>NW_019154139.1:8213007-8264607 GCF_002288905.1 Enhydra lutris kenyoni | reverse complement strand
GATCCCAGGACCCTGAGATCATGACCTGAGCCGAAGGCAGCGGCTTAACCCACTGAGCCACCCAGGCGCCCCCCAAGTAAAGATTTTTTAAAAATCTTTTTTTTAATCTTTTTTTAAAATCTTTTTTTCTCCCCCCAAAAAGATTCATTAATTTCATTTAAATTTTTTTCAAAGGGAGAGTTCCTCACAACATTGTTTTTAATCCAGATATTGCTCCTAGGGGCTTAAATGTATCAACAGATGACTAGATTAGTCAGTTACAGACTGTAGCACTATAAAAACTGCATGGTTACTGGGGAAAATGCTGATTATTTAGTGTCCAGTAGAGAAAAATATTTTAAAATCTATAATGTTAGATTATATGTGTATATATATAGGGAAAAACCAAGAGAAAACATAGAAGGGAAGAAAATGATTTGTTGAGGTGGCAGACTTGTGGCAGAATTTTTAAAAATTTTAATTTCCATTAATGTTGTATAAGTACAAAACTCAGAGAAGATTGCAGAACTTCCCTTCCCATGAGAAACCGAAGAACTGTGTCTGTACCCCAGAGATTTTCCTCTGACCTATCTCAGATTTATCCTGCTACCGTTTATCATGTGTTTGTATCTTACTGTGTTCTCAGTGGAAAAGAATGATCTTGTGCAAAATGCCCAGAGGAGATGGAAAGAAGTGCTCCTGAACCTGGGGCTCTAATCCCACCTGACCCCAGCTCAGGTTGCAGTGCCTGAACTGTGGAGAAAATTCAGGGTATAGGGAAATATCTCTGTAAAAGTTTTGGATGTGGAAATAGCATTTTTCCTTTACAGCCTATCTTTAAAATTGCTGTGCTTTTCTAATTTCCTGGTTTATAAGCATCTTTTGTCCTTTAAACTGCTTTCAGTGGCTTTGCCTTTGGAAAGTCTTGCACTTGAATGTAATAGAAAGCTAGGCAGTGCAAGTGAAGTCAGACCCCTGGGGATTTGGTTCAGCCTTCAAAGCAAAACAGCAAAAACCTGGTGTCTTGGAAATATGAGTTTTAAACTATTGTTAGTTGTTTTTCTAGTGATGACTTAGATTGTTGGGGGGAAACTTGCTACAGTAAGTTGAAAGATGGATACCTTCCATCCTTAACCCATCTGTAGTTCATTCTTCACACAGCAGCCATTTTGATTTCTTTAAAACCTAAGTCAGACCATGTCATGCCCCTGCTCAAAGCTCTCCAGTTGCTTTCCATTAAATTAAAATCCAGCATTTTTGCCGTGGGTAGTTGGCCCTCTGAAGGTGAGTACCTTCCTGTATCTCCAGTGCTGTCTGCTATGTTCCCCTCATCACTCTCCCTCCAACTGGCCTGTTACTTCTCTAGTGTAATGAACTCTTGTTGTTCTTTAAGACCCTTGCACAAGCCATTTCTTCTGCTTGGACTGTCCCTCTCGGTCTCTGCAGAGCTGGTTCCTTACCTTCTCTGTGGTGTCAGATGAAATGTCATTTCCTTAGGCCTTCTCTGACCACCCATCAAAAGTAGCCCTTCTGCCCCTATGTGTCACTCTGAAACCTATTAGTCTGTGTTATTTTCTTCATAGTATATACTATTACTCTGAAATTACCTTATTCACTTATTTACTTATTGTCTGTTTTCTGTCACCAGTATTAATAGCCGGCATGTAGTAAGACATGCTATGTGCCAGGTATTGTGATAAGTATTTATTTACTTTTTTTCATTTGTCATCCCCTTTTACAGATGAGAAAACTGCAGGTTCACAGGGGCAAGAATTTTGTCTATCTTGTTTTACATGCTAGCACTTGTTTACTCCCTAGAACATGGAACAGTGTCTGGCACATGGTAGTTGCTCAAAAAAAAATGGTTGGATCGATGAATGAAAGACTCCCAAATTTAATCTCTTTAGTTCTGACAGTTCTGTGGAGATGTACACTTTTATATCCAGTTACCAACTTCTTGCCTCCAGTTGGATATCTAAGAAACATTTACATTATCCCTCAACTCATAATCCCTTCTTCCTTCAAACCATTTTTTTTCCACCCTCCTCCATATAAGTACACGGCATCCTCATAATCCCAGGATTCAGACCAGGAACCTAAGCCTCACTTTTGCTTGCTCCCTTTCTTTGTTCATCGTATCTCATCCAGTGGCAAGGCTTGTTCTTCTTCTGATTCGATCCTGAATCCATTCACTTCTCTTCATCTCTACCTCCACTGTCACCGCTCCCATCACTTGTTTCCTGGACCTTGCCCTTCCTCACTTGTCTCCGTGTACCTACACTTGTCTCTCTACCAGCCATTTGCCGCACAACAGCCACATCTAGGGCCCTTTGTGGTTGGATTCCCAATGTTCTTAAAATCTAAATCCTTTACCGTGACCTACAATCCCTTGGTGATCTAGGTGCCTCTACCTCTCCCATTTCCTCTTATTGCTCCTCTCATTCATTGTGTTTCAGTTACACTGGGCTCCTTCCTATTTCTCCAAGGTCTTGCCCACATCAGAGCAGAGCATTTGGATTTGTCATTCCTTCCGTCCATTCCTTTCTCCACTCCTAGATCTTTGGTTTCCTGTCCATCAGGTATCAACAGAAATAGTACTTCCAAGATTCCTTCCCTGGATTTTATATCACGTCAGCCTTTTGTATTATTCAAAGTACCTCCCACACTAGGGAGTTTTCATTTATTTCTCCATCTGTTTGTTTTCTGTTTGATTTTTCCCCTCTAGATTGTAAATCACTATTGCCCTAGCACATAATATGTACTGGAGAAATATTTGGGGAGTGAATGACTGAAGGATTTACACATTTCTGGGTGTCCATTGCAGCATTATAATGTTTTCACTTAATGTTAGACAATAAATAGTGTATATATTTCCTTAGTCCCCACAACTGGAATTTTTATACTCTTGTGTCTGGTTTCTTTCACTAAGCATGATGTTTCTTTTCTTCTTTTATGTTAAGGTATAATTTACATATGATAAAATTCACTCCTTTTAGTGTGCAGTTCTGCAAGCTCTGGCAAATACAGAGAGTCATGTAATTACCAACAGTCAACATATAGAACAGTTCTCTCACCTCCCAAAATTACCCTGGAGAGCTAAGTAGTTAACTCTTCCTCCTCCTCCCATCCTGTAGAAACTACTGGTCTGTTTTCTGTACCTATAGTTTGCTTTTTCCAGGGTGTCCTAAAGATGGAATCCTGCAGTATGTATCTTTTTCAGTCTGACTTCTTTTTTTTTTTTTTTTAAGATTTTATCTACTTGACATAGAGAGATCAGTAGGCAGAAAGGCAGGCAGAGAGAGATGGAGAAGTAGGCTCCCTGCTTGTGGAGCAGAGAGCCCAATGCAGGGCCCGATCCCAGGACCCTGAGACCACGACCTGAGCCGAAGGCAGAGGCTTAACCCACTGAGCCACCCAGGTGCCCCTGACTTCTTTTCTTTAGCGTAATACATTTGAAATTCATCTGTGTTGTTGAGTGTGTCAGTAGTAGTTTCTTTGTTTTTTTGTTTGTTTACTGATCAATCCATTATATGAATGTATCACAGTTCTTTATCTATTTACCAGTTAAAGGACATTGGGTTGTTTTCAGATTTTGGCAATTATGGATAAAGCTGCTGCAAACATTTACATACAGATTTTTTAAAAAAGATTTTATTTATTTGACAGTGAGGAAAGGAGCACAAGCAGGGGAGTGGGAGAGGGAGAAGCAGGCTTCCCGCTGAGCAGGGAGCCCAATGTGGGGCTTGATCCCAGGACCCTGGGCTCATGACCTGAGCTGAAGGCAGATGCTTAAGATTGAGCCACCCAGGCACCCCTACATGCAAGATTTTGGGGTAAGCTAACGTTTTCATTTCACTCAAATATACCTAGGAGTAGGATTGCTGGGTTATGTAAGTTATGTTTAACTTTATAAGAAACTTCCAAACTTTCTTCCAAAAGTGCTGTGCCATTTTGCATTCCCACCAGCACTGTAGGAGAGTTCTGATTGTTCTGCACCATCGTCATCAGCATTTGATATTGTCGATGGTAGTGTTTGGTTTTTTATTTTAACTGTTTAATATTTGTGTGGTAATATCTCATTGTGGTTTTAATTTGCATTTCCCTAGTGACTAATAATGTTGAGTATTTTTCTGCATATTGTCATCTGTATATCTCATTTGAAAATGTTTCTTTTTATCTATCTATTCATTTAAATAATCTCTACACCCATTGTGGGGCTCAAACTCACAACCTGGAGATCAAGAGTCTTGTGCTCTTCCCACAGAGCCTGCCAAGCACCCCTGAAAATGTTTCTATTTGAATCTTTGCCCCTCCCTTTTTAAATTTTTTTTTTTTTTCTTACTGAGTTTTGAGAATTCCTAATATTCTGGATACATGTCCCTTACCAGATATCTGATTTGAACATATTTACCATCTGTGGCTTTGATTTAATAAAGTCAAATTAATCTTTTTTGTGTGTGTATATGTCATGCTTTTAGTTTAAAATCTAAGGAATCTTTGCCTAACCAAGGTCACATTTTTTCCTGTTTTCTCCTAGAAGTTTTAGTGTTTAGAGCTCCTGGCTGGCTCAGTTGATAGAGTATGCAATGCCTCATTTAGGGTCATGAGTTTGAGCCCTACATTGGGCCTAGAGCTTACTTTAAAAAAAAAAAAAAAAAAAAAAAAAAAAAAAATAAATATATATATATATATATATATATACACACACACACACACACATATATATATAAATATATATATATGTGTATGTAATGTGTGTGTGTGTGTGTGTGTATGTTTATGCGTGCCTGGGTGGCACAGTTGGTTGAGCATCTGACTCTTGGTTTCAGCTCTGGTCATGATCTTATGGTGGGGAAATCAAGCTCCACATTGGACTCCATGCTCAGGGCAGAGTCTGCTTGAGCCTCTGTCTGCCCCTCCACCCTACACTCTCTCTCTGTCTCTTACTCTCTAAAATAAATAAATAAATAAATAAATAATAAAGTTTTAGTGTTAGGTTTTACATTTAGGCCTGTGATCCATTTTGAGTTAATTTTTTGTATATAGTGTGAGGTATGGAGTAAGGTATATTTTTTTTTACCAATGGCTATCCAGTTCTTCTAGGACCATTTGTTGAAAAGACTATCCTTTCTACATTGTATTGTCTTTATATTTATATATATTTATAAATATTAATTTATAAATTTATATATATTTGTATTTATATATTATATATATTTATATATATATTTATATTTTGCTGAAAATTAATTGTAATCATTTCTAGGGCTGCCATAATAAAGTGTCACAGATGAGTGATTCAGAATGACAATAATATTTCTCACAGTTTTAGAAGCCAGAAGTCTGAAATCAAGGTGTCATCAGGGCCTTGCTCACTCTGAAACCTGTAGAGGAAGGATCTTTCCTTGCTGTTTCCAGCTTCTACTAGCCCCACATATTCCTTGGCTTGTTACAGTGTAGTTCCAGTCTCTTCTTCACACAGTATTCTCCCTGTGTCTCTTCCCACTGTCTTTCCTCTGTATATATCTATGTCCAAATTTCCCCTTTTTATAAGGACAGTAGTCATATTGAATTAGGGCTCACCTTAATGATGTCATCTTAAGTTGGTTAAATTATAAAGACCCAATTTCCAAATAAGGTCACATTCTGAGGTACTGGGGATTGGGACATCAACATATCTTTTTTGGGGAACACAGTTCAACCCATAACATTAATTGGCAATATGTATGGATCTATTTCTGTATTGCTTATTCTCTTCCATTATTCTATATGTCTGTCGTTATGCCAATGCCACAATGTACTATAGCTTTATAGTAAATATTGAAATCAGGTAGTGTGAGATCTCCAGCTTTCTGCTTTTTCAAAATTATTTTGAGTACTCTAATTCTTTTGCTCATTCATTTAAATTTTGGAATCAGCTTGGCCTACTCCTATCAGCTGCCCAGATGTCTCCATTCTTTAGTCTCTCATGGTCTTCTCCTTATCTGTCAGGTAGACTCCTGTTCATACTGACTCAAATGAAGTAACACCTTGTCATAGAAAGAAGCCTTTTACAGTAGTCAGCCTCCAAGATGGCACCAAATGTTTCTACCTCCTAGTATTTACACCCTCGTGTAGGCCTCTCCATAATGAGCCACAGTTAACCTCTGTGACCAATTATGGCAGCAGTGACCGTTGCATTGCAGCTTCCATCGTCTCTTGAATCACTTGCTCTGGAGGAAAGTCAGCTGCCAAGCTGTAAGGACACTCAAGGAGCCCCATGGAGGGGCACCAACTTTGTAAGCCACTTCAGTGAACCACCTTGAAAGTAGATCCCCGGGGCGCCTGGGTGGCTCAGTGGGTTAAAGCCTCTGCCTTCGGCTCAGGTCATTATCCCAGGGTCCTGGGATCGAGCCCCACACTGGGCTCTCTGCTCAGCAGGGAGCCTGCTTCTCCCTCTCTCTCTGCCTGCCTTTCTGCCTACTTGTGATCTGTGTCTGTCAAATAAATAAATAAAATCTTAAAAAAAAAAAAAAGTAGATCCCCTAATCTCAAGCCTTCAGATGACTGTAGGCTCAGCCAACATCTAACAGTAATGTCAGGAGAGATTCTCCTCTTTCATGAACCAGAATCTCCCTACTGAGATGCTCCTGAATTTCTGACCCATAGAAACTAATAAGAGATAATAAATGATTATTTCTGTATTAAGCCACTAAGCTTTAGAGTGATTTTTTAATGCATCAGAGATACCTAATTTACCTTCATGATTCTTCTCTGCCTTGATTTGGGGTTCTCTCCATATGTTCGTATTAAGTATTGTGAATTAAGTCCATCACAGACTTACCTCTTAGCATTTTTTTTTACATTTTTTTAAAATATTTTATTTATTTATTTGACAGAGTGCATAAGTAGGCAGAGAGACAGGCAGAGAGAGAGAGGGGGAAGCAGGCTCCCCGCCAAGCAGAGAGCATGATGCGGGGCTCGATCCCAGGACCCTGGGATCATGACCTGAGCCGAAGGCAGAGGCTTTAACTCACCGAGCCACCCAGGGGCCCCCTCTTAGCATTTTTATCCCTTTTTCTTTTTTGGCCAACTAACTTCACATGACTAGACTGCATCTTGTTTCCCTCCACAACCCTGGCACTCAGTCTCTCTCAATAAGCATGTGTTAGATAAATTAGATGAATGAATGACCATCAGCAAATGAAAAAAAAAAGTAAATAAAAGTCAAATTTATAGGTAATCACTAACTGGTGTTTGATTTACCCCATATTCTCCCTTCTTCTGGGTGTGTGGTGAACAACAATCTCCCTACCACACTGAGCCCACACTTCTTGAGACTGCTTCCTTTACTCACTCTTTCTGACTACAGAATTCTGGGAAGCTATTTACATTTACATGACTTCATTTCTCTGAGCCTTGTCGTTTGGTTCTGGGTGAACTCAGACTTTAACTGGACCAATCATTAATACTCAACAGCCACTGCCAAACATGAAAGACCAGGCATGAGCACTTTTCCCAAAATGGCCTAACGAGTCCCTTCTTAGATGTATTGAATTTGAGACCTAGAGACCCACGGGGGTCAGCCTCTTTGGTGATGGAAGCATTCATATATATACAAGCGCAAATGAAGATAGATAGATATAGATATAGATATCTATATCTATATATATATAAAATAGACAACCTCTAGGATCTGTAGTGATATATCCTCTTTCATTCCTGATTTTGACAATCGGTGTCTTCTCACTTTTTTTCTGGTTCACTCTGTCAGAGGTTTATAGACTTTATTGATCTTCTCAAGGGAGCAGAATTTGGTTTCATTGTTTTTTCCTCTAGATTTCTGTTTCCACTTACCTAATTTCTGTTATCTTTGTTACCTATGATTTTTTTTTGTTCTTTGCCTACTTTGCATTAAATTCACCAATACATCCAACAACTTAGATAATGGACAAATTCCTTGTAAGTGCACAAACTACCAAAGCTCTCTCAAGAAGAAAAACACAATCTGAATTGCCTTAACTCTATTAAATAAGTTATTTTTGGAAACTTTTCCACAAAGAAAACTCCAGGCACAGAAGGCTGGTATCTCCCACTGCTCTTCCTCCGTTTTGCCCACCCCCCCCAACCCCCTTTACCTCTGGCAACCATTAATTTGTTCTCTGTATTTACAGGTCTGTTTTTGCTTTCTGTTTGTTTTCTTGTTTTGTTTTTTGGAATCTACATAAAAGTGAAATCATGTATTTGTCTTTCTCTGGTTTATTTCACTTAGCATAATATTCTCCAGGTCCGTCCATGCTGACATAAGTGGCAAGATCTCATCCTTTTTATAGCTGAGTAGTATTCCATTTGTGTTTGTGTGTGTGCGTGTGTCTCTGGGTGAAGAGTACGTCATCTTTATCCATTCATCTATCAATGGACAGCTGGGTTGCTTCCCTATCTTGGCTATTGTAAATAATGCAGTAAATATAGGGGTGCATATCTTTTCAATTGAGATTTTTTTTTTTTTATGGATAAATACCCAATAGTGTAATTAGTGGATCATATAGTATTTCTATTTGTAACTTTTTGAGGAACTTCCATACTGTTTTCCATGGTGACTACACCAGTTTGCATTCATACCAACACTGCACAAGGATTCCTTTTCCCTGCATCCTCATCAACAGTTGTTTCTCTTGCCTTTTTTATTCTGCCCGTTCAGACAGATATAAGGTGATATTTCATTGTGGTTTTGATTTGCATTTCCCTGATGATGAGTGATGTGGAACCTCTTTTTGTTTGTCTGTTGACCATCTGTATGTTGTCTTTGGAAAACTGTTCAGGTCCTCTGCCCATTTTTTCATCAAATTATTTGTTTTTTTTGGTGTCGAGTTGTGTAAGTTGTTTGTATAATTTGGATACTAACCCTTTATCAAATATATCATTTGCAGGTGTCTGCTCCCATTTAAGTGGTTGTTTTCTTTTTGTTGATGGTTTCTTACCTCGCCCAGAAGCTTTTTATTTTGTATAGTCCCAATATTTCTATTTTTGCTTTATTTCCCTTGCCTCAGGGGATCTATCTACAAAAATGTTGCAAAGGCCAATTTCTTTCTTTTTTTTTTTTTTTAAGATTTTATTTATTTATTTGACAGAGATCACAAGTAGGCAGAAAGGCAGGCAGAGAGGAAGGGAAGCAGGCTCCCTGCCGAGCAGAGAGCCTGATGCAGGGCTCAATCCCAGGACCCCGGGATCATGACCAGAGCCGAAGGCAGAGGCCTTAACCCACTGAGCCACCCAGGCTCCCCACAACGGCCAATTTCAAAGAAATTACTTCCTATGTATTCTTCTAGGAGTTTAATGGTTTCAGATATCATATTTAGGTCTTTAAGATTTTAATGTTTTTTTTTTTTTAAAGTAGGCTCCACGTCCAGCATGGAGCCCAAGTCAGGGCTTGAACTCACAGCCCTGCCTGAGATCAAAAGTTGGATACTTAACCAACGGGGGCACCCACGTGCCCCAAGATTTTAATTTTTAAAGCATTTATAGTAGTTCCATTATTATCTTACTCAAGCCTTTCTTGGGACTTTCCTGGCCTTGCACTTCTTTCTCCCAGTTAGTTTTTATCAATAGTTTTCTGTGTCCTGTCATTTTCTCACAGAGAAAAATAGTCTTTAGGATCTCAGCCATTTAGAATACTTGTGGCAACCCTGCATTATTGTCAAGAAAATTAAAATAGTAGGTTAAGAGTGGATGAAGTATAAAATCTCCTTGATCTGTATCAAGAGTGAGCACCCCTTGTCAACACACGCAGATTTACAGCGATATCTGACAGTCTTTTCTTTGTGAGCGAAATTTGTCTTACAGGAAATCGTAAGATTGGCAGACTAGGGAGAAATATACTGGAGGCAGAGTAAAAAGATGCCTTTAAGCAGGTAAATTTAATTTCAAAAATTCCTTCTGTAGCACCTCAAAGTTGCTTGCGTTTATCCTGGTTTTCAGAAGTTTGCCTCTCAGTACCCTTGTGACAACAACAGGGCCACTGGTGACGTGGCTAACTTCTTAGCCGGTTTTTTTGGCTTCCAGATGGCTGCTTTCAGGAAGGTTTCCATAGCAACCAGAGGCTGGAAAAACCTGCCCGCGCAGCTTAGCGATATCATATCCGGCTCCTGCTGGGACCGTGGAGACTCCGAGCAGCCGGTGGCGGGTGTGGTGGATCTATATTGTTGCAGAGATTCTAACACGGACCTAGAACCCGACCATCCCTTGCTTGTCCCCTCATAGCAAGACCAGTGTCATTCCCACCAGCGCACAGGCAAGCCTCCTGTTTGCAGCCTTCTCTGCACAGCAGCCAGAGAACTTTTAAAACCCAAGTCATATTCAGGTTCGCCTCTGCTCAGAACCCTGCTGTGATGCCCGCCTCACTGAGAATAAGATCCAAAGTCTGCACACAGTGGTCCGGTCCTTCGTGACTCCTGCCGCGTCTCCCACCCCAGTTTGCTCTCGCTTTCCTCATTCCCAGTCCACTGGCCACCTTGCTGCTGTTCCAGCCTTCCAAGTATGTTCCTGCCTCCAAGGCTTTGTGCTTGCTGTTCCTGCTGCCTGGATCCCTTTTCCCTCCGATGACCACATGACTTGATCCCTCCCTTCCGTTTTGGACTTTGCTCATATGCCACCTTACCCTCAGAGGCTTTTCCTGACCATTTTATTATACATAACCCCGCTCTTCTCTACTCTCTAGTTTTACCCTCTTTATTTTTCTTATGGTACTGTAGTTATCATGATCTGGCTTAGCTGTTTTTATGCTTATTGTCTGATTCTCTAATGGAATGCCTGGGGCTTCTGATTTTCACCATTGCATCTCAGCCCTTAGAACCATGCCTGGATTGTGGTGGCACTCAGGACGTTTGCTGAGTGAATGAGTGGGAGGCAAGCCAAGCTGAGAATTGTCTTCATGTTCCCCTCAGTTCTCCACAACCAGAGATAGATAGCTCATTTCCTCCACTGTCAGCAACGCCTGCCTCCTTCACAGTTTCTGTGTCCCTCCGGAAGAAACCTCCTCTGTGGCGTCAATGAGGAGGACGCTGGTGATGGTCTAGCTGGTGGCTGTGTGACATCTGTTCGCCAGGCAGGATGGAGAGGTGGCATGGTTTTGTAGGAGGGTACATGGTTGGAGTTTATTTGGAAAACTGTATGTGGGTCTCTTCTCTTATTTTCTTCTGTATAATGAATGTAGAGGTACCTACTTCAAAATGTGTTATAAGGATTGAATGATGACGGGATTTTAAAACTTCTAGTTTATTCCCTTTAATGTAAAAATAGGAATTGCTCCATCCAGCATGAAATTCTCATTCAAACCTGGCCCTACATATCTGTTAAACTGAAAGAAAACATTCTTTTTATTAAGATTTATTTATTAGAGAGTGCATGCACACATGCAGGTGGCGGTGAGGGGCAGAGGGCGTGAGTCCTCAAGCATACTCCCCAGTGAACATGGAGCCCCATGCAGGGCTCAGTCCCATGACCCTGACACCATGACCTGAGCCGAAATCAAGAGTCGGACACTTAACCACTGAGCCACCCGGGTACCAGGAAGACATTCTGTTTTCATTATTATCCTTATGCAGAATAGACAAGCTTAGGATGGCCAGCCTGTTAGGGAAGTGGATTCTGCCATCTGGCTCTCAGTGGTTCTTGTCTGGAAGCAGGACAGAGCAGCTCTCCTATTTGGGCAGCAAGGCCTCCCTGACGAGCAGTTAGTCCAAATGTGGCATGGTTGGGTTGTGTCTGAGGCAGGAGGAGAGGTTGGTCACAAGCTGAGCTGCGCCCTTAGGAGCTACAAGATGACTCTTTTGCCCCCAGATTTGCAAATGTGTCTTTAAAAAGAACAGGGATTTTGTCTCGTGCCCACTATGAACATATATGTTCAAGTTAAGGGTCCATAGGGTGATGTTTTCCCAAAGCTCCCTTTGATTTTTCTTTTTTGCTTCTTTGTCAGTCATCTGATACTTATGTCTACCAGAATTCTGTGGCAGAGGGTGTGGAGAAGGTGAGGCCCTGCTGTGGGCCAGAGCAGCAGCAGCCTCCTGAAAATTGGAAGGAGAAGACATTTCTTTAGGTCTGGACCTGGAGGAACATAATTTCAAACCTGGAAGGCAGGTTGTCCCAAAATATTTCAGCTACCGCTCGTTTCTTTCATGGAGTCCAAGCCTTTATTCCCTACTTGGGAATAAAAGCCTTAATATTCAGAAAAGGCTGAGGAAACTACTCCAGAAACTACATTTCTGTTGAAGCTCAGGTAATAATAGATTCTTTCTAGATCTACTAGGAGCAGGTTAAAAATGAGAAGTTAGAGAGTTAGAGGACACCTCAAATTGATGTTTTTTTCTTTTTTAAAATTGAGATATAGGGGCGCCTGGGTGGCTCAGTGGGTTAAGCCGCTGCCTTCGGCTCAGGTCATGATCTCAGGGTCCTGGGATCGAGCCCCGCATGGGGCTTCCTGCTCAGCGGGGAGCCTGCTTCCTCCTCTCTCTCTGCCTGCCTCTCTGCCTGCTTGTGATCTCTCTCTGTCAAATAAATAAATAAAATCTTAAAAACAATTGAGATATAATTTACATGCTATAAAATTCACCATTTTTATTTAAAGTGTGCAATTCAGTGATTCTCGTATTTCATACTGTTATGCAACTATCACCAGCATCCCATTCTAGAACATTTTTCATCTCTCCCCAAATGGAAACCCTGTTAGTGGTCATTCTGTCTCCCCCAACCCTTGGTAGCCACTGGCCTACTTTCTACCATTGGATTTGCTCTTTTGGACATTTCACTTAAATAGAATCATACAGTCTTCACCCTCTCGTGAGTGGCCTCTTTCACTGGGCGTAATGTTCTCAGGGTTCATTGGCAGAGCCGCACGTGTCAGTACTTCGCTCCTTTTTTCTTTTTTAAAGATTTTATTTATTTATTTGACAGAGACACAGCGAAAGAGGGAAAACAAGCAGGGGGAGTGGGAGAGGAGAAGCAGGCTTCCCTCTGAGCCCGGAGCCCAATGTGGGGCTTGATCCCAGGACTCTGAGCCAAAGGCAGATACTTAACAACAGCCACCCAGGTGCCCCCGGTACTTTGGTCCTTTTTATGGCTAAATAATTTTCCACTGTATGTATGGTCCAAACATTTTGTATATCCATTCATCAGTTGGCTTGTTTCTCCTTTTTGGTTATGATGAATAATGCAGCTGTGAACATCCATGTCCAAGTTTCTGGGTGGTTGGACATGCTTTCATTTCTCTTGGGTGAGTGACTACAGGAATGGAAGTACTGGGGCATGTGGGAACTCCATGTTTACCTTTTTGACAAACAGCCAGACTGTTCTCAGCAGCAGCTTCTTCATTTTCCATTTCACACAGCAGCTGCAGTGTAAGTGTTCTGCTCTCTCCATGTCCTCGTCCACACTTACGGCCTTTCTGGTCACAGTCTTCCTAGTGGGTGTGAAATGGCACCTCACTGAGGTTTCCGTTTGCATTTCCCTGGTGAATGATCTTTTTACCTGCTCATTGGCCATTTACATCTCTTTGGAGAAATGTGTATGTGGAACTTTCGCCTATTTTGTCTTTTTATTGTCGAGTCCTCATTTTTTTGAGAGGACAAAAAAGGGACAGAGGCAGGAATTTCAGTGGTAATAGGAGAGATCTGGATTAGATCGCAGCCTCCTGGTTTCCCAGCTATAAGGTTAGCGGAGAATGTGGTAGAGCGAATGGTTTGGTGACGGGGAAAATGTCAGTGCTGGGCTGAAGTCGAGGTACTGACTCAGAAGCTAAGTTGTATTCTGCTAAATGGTTCCTCAAAGATTCTAGCTCGGAAAACCTATTCATGGAGGTTTGGCTGTTTTGCCTTTGCTTTTGAAAAAGCATTTGCCTGAGCCTAGGGCATCAGGAAGCCTGTGTGTATAATTCTTTCCTTTATTTTTTATTTATTTATTTATTTTTAAGATTTTATTTATTTATTTGACAGAGACCACAAGTAGGCAGAGGGGCAGACAGAGAGAGAGGGGAAAGCAGCCACCCTGCCGAGCAGAGAGCCCGATGCGGGACCCGATCCCAGAACCCTGAGATCATGACCTGAGCTGAAGGCAGTGGCTTAACCCACTGAGCCACCCAGGCGCCCCTAATTCTTTCCTTTAATAATGAACGGAGCAGGCACTCCTCTTGGCTCACGGAGCTGGTAACATCGGTTTTGTAGCTTCTTCAGAGTGTTTCATGTATCCTGTCCTAGACAAAATGTTCAGAATAGGAGGCGTTTATTTCAAGTGTCATTTTTCCTTCTCACTGCCCCTTGGCCAGCAAAATCAGAGTAGTGGGTGGAAAGGAATTCCAGGAGAGGGGCTGCATTATAATGACTTTCCCCTCTGCTCTCCTACCAGGGCAGATGTTTCTGGACCAGATGAAGCCCGAGGAACCTTCCAGCTGTAGAATAATAGGCCAGGAAGCCTTCTGAGTTTGGATTTGCAGAAGACTTGCCCCACCTCTCCACACAATGTCAGGTGGGAGGCAGGCCCTGGGCTGGAAATGGGTGAGAGGCTGTCCAGAAAGAGGGGAGGGTCTCACCCTGGAGGGCCCATCCAGTGGAATGGAAGCAGGATAGACCTTTGAGGATGAGAGTGTAAGAAAGGAGGAGGTCCTCCTATCAGGCATCAGGGTTACCACAACTTTTCATGGCTCAGACCTCCAGGTTCTCTGAATCCCTCCCTCCAGCCTACAGATCCTCACACTTGGGTGGGAGAAGAAGCAAGGAGATGAAATTTGGTTATGTTTTGTAACATGCTCCTTTTTTTTTTTTTTCCAGAAAGTTGCTTATTTTTAGGTCTCTTCCCCTCCCCCATCCATCCCACTTTCAATGGTGCAGTCCCTTTTCTGCTGAGGCCCTTGTTAGTGGTTAGTGGGGGATGTCCCACCTTGAATTTTGCCCCTGAATGCCCTGCATTTGCTCAATTTCCTATTCCTGATCCTCCTTGATTTTAGGAAACCACATACCTTCTGCCAGTGGCCCCTTCTCAGCCCTGACTCCGAGCATGTGGCCCCAGGAGATCTTGGCCAAGTACACGCAGGTAAAGCTCTGTGCCCAGGCTGTGGCGCCAAAGGGAACCCAGCCAAAGGGAACCCACTGCTTTAGGCTTCCTGGGGGGGTAGATGGTAGCCACCCCACCGTGTTCACTTGGGCTCAGAAGCGACCATCAGAGATGGCATCTTAGCTCTATGTCCTCTGGGAATTAGTCATTAGGTTGGAGGAAAAGTATTAGGCACTGTGTGCTCAGTATATTATCGAGACACAGAAATGCATAAAATCTCTTTCTTACCTTGATCTTATTATCTTTGACCTCTGAGGAGAGCAAGGAAAATGCTGGGCCAGTCCGAGGAGGTAGTGGCCCCTGCAGCTGAGTGATGACCACAGAGGCTTCAAGAAAGGGGTAGCCTTTGATCCGAGTCTTTTTTTTTTTTTTTAAAGATTTTATTTATTTATTTGACAGACAGAGATCACAAGTAGGCAGAGAGGCAGACAGAGAGAGAGGGGGAAGCAGGCTCTCCACCGAGCAGAGAGCCCGATGTGGGGCTCGATCCCAGGACCCTGAGATCATGACCTGAGCTGAAGGCAGAGGCTTTAACCCACTGAGCCACCCAGGCGCCCCTGATCCGAGTCTTGAAGGCTGGTGGGATTTCAGCAGGCAGCAGTGTGGGGGGCACCTTCCAGAATCTGTGGTCCCGGACTGGTGGCCACACAACTGACTCTTCCTAATCCTGGTTCTAGAAGGAAGAGTCAGTGGAACAGCCAGAGTTCTGCTACGATGAGTTCGGTTTCCGCGTGGACAAGGAAGGTAAGATGGAGCCCCTGGTGTGTAATCCTGCTGCTCTCCGTGGGGAGGACTCTGGTGACTCTGCCTTGTGCCGCTGCGACCTGGGCTTTGGGGGTCTCGTCTGCTCCTGAACTGACCTAACAGTATCCCCCTCAGAGCAGTTCTAAAATGTATGGAAACCTCCAAATTTAGGTAAATTTTATTGATCTTCATAGGATAATAATAGCAATAGTTTTATTGTAGTGAAGTTGAAAAATACAGAAAAGAGTAAAGATTAAAACAAATTAACCCATTATCCCATAACCTAAAGATAACTGCTGACATTTCACTTTGTTCCTTTCTTGGCTCTGTGTGTGTGTGTGTGTGCGTGTACGCATGGGTGCATGTGTACTTCTCATAACTAACATGTTATCTACACGTTTTTATACAGCTCTTCTGTCTCTTAATGTTATTTATCATGAGAATTTCTTCTGTCAGTTAAGACCTCTTTAAAAGCATAGTTTTCAGTGGCTGCATAATATGCCATTATAATGCATTGATCATAATGTTTTGTAACCACTCTTCTCTGAGTGGGCCTCCAGGCCATTTCCGTTGTTTTCTACTCTAAATACACCTGCTGGTTTCCACACGGGCTGTTGGGAAGGCTGCCTGCCAGAACCCGGGACAGCCCGTCACCGGGATACAACTATGACTAGAAGATTTCAGTGGGCTGAAACTGGTCCTCTTCAGGTCACGCATATTCCAATTCTTTTTTTATTTTATTTTTTATTTTTTTTTTAAAGATTTTATTTATTTATTTGACAGAGAGAGATCACAAGTAGATGGAGAGGCAGGCAGAGAGACAGAGAGAGAGAGAGAGAGGGAAGCAGGCTCCCTGCTGAGCAGAGAGCCCGATTCGGGACTTGATCCCAGGACCCTGAGATCATGACCTGAGCCGAAGGCAATGGCTTAACCCACTGAGCCACCCAGGCGCCCCGCATATTCCAATTCTGACAGAAGTTTTCCTTACTCTTTGGTTTGCAGGCGGGTACTTGGAAGTTAAAAAGCTGGGCCTGTGAGAAACACAGGGAACTCTCTGGCATAATGGAAATATTCTCTATCTTGATGGGGACGACATATAGACATTTATTTACTGATACTCACCAGAGCGTATAGTTAAAATTTGTGCATTTTACTGCATGTAAATTCACTGAAGGTGAAGTTTGGCGAAGTTGAGGCTGAGGGCGTGGCTTTCGGACTAGCGAGGACCTGGGAGGCTAATGTGCTCTGAGGCCGCCTGGTGGGCGCAGGAGCTCTGGGCCGCGTTCGTGCCAGCACTTCGGGGACTGCCTTCGGGTTGTGCGCTCTGCCCTGCTGCATCCCCCGTGCCTCGAACAAACCTTAAAGTGGTCTTGGTCTTCTGGAATTCCCGGGCAGTGAACAAATACATGCCCGCAGCGAGAAGGGCCATGACGAAACTGGGAGCTGTGCATAAGACGGGGGGTGGGTTGTGTGCGAGGGGATAGAAGGGAAGGCCTCTCTCGGGAGACATCTGGACGGAGACTAGGACGAAGCAAGGCGGTGAGCACAGCTAGGGGAGGGGAATAACCCATGCCCAGGCCCTGGGGTGGGAGTGGGTTTGGCGAGGCACAGCTGGAGCCCGGGCAGCGAGGGGAGAGTGGGTGGCGGACGGAGGGGCCGGGCTGAGAGCACGTGATGGTGGATCCTGCGGCCTCTTGTCCGTGAGCCGAGGGGCGCCCGACTGTGTCTGAGCGGGAGCGCTTCCTGCCGGCTGAACGCCTTCAGGGAGGCAGGGGTGCAAACGAGGGTGAGAAGGCTGGACGGTGACCCCGGTGGAAGCTGATGGCTTAGGGGCTGTAGTGGGAGGCGGTAAGAGCAGTGAGAACCTGCCAGCAGGACGTTCCTGGGGGCTGAATGTGGGGGAGAGCGGAGGAGTGGGCGCTTCCCAGCTCGCAGCCCGAGCAGCTGGAGGTGGAGGTGGCTTTGCGGACCTGGGAGGGACTGCGCGGGCCAGGTTTGGGGCAGAAACTCTGGAGCTTGCGTTCACTCATTGGTCTGTCTGTGGGACGTGCAGCTGGAGCCCAGGGAAGCTGTCGGAAACGTGGCTCTGGATCTCAGTGGTGAGATCTGGGCACTGGACACGAAGGCCACAGCCCGGCCCTGCTCACCGCCGCGTCTCCCGGTTCTTTCCTGGCAGACGGCGCCGCCCCCGGTCCCAGCAAGCTGCCCGGTGCGGCCCTGTTGGAGGACCCCCCGCAGAGGCTGCGGTGGCAGGCGCACCTGGAGTTCACCCACAACCACGACGTGGGGGATCTCACCTGGGACAAGATCGCCGTGTCTCTGCCCCGCTCGGAGAAGCTTCGCTCCCTGGTGCTGGCCGGCATCCCACACAGCATGAGGCCACAGGTGAAGCTGTGAGGGACCTGCCGAGGGGGGGGGGGGGGGGGGGGGGCACGCAGACGTGCCGCGGGAGCTCATGCCGCTCCCGCTGCAGCTGTGGATGCGGCTCTCTGGGGCCCTGCAGAAGAAGCGGAGCTCCGAGCTGTCCTACCGAGAGATGGTGAAGAACAGCTCCAATGACGAGACCATCGCTGCCAAACAGGTGAGGCTGGGCCAGCACCAGCAGACCCTCGGAAAGAACTTTCTGGTCAGAAACTGTGTGGGCCTGCAGGAAGGCGGTGAGCTGCCTGGGGTTATCGGAACCTGCCCTTGTCGGTCTCTTGCCGGGGCGGGGGGTGGCCCGGGCAGCTGCTGCCCTCACAGGGCTCCCTTCCACTCACACGTGTCTGGAACAGGCCTGCACTTCGTGGGTCCTCCGTAGGCAGCAGGGACAATTGTCAAAAAGACCAACCCTGGGTACACATGAGGATCACCTGGAGATTTAAAATACCGATTTCCAGGCCTCATTCCAGAGATCGTAAGTTCTGTAGCTCTGGTTTGAGGCCCAGGGAGCTGTAATTTTCTTTTTTTTTTTTTTTTAAGGACTTTATTTATTTATTTGACAGACAGATCGCAAGTAGGCAGAGAGGCAGGCAGAGAGAGAGGAGGAAGCAGGCTCCCCGCCGAGCAGAGCCAGATGTGGGGCTCCATCCCAGGACCCTGGGATCATGACCTGAGCCGAAGACAGAGGCTTTAACCCACTGAGCCCCCCAGGCGCCCCAGAGCTGTAATTTTCTTTTCCTAAGTTATCCCTGGTGAATCTGGTGGCATCAGCTACACACTAGCCGAGCTCTAGTCCTGAAGACAGGTCAGCTCGGACCCAGAGTTTAGGAATCCTCATTCCTGGGTGAAAGGCCTGCCTGGGGTTTGTTCCTCACAGGGGCTCCCCAGCTTCCCTCACAGGGGTGCCTCAGGTGTCTCCAGTGTGGAGGGCGGTGTGGGCCTCCAGGCGTGCAGCTGCGTCTCACAGGGGCTCTTTGTGGGTGGGCCGCTGGCAGATTGAGAAGGACCTGCTCCGCACCATGCCCAGCAACGCCTGCTTCGCCAACGTGAGCAGCATCGGGGTGCCCCGCCTGCGCAGGGTTCTCCGAGCCCTGGCCTGGCTCTACCCAGAGATCGGCTACTGCCAGGGCACAGGCATGGTGAGCACAGCCCAGAAGGGGCAGGGGGTGTCCCCAGGGGTGTTCGCCAGGCCCCTGCAGGTGAACAGTGCCATCCAGGGCAGTAGGATGGGCGGGGGGGCTAGAGGCGGAAACCCCATGGCGGGCTGGGGCTGCCACATGCGTTGGTTCCACCCGAGAAGAGCACGTGTCTGATGACCTCCGGGGTGGGGGCGGGGGACCTCTTCTAATTCACATGGAGACCTGGGTACAAGCCCCTTGTCCTCCTGCTCTGGCCAGGTGGCTGCCTGCCTCCTTCTGTTCCTGGAGGAGGAGGACGCTTTCTGGATGATGTGTGCCATCACCGAGGACCTGCTCCCTGCGTCCTACTTCAGCACCACTCTGCTGGGCGTCCAGACCGACCAGCGGGTCCTGCGCCATCTCATCGTGCAGTACCTGCCCCGCTTGGACAAGCTGCTCCAGGAACACGACATTGGTGAGGGGCCAGCACCCACCTTCTTCTTTGGAGTCAGGGGTCCTGTGACTGTGGCTCAGACGCTGCAGATCTGAGGCCTCCGGACCCGGCCGGTAGGGGACCGGGTAGCTGGCTGCGTTGGGAGGAAGGAGCTCACTTAACAAGGGCCAGGCCCTGAACACAGCAGCACACGGAGTCTTTGTGGTGCTCTTGTTCTCTGATGTTCCCCAACAGCCTGTCGCCCCTCCTCTTGGAACAGTCAAGGCCGCTTGCTGCTTTTTGGGAGCGACCCTCCCCTTTCTCCCCACCTTGTGGACCTGGGGAATGCCCCCCCCCCCCGCCCCTTTCAGGCTGTCCCATGCTGGCTGTTCCTGGTTCCAGCCACAGAGGCTTTGGTCTGTGTCCACAGAACTGTCCCTGATCACGCTGCACTGGTTCCTCACGGCCTTTGCCAGCGTGGTGCACATCAGGGTGCTGCTGCGCCTCTGGGACCTGTTTTTCTACGAGGGCTCCCTGGTGCTGTTCCAGACCACGCTGGGCATGCTGCGGCTCAAGGTGCTGCCCGAGCCCTGTCCCGCCTGGGGCCCCTCCTCTGGGGGGCTACCGTGGGGTTTCGCCTTCAGCATCGTGTGGACTGACCACTGGCCCCTCCTGGGAGGCCCACGGTGTGGTGGGGTCCCCTAGGGCCCGGAAGTCCTTGTGTCAGCTTGGTCATCCAGGAAGGTCACTGGGGCCCCTTGCAGGCCTGGCATCTGGCAGTGACGGCCCCTCCCCTACTCCTTCCCTTGTATGGCCCAGGAAGAGGAGCTGATCCAGTCGGAGAACTCGGCCTCCATCTTCAACACACTGTCAGACATACCTTCACAGATTGAGGATGCGGAGCTGCTGCTGGGGGAGGCCATGCAGCTGGCCGGCTCCCTCACGGATGTGGCCGTGGAGACGCAGCGTCGCAAGCACCTGGCTTACCTCATTGCAGACCAGGGCCAGCTCCTGGGGACCAATGCCACCACCAACCTCTCGCAGGTAGGCCCATGAGGGAGGAGTCCCCACCTCACCCACAGGGTGGGGGTCCCTGAGGAAGCCCTGAGAGGGGCTGTGGGGAACCCACCAGCCCTTCCTGCTCTGCTGCCCCCTCCCTAGCCCGGCCCCCAGGGGCCCGGCCAGACCACAGCTGTGCCAGGACCCGCCACCTGGGCCTTCTGTGCATCTCTGCTGTGACCTGCCCTGCGTGGGCGTAGGACACACCTGGCTATGAACTGACCACGTTTCCGATGCTTGGAGCTGGCCGCGGCCATTTCAGATGAGGTGGCGTGCGACCCTGGCCCCGGGAGGAGCTCTGCTAGTTCCCTCCAGTGCTGGGGCGCCCGCCGCCCCACCCGGCTACCCCCGACTGCTCGCACCCTGCAGGTTGTGCGTCGCAGGACCCAGCGGAGGAAGTCCGGCATCACCTCCCTGCTCTTCGGTGAGAACTGCTGCGGGAGCTGGTGCCAGGCTGGGTTCAGTGGCTCCTTCCCTCCCAGGGACCAGAGTGCTCCCCACCCCAGTCGGTGGGATGGGAGTGTAGACTGGGGAGACCCGTCCTCAGACCCCTGCATGGACCCTCAGCTTCCTTGGGGCTGTAGGGGGAGGCTGGCGGGGGCCATGGCTGCCATAGTTCTCTGGGGCTTCCAGGGGAGGACGACCTGGAGTCGCTCAAGGCCAAGAACATCAAGCAGACGGAACTGGTAGCTGACCTCCGGGAAGCCATCCTGCGCGTCGCACGCCATTTCCAGTGCACAGACCCCAAAAACTGTAGTGTGGTGAGTTGTGGGCTCCACGTGGGGGCTCTGGCTCCCCAGCCTCATTCTGAGGTGCCAAGGCCCTGGCAAGGAGGCACCTCCCCCTTAGCAGGCCTTTCTGCCACTTGGGCAGGAGCTGAGCCCGGACTACAGCATGGAGAGCCACCAGCGGGACCACGAGAACTATGTGGCGTGCTCACGCGGCCACCGGCGCCGGGCCAAGGCCCTGCTGGACTTCGAGCGACACGATGACGATGAGCTGGGCTTCCGCAAGAATGACATCATCACGGTGTGTGGGGCGTGGGGAGCAGGAGCCCCTGGGCTGTCCCCGCCCCCAGCTGAGGGTGCAGCTGTATGGCTGCGGGCCCAGGGCCTGGGCAACCAAAGCTTTGCTTCCTCCTCTTCTCCGCCGGCTGAAAGTGCAGATCATCTCGCAAAAGGACGAGCACTGCTGGGTCGGGGAACTGAACGGCCTGAGAGGTGAGGCCTCCGTGTGCAGGAGGGGCGGGCTGGGCAGTGAAACCGCGAGCCGGGCCGCCCTTTCTCGGCGGCAAGCCGGCCCTTGGGCCCTTACGCTACGGGAGGTGTGGGGACGCCGGCTGGCCGCTTCTCACGGGGACTTGCTTCTCCCACAGGCTGGTTTCCAGCCAAGTTTGTGGAAGTCCTGGATGAACGGAGTAAAGAGGTAAGAGGGTGCACAAGGCTTGGCTGCCCGTGGGAGCTGCTGCCGCCTGACCTTGGCACGCGCGGTCTTGTGACAGTGGCTGTGGGGATGGGGAGGGGGTGGTTGGCGCCTCTCAGACCCTGTCCCCCACCATCAGTACTCCATCGCGGGGGATGATGCTGTGACAGAAGGGGTCACGGACCTTGTACGGGGGACCCTCTGCCCAGCTCTCAAGGCCCTGTTTGAACATGGGCTGAAGAAGCCGTCCCTGCTCGGGGGCGCCTGTCACCCATGGCTGTTTATTGAGGAGGTAAGTCGATGGCCGGACCCCCATCCCCCACCATCCTTTTCCTTGAGCCCCTGGGCCCTCTAGAGCTGGCAGGGGTGGCAGGATGCACTCAGTTGGACCTTGTGGCTTTGACCCAGTGCCTTCCCTGTTGTCCCTTACACTCACCTTGCCCCCCAGGCAGCAGGCCGGGAGGTAGAGAGAGACTTTGACTCGGTGTATTCACGCCTGGTGCTGTGTAAGACGTACAGGTAATGGGCCCCGTCCCCTACCCCGCGGCCCCCTGGCGGTCGGTCCCCGTGCGGGGAGGGCACAGCCCCGGCCACGCATACTAGGGCAGTGCCAGCAGCTTCAATCCCTCCCTCAGGTTGGATGAAGATGGCAAAGTCCTGACCCCAGAGGAGCTGCTCTACCGGGTAATCGGGGCGGTGGGTGGGACAGGCCATCTGGGTTGGCAGCTGGAGCCCCCCGAGTGACAGCTGTGCTCTCTCAGGCTGTGCAGTCTGTGAACGTGACCCATGATGCCGCACACGCACAAATGGACGTCAAGCTCCGGTCCCTTATCTGCGTGGGGCTCAAGTGAGTATCTCTGCCCACTGTGGGCCAGTGACGGTCCAGTCAGACGAGCGGTAGCCTGGGCTGTGGCTCGGGGGGGGCAGCAGGGTGCCCGTGAGCCGGGACTCCTGGGCCCAGGACCTGGAAAGACAAGGCAGCAAGGGTGACTCCCAAAGGCCTTTCTCTAGTACTCGACCGGCCGTTGTTTTGTGGGCCGGGGAAGCCACTCACAGGTTTTGTGACGCACAGGTTTTAGCAAGGTGCCCAGAGAGGGGGGCGCCTGCCTGAAGGGAGCTTGGGCATTTGAGGCCCAGACCCAGGCCCGCGTGAGTGCTTCCTGCGTGTGGCACCCAGCGGAGGGAGGACGGCCTCCAGGAGACGAGCTCAGAACGTGGCTGTGGGCTTCACTCCTGGCCCGACCAGCAGGGCTGAGGTCCCTGTGTGCAGCAGGTGGTGGCCGAGTGTCAGAGGAAAGAGCTGGGACGGGACTGAGGGGCACAGGGGCTGTGGGGACAGCGGGCCCGGGTGTCTTCCAGAGGACAGGAGCCGGAGCCACCCCCTCTGCAGAGACCTGGCTGAGAGGGAAGGCGCGGTCCGCTGAGGTGGTCACAGAGGGGCGGGAAGGGCTGGGGGGGCGGGGCGGCCCACTCTTCCCCTCCGTCCCCAGCGAGCAGGTGTTGCACCTGTGGCTGGAGGTGCTGTGCTCCAGCCTGCCGACCGTGGAGAAGTGGTATCAGCCCTGGTCCTTCCTGCGCAGCCCCGGCTGGGTCCAGATCAAGTGCGAGCTCCGGTGAGTGCCCTGCCACTGCTTCGGGAGCCCCTGCCCCGGGGCGCCGGGGTGGGGCTGGTGGGGGCAGAGCTGACCTGGCGCGACGGACAGCCTCCCCGCTCCCTTCCTCCAGCGTCCTCTGCTGCTTCGCCTTCAGCCTCTCCCAGGACTGGGAGCTTCCTGTGAAGAGAGAGGTGTGTGCGCTTGGGGGTGCTTCTTGGCCCTGCAGCCCGCCTGCTCCCTGTGGGGTCTGCCTGGGGCGGGGCAGGCCAGGCGTCTGGTGGTCGATCACCCCAGACACTAGGTGGGTGGCCGAGACAGGGCCTGGGGGGACCCCGAGTGCTGGCATCCTATGGTCCCCGAGCCCCTCTGGCCCCCGCCCCCTCGGGCTCCCGCACCCCCTGCTGCGCACGCAGAGGCCGTCCCTGTGTGCAGGAGGAGAAGCAGCCGCTGAAGGAGGGTGTTCAGGACATGCTGGTGAAGCACCACCTCTTCAGCTGGGACATAGACGGGTGACGCTCTTCGTCCAGCGGCCTTGTCAAGCCCGGGCTTCCCCCACCCTGTTCGCTCCCGAGCAGCCCCTTCCTCAAGCAAGAAGAGAACAGCACAGTCCTGGCCGGTCTTGGGCCTGCTTCGGGATGGGGTCCAAGGCGGCCCGGGCCCATTCCAGGCTGTGGGGGTGAAGGGGAGGCGACCCTGGAGCTCTGGTCAGGCACCGTGGCACGGTGAGCGGGGACACCACCTGGAACGCCTGGAGTGTCACTAGAGGACAGTGGGTGGCAGGAACAGAAGGTGGGGTTGAGCGGGCGTCTCCCAGTGCCTAGGGGAGTGCTCTGCCCGGGTCTTTATAGAGACCCTGGGCCCCATTTTCAGAGTTTGTACCAACCAGAAACCGTGTGAGGAGGTGGACAGCCATCTCTGTTTTGTCTGCTTTTGCTCAGGAAGGGGATGGGGTGGCCCAAGGCTCCTTGGTCTCTTTGGTTTGTCAATAAATTGTGTCCTTGGGAAAGCATCTCCCGTCTTCTGTCCAGCTCGGGCCATAGAGCTGTGTGTCCAAGGTTCTGTCCTTCCTGGAATGGTCTAGAAAGCCTAGGACCCAGCCATACCACCCCCGCCTTTTCTGTGGATTGAACAAAAATGGACCCAAATCAGTGTTTTTTAATTTTATTTTAAAAAGTCCACACAGCTTCCCAACCTCCGTCCCAGCCCTGGTTTGGGGCTCCAGCCCTAATCCCGTTAATGACAGTGACCCGGCCAGAAGGGAGGCTGGGCCCCAGGGCAAGAGGAGGCCACAGCTTAAGGGCCGCCACCCCTCCTATCCCAGGGCCACGGTGGCTGCAGTGAGGCAGCGGGACGGAATGTGGGTGGGTGGCCAGGAAGCACCTCTGCCCTCGTGGCACTGGTACGGAGCGGGACACAGGTGGGGCACAGGCCGTGGCAGGGTGCCTGCATGTCCAACACGCGTGACGTCCAACGCGAGGAGCGGTGGTCTCCAGGCCCTTCTGTATTGTGCACAGGACGGGAGGGAGCGCCAAGCCCCCTCCCAGCCCCCAGGAGAGACGGACATGCGCGGATGGCGATAGGGGGTAGAGCGATATATACACCTGCACAGAAGCCGTCCGCCGCCGCCGCTAAGGGTTACACTACACCAAGACGCTAAAATGGCAAGGGGCTCCCCTCCCAGGAAGCCTGGGACCCTGGGGTTGGCATCATGGGGAACAGGGAGGTAGAGGCCCAGCTAGTCTCTTCCCTCACAGGGAAGAGGGGCGAGAGGGAAGGAGATACACCCCCGGCCTCGCGTGCCCGAGCACACGGCGGCCAGACTGCGCCTCCGGCCTCACAGGAGGTCGGCAGCATGGCCCTGGCCTGTCCCGGCCGCCTGACTGCAGGCCGACGCCAGAGCTGGTCCCGGCGGCTTCCCTCCGTGGGGAGCCTGAGCCAGGCGGCGTCTCCACCTGCTCCAGCCTCCCAGGGAGGGGAAAGCAGGGCCTGTGATTGTCGGGGCTCGTGGCCACCTAGAGGCGGCATCGGGCCGAGGGAGTGGGGCTCCCAGAGTTCCCGAGGCCCCTCAACTTCCAGCCCCTCCCGGCCCGGCTCTGCAGCCCGAGAGCTACAAGCAGGAATCCCAGTGGAGTTGCAAGTCGTGACCGTCGAGGAAGTCCGTGGAGAAGAGGCTGGGCGCGGTGGTGCTGAGCGGGGCCAGGCTGAGCACGGGGCCGCCTGACGACAGCTCCAGCCAGTCCATGCTGTCCAGGTGGCCGTCGGCCAGGTCCAGGCCCACACTGCTGGGCTCAGGGGCAAAGTGCAATTCCGAGGTGTCCATGGGTGAGGGGGGGTGGTCCAGGATGGCAGAGCTGCTCAGCATCTGGCTGTGGAGGTCGTCGATGAGGGAGAGGGGCTCTGGCCCCTCGTGCCCGCCGGTCAGCAGGGGCAGCCCCGTGCTGCTCTCCAGGAAGTCCTCCAGGCGCCCCGGGAGGGCAGGTGAGCCCGAGGGAGGAGGCGGCGCCACCTGGGGGAGCTCGGCAGAAGGCGGGGACGGTGTGGCCAGGGGCGACCCGCAGGATGAGGGGGGCTTCTCTTTCCCTGATAGGGAGGGTGGTGGCTCCTTGAAATCTGCTGAGATTTCTGGCAAACGAGAAAGTGAGTGGATGTCAGGAACCAGGCCGGAACAGGACGTGGGGCTGGCCCTACTTCACATCACATACAAAAAGCGAACTCCAAATGGGTCAAAGATCTAAATTCAGGAGCTGAAACTATAAAACTCTTAGCGGAAAACGGGAAATCTTCATTGGATTTGTTAATGATTTCTTGGTTACGACACCAAAACACAACAACAAAAACATTAATTGGACCATACAAAAGTTTGTAAGTTTTATGCACCAAAGGATGCCATCAAGAGCAAAGACAACCCGCAGAGAGGGGGGAAATGCCTGCACACCACGGATCTGACGGTTCATGTCCAGACTAAAGGGCTACAACTCAACAACAAAACCCAACAGGGGAAAAGGACGCCACCATTTCTCCAAAGATCTGCAAACCCCTAAGGCCAGAAGATGCTCGACCTCGTTAGTCGTTAGGGAAATGCAAATCAAACCCACAAGGAGACACCACCTCGCAACCAGCAGGGCGGCTTTTTTAGCCATCGGTAGTGATAGTTACTGATAACGGTACCGATAATCGTATCGGTAATCGTGCCTGTGAGGATGTAGAGAGATGTGAGCCCCTGCGCACAGCTGGTGTGAACAACACGGCGCAGCCGCCGCGGACGTGCAGGGGCTCCCAGCAGCTGCGAGTGTGCAGTGTTCACAGCAGCGTTAGGTGCAACAGCCCAAGGGAAAACCCGAGCGTCCCTCGTGGGGGAGCAGATCAGCACAAGGTGTTCTGTCCCTACAATGGGATCTCACGTGACCATAAAAAGGCAGGAAACTCTGACACCTGCCACAACTCGGATGAACCTTAAGCATGCTGTGCTCTGTGAAGCAAGCCGGCAACCAAAGGACAGAAGGGGATTCCACTGAGCAGGCGGATTCAGAGCAGGAAGTACGACAGGTTCCCTGGGGCTGGGGAGGGGAGGCGGGGAGCTCCTGCCTAACAGGACCCCAGTGTCAGTCCAGGATGATGGAAACGTTCCACTGACAGATGTGGGGATGGCTGTACAACACTGCATGTATTTCATGCTACTGAATTCTGCATTTTAAAATTCTTAAAATGGCAAATTTTCTGTGTATTTAACCACAATTTAAAAAAGTAACGCAGAAGCAAACCAGGCTTGCTCCCTCCCTGGCCCTCTAGGGCCTGTCCTGCCTCCCGCTCTCCTCCCATCCCAGCCGGAGACGCCTGCCCATCTCACCAAGCCCATCTCACCACGCTCAGTCTCCCCAGATGCCCACGCCCACGCTAATGCCTTCTCAGGGCACTGGTGCCACCTCTCTGGCCAGTTCCGTGTTCCTTAGGGGGCGGGCAGCACCCCGCAGCTCCCTTTCTCTGCTAGATCCTCAGGGCTGGCGCTCCGGGCCCCGCGTGCTCGCCTGCTCCCTCTCTGCTTCTGGCGTCACCTTTTTCCCCCAAGAAGCCTGAGCCCTCGCAGTTTGGGTTCCTGTCTGGACACCGGGAACTCCCCAAGTCTGCTCCCAGGCCTCTCTCCCCGGCTCGAGACTAGCCTTTGGGACTGCCCGCGAGCACCAACCAGCCCAGCAGCCTCAGTGCCCCCCTGCGCTTGTCAGAAATGGGCCTTAGGCCCCACTGCAGACTCTAGAATCCGCGGAGCCTCCGTAAGGTCAGAATCCGTGACCCTGGGAGTAACATCAACTCTTCAACTCTGGGATTTCTTTTTTGAGATAAAACTCACCATTTTACTTATTTAAAAATCTTTACAAAATAAACGATCCCTACACCCTACGAGGGGTTCAAACTCACAATCCTAACATCAAGAGGCGCACGTTCCACGGACGAGGCCAGCCAGGTGCCCATAAAATTCGCCATTCTGAAGCGTGCAGTCGCACGCCCGAGCGCTCGCTTAATCCGTACGGTCTTGCGAACCCTGTCCCTACCGCCAGCAGCGCGGCACTCGGAGAACTTGCACACGCGCTCTGCCTCCTTGGCCGCTGCCACCTATGAACTCCCCCAGCTCCTACCTGATGCCGAGCCCCCCGCCACCTGCCCTGTGCCCTCCCTGCACTCAGGGACCTCCCCCGTCAGCGTGCGAACAGGCCGGCTCCTTGGTCCCTTTGCAGGAAACCCTGTGCAGAGAGCTCTCGAGGCTTGCTGGCTCCTACACCCCCAGGCCCTTACCCATGGTCCCACGGCAGCAGGCTGAGGTCTCTTCTCCCCTGGCTGCCCAGTGACAGCCCCGGACTTTAGGACTTCACGGTCTCGAGGGCACCCTCCCACTCTGTCCACTGCGGAGCGTCGTCTGCTTGTGCCCGGGGACTATGCCTCATCCTCCCCAATCTCACCCAATCTCACGGCTCCAAATGTCACTCTAGATGCCAACAACTCCCCTGCTTGCCTTCTGTGACACCCCTGCTTGGCGGTCTCAGGACACATCAGCCCGAGGCTGCACGGGCGCACCCCCAGCGCGCGCCCTGGAGCGCCCCGAGGCGGTCTTGCAGCCGCATCTGGGCAATTCAGGGAAGCCTTGGTGACCCCCATGGCTGCCCTCCTGCTGTCTCGCCCCATCACACGCCCGGTCCAGAAGGAAACTGACGGGCTCTCTGAGGTATAGCGAGACTCAGGTCCTTCTCCGCCTCCTGCTACGGCTGGCCCAGGCCCCCTGGATCCCCAGAGCTGCCTCCCGGCTCCGGCCCTTCCGCCTGAACAACCCGCCACTCCAAGCCCTTCCGCCACACACCCACGAGGCCTCGTGATCCGCCCTGACCCGCGACTTCTCTCCCTCCTGTGCCCGTGCCACTCCTCCAGCATTCCTGGCCCCACAGGTGCCCCCCAGGGAGGTCGACGAGGTCAACCCAAATGCCCCCGCACACCTAGGACCCTCCCCTCTCCCTTCCCAGCTTTCTGCAGTTACCCCTCACCCATGGTGTAAGCTACTTGTCTGCCACTCATTTCCTCACAAAACTGTGCAAAGGCAAACACCTGTTTTGCTCATCGCTAACCCCCAGGCTGCGGGCACGGGGCCCACCACGCAGGGGCTGCTGGGTAGAGCAATCCCTGCCGGAGGGCCGCGCCCGAGCTGCTGTTCTTATCCGAGCCCTGGAGACGACGTACGTCTCAGCTGCTGCTACGTCCAAAGGACAAGGCCCCGTCGGCCCCTGACGCGTTCCGTGACGGGACAGAAACCAATAAATCGAGCAGCCAGGGCTGAATGCAACCCACGGAGCAAGGAGGAGGCTGGCTGGGGAGTCGGGGCAGGGAGTCTGGGCTTTACCTCCACTCTGAATAAGAATGTCAAACAGGTCGTCCATCTGCTGGCTGGAGGAACCGTTCTCCTGTAGAACAGAGGGCGAATAAAGATGAAAATCTAGAACAGGAGGCCCCCAGCCAGGCTCAGGGCAGAGCCCCTCACTTCCATTCCGGAGCTGAGAGCCGGACCCGCAGAGCCCACCGGCTGGGCTCGTGAGGGCTCCCAGAGCTCACTCCTCGGTCGGGCCAGACTCTGGCCCATCTGCCCGTAATGCCCCCTCCACCTGCCCGGCCTGGCAAGGCCTCCTCTGTCCCCGTTTTCCAGCTGGCTTGGTGGGGGTAGGGGGACTGGGGGAGCCCAGCCCAGCAGCCTAGGCGAATGCCCACCCTGGCCAGGCCTCAGTCTACCTTCTTCACCTGCTGTCTGGGCTGCTGGCTCACGGCTTCCTCATAGCCAGGCGGCTCCTTCTTCAGCAGCAAAGCAGGGGTCCCAAAGAGGGGCTGTGACGGCTGCTCTAGGTCCATCTGGGCGGGTGGGCCAGGGGCTGGAGAACCAGGCTGGGATGAGGGCTGGAGGGGAGAACGGGGAGAGAACCGGTGGTTGGGATGAGGGAGGCAGGCCCGGGGCCCAGCACATTCCAGGAAGGCAAGGCGGGAGGCGCCCAGCTTCTGGGCCAGGACCACCTGCTGCGGCACTGGCTTTTAGGAAACTTCCATAGAAGCCACTAAGGAAGAAGGGATCCGGGTTGGGGAAGGCCCTGCTGACCGCTGACGCTGTAGAGGGCAGAGCCGGCATGGGGCGACTGGCTGCCTAGGTTTGGTACAAGCCACATGGGACAGGGAGGGGCTCTGGGTCCACTGTCCCCTCTCCTCCCTTCCTGCTGGAGGCTGCTCAAGGGCCATGGTCTCCCATCCTGAGGTGCCCAGTTCCCGTCACAGTCCACTGTCCCCTCCTCCAGCCCTGAGCTCTGCAGGGCTGAGAGGCCACACGAAGCCTAAAGTAGCCTCACCTCTGGCCCAGGCTGGGCAGAGGGGCTGGGCTGTGAGGGTGGCAGCAGCAGGGAGCCAACTGCCAATGATGGCTGGGTTGGGGACAGCTGGCCTCTCCCTGCCCCATGGCCCACCCCCACGGCGCGAAGGCAGGCCTGGGTGGCGGCTGCCCCGGGGCCCTCTGCCCGGGCACAGAGATGGGCAGATCCCGATGGCTCCACCTCATGACCTCGGGGCCTCTGGCGGCTCCCTCCATCGTCCCGACTCTTACCACGTCCCCTGGTCGCACGGGGATGGCGAGCCCTCACTCCGGAGGACTGAGTGGTAGGGGACAGGAAGCGAGCACAACCTCCTGCCCAGCCATGGGGCTGCCCGGTCGACGGGGCTATCACCCTCAGCGTCCTCACGCTCCCCTGCGGCCGCTGCCCCCCAACACCCAGGTACCTGCTGGGGGCTCCCGCTGGCCAGGCAGGGGCTGTCCGCGTTCTTATTGGTCACGGTGAGGACAAGGTGGGTCCCTGCGGAGTCAGTGACGAGGGTGGGAGGCGGGACCCCCTTGATGAGGCCGGGGCCCTGGGGGCCCAGAAGCAGCTGTGGAGCGGGGGCTGGCTCGGGCTCTGGCGCCGCGGCTTCCTGCTTCACTACCACGGCTGGGGGCGCCGGGGGACAAGTGTCTGCGTGGTGGGCAGTGGGGGCCGCCAGGCTGGGGCTGAAGGGGTGAACGGGCCCCGGGGGCTGCCGGCTCAGCTGGCAGCTGGAGAAGCTGTTCTCCTGCTTGACGGGGGCGGCCGGCGGGCTGGGGGCCGGCGCCGGCTGCTGGGCCCGCTTCTCCTGCTCCAGCTGCAGCCGCAGCCACTCCACGAGCTGCTGCTTCTGGCGCAGCATGCGCGTCAGCTCCTCGATCTGCTTGTCCTTCTCCTGCAGCATCTGGTCCTTGTCCCGGCCCTCGAGCTCGGCCCGCACCCCGGGGCTCAGGCAGCAGGAGCCGGCCCGGGGGCTCTCCTCCTTCACGAGGATCTGCAGCGGCGAGGCCTGCAGGGTGAGCTGGGTCAGCGGCGAGGTCACCATCTCGCCGAAGGCATCCCCGGGCGTGGAGTTCTCGTCGCCCGTGCTGAGCAGGGAGCGCTCCGAGGGGGTGGGAGACACGGGGGGCGTGGAGCCCGTGCTGCCGAACTTCACCACGCCGTTGCCGGTCACCGTGGCCACCACCACCTCGGCTGGGGCCAGGCCTGCGGCCACCAGGGCAGGCCCCGTGCTTAGCCGGGCAGCTGGGAAGGCGACCACCACCTCCCCAGCCTTGGGCAGGATGGAGGGGGCGGCAGGGCCCTTGGGGGCTCCCGGGGCAGGGCCGACTTGCTCCTGGTATGCGCGCAGACGCTCGATCAGGTCCGTCTTGGTGCCTGAGACGGGCAGTGACCGCAGCTTTAGCTCCTGCTTCAGCTCTGCCACCTGCAAGGGACGAGAGTCAGGGGGGCAGGGCGACGGGGACAACTGGGTCTAGGCAGGAGGGCAGCCCCGGGGGGTGGGACGTGTGCACCCTGAGCCCGGCCTCCTCCCTCTCCCCATCCTCACCACATGAGGGGCCTGCCTGGAATGTCTCCCCCCTCCCCCACCCCGCTCTGGGCATGATATAGCCTCAGCTGTCCCCAGCCCCAGCACGACAACTGGTGCTCGAGTACTTAAATACTTAATTGAATCAACCGGATTTTACAGATGAGAAACCCAAGCTCGCAAAAGTCAAAGAACTTCAGGACCCCTGCTAGCGAGCAGCAGAGCTGGACATTAACCCTGGTCTGCTGGGCTCTGAAGCCACACCCGGCCACCCGCACAGGGGCTGCGCCTTGCTGGGGTCGGATTCTGACCCAGGGGGGTCGGTCTGCTCCGGAGCACAAACTCTCCAGGGAGAACTTGCTCTTTCCCACCTTCTGATTGGGGCAGAAAACAGGCCAAGCGCCGGACACGACCCACCCTCCAAGGCTGCAGGACATGAGCAGGGTCCGTGCAAGAATGGGCCATTCTTTTCCCAAGGAGATGCAGCTGATTCAGTGGGCGTTAGTGGACGAAGTGGAAAAGGCTGGGGAGCCGAAGCGGACAGCCCCAAGTGTGACTCCTGACCACCACCAGCCAAGCTCTGGGACCTCAGGCAAGCCCCTCAGCCCTCAACACTCCGCCTGCTCGCCCTTCAGTAGGGGCGACACTCCCTGTGTCTCATGCTGTACAGCAGAGACCAAGGAAGACAAACCATACAGACGAGGTCGGTGGGCCCCAAGGCCCGAGGCGCTGGCTGCGCGGTTGACGGTACCGACCACCACGACAAGGCAGGCGTCGTGGAGGACCAGGGCCAGGCAAGCCACGGAGCAGGCTCCAGCGGCCTCTGCTGGAGGAGACCAGAGTCCAGAGCTCGGCTCTGCCTTCCATGGCCGTGGGCCTGGCGCCGGGCGCTCTCCCTACGGACAAACACTAGGCCGGGCCCCGTGGAGATGAGGCTGCCGGCGGCCCCCGTGGGAAGGGGGCGCCCATCTACCTTCATGTCGTCCAGGTTGGCGGGCAGGGCTCCCGGCTTGCCGCTCAGCGAGGTGCTGTTCTGCCGCGCCAGCCCGCCGGGCCCCGGAGCACCCGAGCTGGAGCCGCTACTGGGAGCGGAGAGGCTGCGTATCGGGGGGGCCCCGGCGCTTCCGGGGGCCTCGCCGGCCGGCCTGCAAAAAGAAGGCAGGCATGAGCCCCGGCCGGCAGCGCCCTCGGGGAAGAGAGGGGCGCGGGGCAGGCGGATTCAGACCAAAGGGCCCTTAAAGGTCTGGGGTTCACCCGACCGGGCCTGGCACTGGCCGCTCAGGGTGCCTCCGGGCGGGCGGGCGCGTACTTGGGCGGCGCGGGCAGGATGGTCTGGTAGTTGTAGTGCTGCTGCTGCTGCTGGTTGAGGATCTGCAGCTGCAGGAAGAGCTGCTGCTGCTGCAGGATCCGCGCGTAGGAGGAGTCCATGGGGGGTGCCCCCTTGTCCTGCTTCTGGTCCGGGGGGATGTACTGGTGGTACTTGAGCTTCTTCACCTTTGGCTTCAGCTCCTTGGCTTTCTTGCTGCGCTGCGACTTCTCGCTGGCAGACTTGGGCTGGCTTTGCTGGGGACACAGGAGACGGAGGGGGGTGCCGTCAGGGGGCCGTGAGGGGCTTCCCAGAAGGCCCCCGACCTCCGCCTCGCCCGGTGCCGCTCGCCGCTCCCGGGCGGCTCCTCCGGCAGCAGCGGCCTCTCAGCGCCCATGGGCTTGCCAGGGACGGGGGTGCGCGGCTGATGCGGGGGCGCGCTGTGTGCAGCCCCACTCACTTAAAAGAGCCTCCAGCCCGGAGAGAAAAATCGAGCAAATGCCAATGTCACCATGGCCTGGAGCAAAGCGTGGACGGGACGAGGCAGCAGCAGCCGGCTGGCAGGGTCCTGCCCTCCGCAGCCGCAGCTCAGGGCGACGGGCGCTGGGGGGGCCGCGCCGCAGAGGCCGAGGCATTACCCAGAACAGAGGAAGGGTCCACGATCTGTTCACACCAGTCTCTCAAACACGCAGTGCTCAAAGAAGGGCACCAGTTGTGTGACAAGGAGCAGAGTTGAGGAAGGATTTTGGGGGGAAACACTCGGTGGCCAACCACGAACACACCACAGAGACCGAGAGGGGCCACAATGAAGGACGGCCTGGGCACTGGGACCCCAGCGCGGCTCACTGCCTCCTCTGGGACGGGGAAGCCACAAAACCTGAAGTTTCCTGCCAGCAGCAGGGCCTCAGGGCCTCGCAGAGATGGTGCGAACAGGGAAGGCCTGGGGGTGGGGGTGCCGCCCAGAGGGGCACCAGGGAGCCCCACACACACAGAGGCAGCAGCCGGAGGCACCGGGAGGGCTTGGCTCCAGCAAGGGAAGGGGAACCAGGACAGCTCCCAGGCTGCGAGCAGCCACAGAAGAGGCGCACGGCTGGCTGGAGACCCCCACCCGGACCAGGGTCTGTGTCGGGGGCTAAGTCCCAGAGACCCTGGAGACAGGCGGCCGGGAGCGGGGGGCCCAGGCACTGGGCCTTGGTGCTGCTGCACTTAATTCACCTCAGTGCCCGACACAGTGTCCCCCATACGAAGGTGGACCTCACACGGGCTGGTGGTGAGCCTTGCCCCTCAGACATGTTCTGTTAGGCCCTGGAGGAGAATAAAAAATGCCCAGGAGCACCTGGCTGGCTCAGTCTGATCTTGGAGTTCAAAGTTCAAGCTCCACGTTGGGTGCAGAGATTACCCAAAATAAAATCTTTCAAAAAATAAAATGCCCAAAGTGGCCCTCCTGTGACCTCAGGCCCATCATTTCCCTTCTCGGTTGTGTCCCTCACAGAGCAGACTACGACTGCCTCCCGGTGTCGGTGGACCAGAGGCGGTGTGGCGGGGGGGTGTTTCATGGGGGACGGTGGAGTAAGAGCCAGGAGGACCCATCCAGATCCAGGCCCGCCGCGCTCAGTAAGCAGCGGCTGTGTGACAGCCACAGAGAGAGGAGAAACTCCCATATTACCTCAGTGACCTTCGCCAGTCCCCGACCCGGGGGGACATATGCACCCCACTCCCTGCAGTTGTCCCCTGCACTGGGACAAAGTCACAGCAGGGCCTGGAAGGGCCCCGAAAGGAGAAGGAGGGCAGCGGCTGGAGACCTGTACCTTAATGAGCGTCGGGGTGGGCTTGGCCGCGGGGGCTGTGGTTCCGTTGGTGAGGCTGGGAGGCAGAGGCGGCTGCTCTGCTAGGAAAAGTGTTTCTCCGGATTCCGGGCCCAATGGGAGTTGAGACACAACCTGACAGAGGAGGAGGTGGCGTGGCCCCATCAGGCAGAATGGGACTGCAGGCATCTCCCCGAGCACCAGCAATGCTGGCGGGTGGGTCGGGGGGAGCAGGTGGTGCAAATGGTGGGCAAAGATGAGGAGAGGTGAGAGGAGCAGTCCGGGGAGGGGGGCAGGGCAGAGGGAACTGGAACACAGAGACACAGAGGGCAGGGAACAGGTCACTGAACTGTACGAAGGAGAAGCGGGCAGGTCTGGGTGGTGCAGGGACAGGCCAGGGAGCCTCAGGGATCTCACTGGGAGGCAGCCCCAGGCAGGCGGGCTGACTAAGGCAGCCGAAACAGGGCCCACTGCCAACATCTCCGGGACCCAAGCAGCCAAGGCAACACCCCGGCTTCCCCGTCCCACCTGGCCCAGGTGAGACCTCACTCTGGGCAGCTCCAGCAAGTCTGGGGCCCTAGGGGAGCAGGGAAAGCATCAGAGGGGCGAGCTCACCTGAGTAGGGGATACAGAGGTGGCACTGGGCAGTGGCTCGCTGGCTCGGGCTTCCAAGGGCGACGGCACGGAGCCCTGGGATTCATGGCTGGCAGGCTGCTCAGGGGATAAGGCGTCACTGCTGTCCTCGTCGAAGGAAGAGCTGTCCGCTACTTGCGGGTAATTCATCTGGCCCACTGAAAGCCAGAGCCGGCATGAGGCTCTTCCCCCAGCCAGGCCTGTCCCGGCAAGGTGCCTGCCCTGTCCCCTCCACCCCCACCTCCACTCCGGTGCGGCAGACAGGAGAAACCCCAGCAGATGACTTGCTTGCTGGGTCCAAAAGAGCTCCAGGAAAGCTCCTCACGACCCGGAAACACAGGCAGGAGCGCGCTAGCCACCATGCTGTCCAAGTGCCGCCTCGTCTTTGACTCAACACGGTGTCCAATGCTCAGAGTCAAGTTCCACGCTCCCTCCCTGTAGCCTATAACCTCCACCATCTCATCTAGATGTTTCCCTGCCGTTAAAGGCACTTCATGTCCATCCTGTGGTGGCATAAACTCTCCTCTTCCCTCAGAGGCTCATGGACACTGCAGCAAAGGCTCAAAGGGACCAACAGCCCAAGAGCCCGGCTCCTCCCCCAGGCTGCCTCAGCCCTCTGAAAGGCAGGGACAGGCAAGGGCCTCCAGGAAAAGGTACGCCTCCCCGGATAGGTGGACCAGGGTTACTGGACGAGTGGTGACTTCCTTTTAGTGGCCTGTGACTCCTGGATATCGAAGGCCCGGCAGCGGCAGCCACCAGAAGGAAACCCATCCCGCTGGCTCCAAGTGCCCTGCCCTGCTGCACGGCCGGGGTCCTAGCTGGGGCCAGGCCGGGAGGGAGGAGCAGGACGGCCAGGGCCCTAGTGTGGACATCCCAGGACACAAAAGGAAGGAAAGACAAGTAGGATATTTCAAAACATTACATCACAACCACCCGCACGGCACTGCTGGGGAAAGAAGTTCTGCCTGGGGCCTGCTGTTAACACGGGAGGAGTGGAGGCGGGGGGGGGGGGGGGGGGAGGGGGGAGGGGGGGGGGGGGGGGGGGGGGGGGGGGGGGGTCAAGGCCAAGGGTAGCTGTCGGATGTGCCTGGGGAAATCCACAGCAGTGAGAAGACCGCCGATAGGGAACAAGAACAAACCAGGAACTCTCGCAGAAGACTCTTCCTCTCCAGAGCCATGACCCGAGGCTCCTCCCTCCCCTGGGACCAGGGAAGGACATATCTGGGCTCGAAACTGCACTAGCCAGCGGTGGCAAGGGCACCAGTCACATCCACTGCCAGGGCTGGCTCCTACACTCCCTCTCCTCCGTCCTGTCAGGGGCCGCGCACGCAGCGCGTGGCGGGAATGGAGCGCCATTACTGCCATGTACCCCAGGCCACTGACACATCTGGGTTTCTCCCAGCATCTCTTCCTCCCAGCAAGATGTGCCACGGGACGGCAGCCACACGGCTCCCAGCAGGGGTGGTGGAATCTGGGACGGCAGGGCTCTTCCTCTGGCTCCTCCCCAGAGCGCAGTCCAACCGGAGCCAGCGGCCGGCCAGTGGCCCAGCAGAGTCCATTTCCCTCCCTACTATGACCAGCTTTGGGCCAGGGGCAGGCTGGGGAGAGACAGGGTCCTTGCCCTCTGATTTTGGCCCAGTCCCCTCTGCTCAAGGGAAACAGACTCTGTGGAGATGCTCAGGGAAGACTTTTTGGAGAAGGGGCCTTGACACGAATCTCCAGATCAGCTGGGGTGGCCTGGAGGCGCGGGCGGCAGCGTGCTGTGGGCAGCTGTGGGGACCGAGCGGGTAAAACAGCGAGAGGTCGGCCTCTGCAAAGCCCCCGTCATGCCCCCATCTTTATGAGGGCTTAGGACCGCCTCGGCCCCCTCCCCCTTCTCCTCAGACCTGGCCGAGTCTCTCCCCTCCCAGGACCTATCTCCTCCTCTGACTCCTTTCTCTTAGCCACAAACCTGTATTTCTCCTGGCCTGAAACTCCTTCGCAGACCACCATCTCCCTCGTTCTTCCTTCTCCACTCACTTCTTGAACAAACAGCCCGCATCTGATGTCACCACCTACTCGCTCCCCAACCCGCAGGATCTGGCTTTGGCAGACAAATGCTCCTTTCCCTCAGGTCACTAAGGGTTAACAGCTGCTTACCGAACTAGCTTACATCCCCCTCCTCAAACAAGCCATGCTCTGCTGCACCTCCAGGTCACTGCCCACACAGTCCCCTCTGCCTGGAATGCCCTTCTGTACCTTCCCCGTTGGGCAAGGTGGACCTCACATGTGTCATACCGTCTGCACTACTTCTCTGGGCCTTCCCACCATACCCATCTCTGAGAGAAGCCTGTGTGGGCCAGGCTCGCACTGTACCTGACACACCATTACCCCCACGCCGTCACCACAGCGCCTGTCCCCTGGTCTGTAACGAATGAGACTGCTGACGGCAGCAGCCCTTCTGTAAGTCTCTTGAGACGCCCAGGACCGCCGGGCCCTTTATATCCATTATAGTCCGTGGGCCTGCAGCCTGTCCCTCAAGCCAGGTCACTCAGCTACTATGTCACAGGACCGTGGCCTTCTCATTACACAGCGCTGGCATCGGACCAGGAGCCAGGCTAGGAAATTGCATGTCCCTACGTCAGTCTTCCTGCATCAGACTGAATTCCTGCAGGGCAGCGTCATACCATGTTCATCTTCGTAAACTGCGTGACTTCACACAGGGCCTGGCGCCATGCCGACTCTCACAGTCTGGGTGGCTGGAGAGTCCGGAACTGACTTTGGCCTAAACGCAGGCCCGACATTAGGGGCTGCTATGGAATTCAGTGAGGACCAGGGCAGGAGAACACGGAGACGTGGTGGGATGAATGCCAGGGCGAAGCCGGGAGCTAAGAGGGCTATGGGCCCCAACTGGCAGAGCGGCTGTCAGGGCACACTGGCTGCCTCCCACAGCGCAGAGGCCCTAGAAATGAAAGCCCCCTCTGACCCTGAGCTCACGGCCCAATTTGGCCTGCTCTGGGGTCTGTGGTTCCCCCCGGTGCTCTGCCTAGAAGATCTAACTCCTTACACTGGAGGGAGCAGGTGAGCCTCATGGTGACCTCCCAGGGGCAGGAACGCACAGCCTTGCCCAGGACCAGGTCTTAGGCCCGCTGGGGCCAAGAAGACATGCTTATATTAACAATGACCAAAGTCTAAAGGAATCAGGTCCGAACACCTACCTGTGGCACACAAGGCCCTGGCATGTCCTGGACTCTGCCCACCTCCCACCTCCTTCCAGCTCCGTGCCCAGGCTGCTCCTCGCCCTGAGAGGCTCCCCGTCCCTGGAGCCCATAGTGGACTTGAATTCCAACTCATCCCGCAGCCCCAGTCTCGGCCGTCATCTCTCCCGAACCACCCCCCTGGCAGGGCCGGGATGGGGACCCTCCTATGTGTGCCCAGAGCAGTCGGGGATCCATTTGGCACAGCTGTTGCCCCTGGCATGGTCCTTGAGGCCGCTGGGACTGTCCCAAGCTAACATAACCCGCTTCTCAGGCTCTCACACTGTGCGCCTCAGTTCCCCAAGTTGAAGCAGGAGGTCAAGAAGCAAGAAGCCCAGAGCCCCTTCCTCCTGCATCCAGCCTGCACATCCACTCAGGGTGCCTGGGGCCTCCTCACCAATGATGGCTTCTTTCAAGCTGGACTCCACAGGCAGAATGTTCTTCTCAACCAGCTCCATGGGGCCCGGCCTCTGTGCAATCTTCTCGTTGAGGTCATCAGCCAGTCTGGCTCTCTTCAGCTTTAGCTGCTTGGCCTGGAGGGAAGGCTCAGCCGAGGTCTCTGCCCATGGGAGAGAATGGAGTGCAGGAGGATGTAGGAATGGACCTGGCTCTACCCTGGGAACTCCAGAGCAGCTCTCCTTCCCTCTGGGGAAGGAGCAGAAGCCATGAGGATGCAGAGAGTGTCCCAGGCAGAGAAGAGCGGCCCAGCCTTAAGTTCTACAGGACACAGAAGGGGCCCTGACTGCAGACAGAGTGTGGGCACAGCCAGTCAAGGTCACTGGGCACGGGGGCTACAGAGCCGAAAGCATAGCAGATGAAGGAGCCCTCCTCGCCCTCCCTCAAGCCTTCTGGGTTACGAAGGCAATTCAGTCCCTGCTCTGGGTCTCAGCGTCTCTGTCTATACCATGCGGGGCTCAGACTAAGGAAGTTCTCCAGACTCAAAGCTGACTCAAAACTAAAAACAACAACAAAATGGATACGTTCACACTGCTTTCAGCAGCCGAAACAGTTCCTTCACTAGAATGTGGACAGAAGTATGTGCCGGGCCAGGCGGACACACCCAGGATGCACACAGTCGGGTGTCGCAGGTGCTCACCTGAATGCCGAATGGATGTGGGAGTGAGGGAGTGAATGAACACAGAAAGGAACTGCATTTCCAGAAGATTCTGGAGAAAAGGCTTTCATACCAAGGGATGACAAGATCCAGGGCCACCACGTGGCCAAGAGTTGAGAAAGGGCAAGGCGACCCAAGAGAATGTGCAGGTACTGCTCTGGGAATTTGCAGAACCAGCACGGCAACACGGCTCTGCTGTTCTACGGTGTAAAAGGCCTGGCTTTTGCACTGTGCACAGAAATGGGAGCAATGGGACGCCTGGGTGGCTCAGTTGGTTAAGCAGCTGCCTTCGGCTCAGGTCATGATCCCAGCGTCCTGGGATCGAGTCCCACATCGGGCTCCTTGCTTGGCGGGGAGCCTGCTTCTCCCTCTGCCTCTGCCTGCCATTCTGTCTGCCTGTGCTCGCTCTCTCTCCCTCTCTCTCTGACAAATAAATAAAAAAATCTTAAAAAAGAAAAAAAAAAAAAAAGAAATGGGAGCAATAAGGAAGAGGGACAAAGAAATGTGGGGGATGCACGGTGGAAGCAGCAAGGGCACGGGGAGAAAGCATTTCCAACCTCACACACCTTCCAAAATATGCATCCTGACCAGCTCCGATCTCTCCGGCCGGGAACGAATCTTCCGTTTCAGATAGTCCTCTGTCTACAGAAAAAACACACCAAGAGGATCTCAAATCCAGGATATAAGTTATGACATGGATCCTCTGTGGGCTCCCCCCACCCCCCCATCTTAGCCTGGAGCCGCCAGGGTTCTGAGGCAAGGGGAGGTCTGGGGGCACTGCATCTACTTCCAGTGCACCTGCCTACCCACGCCCTCCCATCAAGACTATTCGTTTCTCTGAGGCTGAATTACTAAAGTGTTTCTTAAAAATCTACTACTTGTAATATCATAAAAGTAATACATGCTCATTAAAGAAAATGTAGAAAGGGGCGCCTGGATGGCTCAGTGGGTTAAAGCCTCTGCATTCGGCTCAGGTCATGATCTCAGGGTCTTGGGATCGAGCCCCGCAACAGGCTTTCTGCTCGCAGGAACCTGCTTCCCCCTCTCTCTCTTCCTGCCTGCCTCTCTGCCCACTTCTGGTCTCTATCTGTCAAATAAATAAATAAAATCTTTAAAAAAAAAATGTAGAAAACTACACGGTAAAACAGTAATAAAAAATTCAATCACTCACTGTATTTTGGGATATTTATTTCTAATCATTCTTCCATGCAGATGTCTCATTTTGCAGAGTTGTAATCATAGTGAACATAATTTTGTATCTTGTTCAAAAACTGTAACGTATGATCTCACGAGCATCTTCTATTCATTCTGGACGGCTACCCAACAGAATACGAATTCTGATACATGGTGTCATAGGCGTAGTTCCTCCAAGTCCAACGCCCTCATTTCTGCATTTCTGAGACGCCAGGCGAACTGAAGTGTCCCCTGCCCAGTCTCAGCGCCAGCCCACTGCTGTAACACCCCGGCGGCCCCAAGTCTGTCTGACTCCAGAGTCTGTGGCTCTTAACTACAGCACCAGAATTTTTCAAACCATAGGTCAAGACCATGAGTAGGTCAAAGCTAGCACAGAACAGGACAGGACAAGATAGGACAGGACAAGGAAGACTAGTGTTGAGCAGAAAATAACAAGCCAGAGCACACTGCCTGTGGGAACGGTAAAGCCCCAGCGCTCGCCTGCTGCCTCCGAGCCCTGACCGGGCAGTGTGGAGCCCTGCAGGGGACAGCTCTGCGTCTGTCACTCTGCCCCACCTGCAGAGGGCACTGGGACTGCCACGGCGGCTGCAGAAGACGGTAGAACAGGAGTCGGACACCACAGGTCTTCACAGGCATCAGAGGGAGCCGTGTTTTCTAAGCCACCCGAGATTCTGAACTGTGGGCGAGCTAGAATGCAGCACTAATTAAGAAAATACCTGAAGTCAACAGACCAAGCTTTGAGTCTCAGCTTTGCCACTTACTAGCCGGACAACTGAGTTAACCTCTCCCAGGTGCAGCTACGAAATGAAGAGAAGAGCACCTAACCCCTAAGAGCCCAAGTGAGCAGAAACAGGAGAATGACATCACTTGGCACGTGGAAGTAACCGGGAAGTAACAGCGGTTCGACCGAGCTTGTTAGCTCCTTGCCGACTCGCGAAGCAGGCCAGGTAACGGCACCAAGTCTTACAGCTGGGCCTGGGACCCAGACGAGGTCCCCCGCCCCGTATTCTACACTCCTCCCAGTAACTACACCAGCGCAGCTTGTTACTGCTTTGGTTCCTGGTGTATGACCTCATTCTTCCCACTCACTCTAGGAATTAATCATAATTTTCCTTAGAAATTTTAAAGAAATAAAATAAGACAGAAAAATGTCTCAGAAATAAGTATTTCAGTCTCTGCAAGAGCTGTGGGTCTTAGGGAGCCTGACCTGTACGGTCCTCTACTAGGGAGGTTCTCTTTCCTTGTCTTTTACGTAAAAGAAAAAAGTGAAGGGGGTGGAGGGGAAGCATGTCTGGCAATTTCCCCATCTCTGCCCACACTGGGCAGCAGAATATCCCCCTGAGGCCCTTGAGGGAACTGAAACCAAAGGGGGACAAGGCAGCAGGCTAGGTGCTGTAGCAGGAACCAGGGCTCAAACTGGGGGCCCAGCTTCTGCATTCACTGCCTCCAGTGGACACTGGCTACTCAGGGCACATGGAGACTGGTGAGGTTTCCTGCCCCTCGGAATGCCCTTCCTGGAGAGGCGTGGGCACGGCAGCCAAGGACGTGGAAAACCAGTCCTCAGCAGGCTTTCCCGTGGCTGGTGTTTGCACCCCGACATCTATAAAAGGGCAGGTGGGATGAAAGATGGGAACAGACCAGCGGTCTCCAAAGCAACAGAAGGGAGGACTACTGATACACCCTTAAATGCAGAAAAGGAGAAATCCTGATCCCATATCACTCCATGCTGTGAGACGGCCAGGGTGGGGACGGAACAGAAAAAGGCAACGCTTTGTGTCTGGAACTGAGGTGTGGGCTGGCTGGAAGGAATACACCAGCCATGCCTGCACTGGGCTCTGCAGACCCTCGGGGAAGAAAGGCCTTACCCTGGCCCTCTCCAAGCTCCTTCTCTGTTCATGAAACGCAGCTGGACTTTTCAAAGCTGTTGGGAAAAGAATCATAAAACAATTACTTTTATGAAGCATCATGTGTACAGCTACAATTTACACTGGAGAAAGCATCTTAATTTAAGTTAATTTTAGCAACACTAGATCTTATCAGCGGAAGTGAAGAAGAACAGGGCACCTGAGTAAGCACGTATCTTTCACGGTTCAGCTACCCGCATTACAACCGTTTTGGTTAGTTCATTCCTAATAAGAACAGTCACTGCCTACGCTCGGGCTCTATAAAGTGCACAAATGGAATGCAACGTAAAAAAATATCCTGGACCCAATACTTGACCATTAGCTGCACAATCCTTATTGACCAGTCAACCCTCCAAGAATGTGTGCTGGGCCCCAGCTCACTCTGGTAAAGACAGGGACACAGACAGGACCACGGCTGTATGTCGGGTTCATCTTACTTTTTCGACCTAATTCGGAATCACAAAGTGACCAAACTTCCACCAGAAAGACCTACGTCTGCTTGGATGCCATTTCCTTCTTCACTTCAGCCAATATAACAGTGCCGCTAAAATCATCTTGAATTTCATCTCTGAGGGCTAAAAGAACTTCACAGTAAGTGTATGGTTGACCCCGGTGCACACAACCAGCAGCTGACAGGAAGGGCTCTCTACAGACCCTGAAGCCTACCGCTACACAGACCACAGCTCTCGAGGCAGCAAACCAGACCAACCAGGACCAAATCTCAAATGCGGCACAATGAAGAGAGTTTTGTATCAAACACTTGGCTATAAAGACAAAGGATGAACTGGCACACCATGAGGGTGAGAGGGGGAAAAGGCCTGACTCACTTCAGGTAGGGAACAAGAGCAATAAGAGAGAAATTTACAAGACAGTGGTCAGTTTCACTTCTGCTGCCCTAGAATTTCAGAACAGCTGTGAAACTGTGTGTGGAGGTAACTTTTGATAGGCTGCTGGCTGTGGTAGGAGCACAGGGGAGAAGCTAAAAGTAGCAAAAGCACAGATATGACCCTATCCTGCTTCCTCCCCCCATCCACTCCTGGGGGCTGGGCCTCAGCAACAATAGTCCCAGCAGAAAGATCTAAATGTCCCAGCACTCCTTATTTAACAAACATTTCTGAACTCTTAGGATGAAAAAGAATCATTTTAAAAATCAGTTGCGAGCCCTCCCTGTCTTCTAACGGCAGGGGGAGCTCTAGATTTAACAAAAAGTCTCTAAGAAAAACCAGCACGGCCGGCCTCCCTCCCCACCTACCACAGCATTCCAAGGCATTAGCCAGGCTATCTCTGCCCTAAGCTGGGGAGGTCTTGGGCAATTCAGTGGGTAAGCAGACAGCTCCTGCACCTGCTTCTACTGGGTAAAGCTGGTTCACCTCTTAAAACCAGTCTCCAAAAGTCCTGACATGCCAGAATCTGGGGATAGGGTGTGACAGACCACTCTCACGGAGCAGACAGTAAAGACAAAGAATCAAAGTGAAAACTCAGTGCCTGCCCCATCCCACCCCCAGCTTCCTTTCCGCCTTATTCCCCTGCACCGCACTCATCACCACGGACACTCTTTAACTGGTTGATTGTCAGCCTCCCATTAGGACACACTCCATCAGGGCATGAGTCTTTCCTTTGTTTCTGACAGAATTCCTGGTGCCTACGGTGCCCAGCAGATTCATTCAATGAACTAATGAATATTCTGTAAGAAACGGTACAAGGTATACACTAGTGACAGCAAAGCAAGAAGGTTCTGTGGTAGAGCTCTAAACCTTCTAAACTTTCACTTGAATGGCCAGAATTTGGGCTCTCATCTGGGTTCGAAACTTCACAGAAGTCCCAGATAGAAAAATCAAGGCAACTGTGATGTCTTCCTGGGTTCTACCAATCATTACTAGGGTGACACAGGGGACTGCGTTCTGGGTCTCATTTTCTTCTGTAGAGTTAGAATCTGCCTGCCTCTCAGGACTCTTGTAAGAGCTGGACGGAAGCAGGGTGCTCAGAAGCAAGCGGAGCACACACAGACGAACGAGAAGTGCTGCTGTCACCAGATGCAGCGGCGTAGCTGAGTCACAGGTTCGATTCCCACACACGCCTGCTAGTGTTGGTACCACAGCCACACACCTACCTAAAACCCCAGTTAGTGCAGCCACACACCTATCTAAAACCCCGGTTAGTCTGCTGCCTCAACAACCTACCCTGGCTATCCCAAGGGGTAAGGCACAAATCCAATTTCTGGAAGAACAACTCACAACGCATAGAATTTCTAGATGGAAGGGGAGTCCATCAAGGATGATGTAGCACGAAGAGGGATAAGAGGCAGGAGAACTGGCTGTGGCATATACGACTTCCTGTTTGGTAAGGGAATTTTCACGTAACAGCAAAGGAGAAATGAGTATTTACGGAGTGCTTACTTATGTGGTCGGCCTGTTCCAGATATTTTTTTTTTTTTAAAGATTTTTATTTATTTATTTGACAGACAGAGATCACAAGTAGGCAGAGAGGCAGGCAGAGAGAGAGAGGAGGAAGCAGGCTCCCTGCTTGAGCAGAGAGCCCGATGCGGGGCTCGATCCCAGGACCCTGAGACCACGACCCGAGCTGAAGTCAGAGGCTCTAACCCACTGAGCCACCCAGGCGCCCCTGTTCCAGATATTTTAAACATATTATCTGATTTAATATTCCTAATGATCCCATGTGGTAGGTAATACTCCACTTTCTAGATAAGGGTACGCTCAAGAGGATAGGAAAGGCCAGCAGGTGGCAGAGTTAGGATGACAACCTCACTCTACCACACCCTCCAGTAGACTTCTTCCCACTCCTCTGGGTGGATTTCTTAACTTCAGAAAGTAGAGGAGGACGACTCTGTTGGATGGGGAGGCAAGGAGGCTTCAATTACGTGGACTGCCTGAGCAGAGGGCTGAGTACAGGCAATTGGAAAGGTCAGCTTGACCACAGCACTGAACACAACAGGTGTGAAGAGGGGTTCAAAGCGACCGCAGGCACGGAAAGCCACGGTTTGAAGCCTGGGGCTCACCGTGGAGCTTTGGGGCAACCTTCAGCACTGATACTAGGAAACAAGTGGGAGGGGTAAGGAGAGACCAGAGGAATTTATCAGCTGCTCAGGGCCTGATCAAGAAAACCAGAAATCAGGACAAGAAAAGAATTCAAGACAGTCATTACCAATCACACAAGACTATTTCACTTTTTAACATTATCAGCACACTGAATCCTCTTACCAACCCACGAGGATAGGACCCTTCTTATTTTATGTGATGGAGCTAACAGCACAGTCACCTGCGCGGTCACTCACTGAGTGGTGGGCCCCAGCCCAGCTCTAGTTCTGTCCACCTTCTCTTCTCTGGTCTCAACCTTCTGACACATGTGCTGGTTCGTCCCAGTCTTGTGAGCAGCCCATACTCGCTCTGTGCTACTCTTTCCCCATTGTTAACTCTGCTCTCAGAGAACAGGTTCGGCAACTTCCAGAGCTATTTCCAACAGAAGAAGGGAGCTATTCCTCCTCCAGGTCGCTGTCAGGATTCCTGTAGGATGCTCCTTGGGCTCCCGTGGGGAGAGACTAGAGTTGGGGCAGCCAAGACACAGGGCTGTAAAGGTAAGCCCTGGGCTTCCTGGGAGGAGTGAGTGGCAGTGTATAGTCAAAATCACCTGGGGCTTCACAAGCCAAGTGCAACAAAGCAGAAAATAGTTTTTAAAGTTTAGGCCTCTGCTTGTGGAAAAACCCTAAAAGACTCAAAGTTAACCCATAAATGTGTGTCCGATGAGGAGGGCTACATTTGCCTTGGACCTCCATCTCCCTCCTCCTTGCTGTCTTAACGGCTTTGCCACAAGAGCCAGGATGTTACTCAGAAATTTCATTTCCCCAGAAACTCCTAGAAGGCAGTCTTTGAGAGAAGCCCCCAAAACCGATGCATACCCAAGAGCTATGCATGTGGCTTGTGACATGTTTGGGGTGGGAGGGCACTTCTTGACCCTTTACTCCCACTGTCTGGAAGCCGGTTCCACAGGGACCCTTTACTGCTTTGTGTGCACAAAGGGAAGTGTGCAGCACGTACTGAAAGGAAAAATAACCAAGCTCCTCACGGAAATCAAATGAACAGAAGTGGCTAAGAGGTGTGAAGTTCTTAATCACAGTTTCAGTTCTAGATGTGGGTCTCACCCCTGGCTGGCTATAACACCAATTTATATTGTTCCCTCTCTCCAATGCTCATTTTCTTTCTCTCCTTACATGTTTGCTGCCTTAGTTAAATGAGGGCCTTGTGAACTAAAAAAAGAAAAACGGTTTAATTTTTCTTTAAAGATTTTATTTACTTGAGAGAGTGAGTGAGACAGAGAGCATGAGAGAGAGGGGAGAGGGTCAGAGGGAGAAGCAGACTCCCCACTGAGCAGGGAGCCCAATGCAGGACTCGATCCTGGGATTCCAGGATCATGACCTGAGCCAAAGGCAGCCGCTTAATCAAGTGATCCACCCAGGCGCCCTAGTTTTAATTTTTTGAAAAATATACTGCCATCAGCTTCCAAGGGGGAGTTCAATGCCATGCTCAGTGTGTCCATTGAACTTTGTGACCTACAGTGCAGCAGCACAGAAATCGAGCAGTCCGGATTTAATCTAGCACTCAGAGAGGGAGTATAAGGACCCTTAAAAACCAACCTATAGCATCAAATTAGGACATTAAACAGCCTGAGATTTACTTAAACATGTAGGCAAATGAAAATCTTCTGGATCCACAAAACAGTTCAGGGAACAGTTCTGTTCTTTCCTCGCATCTCAGCAAGGAAAGACAGCAATTAGCCATCAAGACTCATTTCCTCATTATCATTAAGGAGTATTTACTAAGTGCCTGTGTCAGAATGTTGCTTTATTAGGTGCTGGCATAATAATGATGGTTCCCATCCTCAATAAGATACTTTTGCCAGAAGCTCACCACCAAGTCTACACTCACAGGAACTCAAGGAGGCTATGAACACAGTATAGCTAACAGCAGTCAATGCAGTGCCACAGTCTGAGGAGACCTTCCTTCAGGAAAGCCTGCTGGGTTTCTTTTTCCACTGTAGAAGCAGCAGGCAAACACACATTGGATACGTAAGTTGGGGGCTTGGGCAGGGGATAGGGTGCAGGAGATAAATGCATTTAATAACCCGGGAAAGAAATTAAAAATATAGTCACTCATCCACCCATCCACTAAACTATTCTGAAGTATTATGCTTGTCACTGAGAGTAAGGATAAACAGAATAGGGTCCCAGCCCTCAAGGCAGTTCATGGTCTGGTTAGAGAAAAAGACAAATAATTACAACACAAGATGGAAACACAACTACAGAGGTAATTTAAAGTGCCACATAGGGGGCGCCTGGGTGGCTCAGGGTGTTGAAGCCTCTGCCTTCTGCTCGGGTTGTGGTCCTGGGGTCCCGGGATTGAGCCCCGCATCGGGCTCTCTGCTCAGCAGGGAGCCTGCTTCCCTCTCGCTCTGCCTGCCTCTCTGCCTACTTGTGATCTCTCTGTCAAATAAATAAATAAAATCTTTAAAAATAAATAAAAAAATAAATAAAGTACCACATAGGACAGAAGAGGCAAAATTCAGCCCAAGGCGAGAGTGTATGAACTGTCCAGGCAGATTTCACAGAGAAAACCCAAACGAACAAAACAGAAACAACACAAATAAGAAAGGGAGTTTGTGGTGGGGGGCGGGGAGCGCCTGGGTAGCTCAGTGGGTTAAAGCCTCTGCCTTTGGCTCGGGTCATGATCCCAGGGTCCTGGGATCGAGCCCCACATCAGGCTCTCTGCTTAGCGGGGAGCCTGGTTCCTTCTCTCTCTCTGCCTGCCTCTCTGCCTACTTGTGACCTCCGTCTGTCAAATAAATAAATAAAATCTTAAAAAAAAAAAAAAAGGCGAGTGGGGAGGTCATCTGAGGCTAAAGAACACCCAAGAACAGGAAGATAGAAAGGAGCACACCAAGTTCAAGGGGCTACAAGTAGTTTGATATGGTGGGACCAAGGAGGAGGTCATATGGCGATAATGAATTTGGAGAGGAGGAGAGCCCAGACCACGAAGACCCTTCATGTGCTACTGCAGGGACTTCTGCATCTGGGAAGATGGAACAGACATACTGTTCTCTACTCCTCCCACTAAGTACAACTAAAAACTCCAGATGCTATATATAAAACAAACATAAGTAGGGGTGCCTGTCTGGCTCAGTGAAGGAGCATGTGACCCTTGATCTTGTGAGTTCGAGCCCATGTAGGGGGTAGAGTTTATTTAATTAAAAAAATAATAATAAAACAAACGAACCTAAGTAGGTTTTTTTTTTTTTTTTAAAGGTTTTATTTATTTATTTAACAGACAGAGATCACAGTAGGCAGAGAGGCAGACAGAGAGAGAGGAGGAAGCAGGCTCCCTGCTGAACAGAGAGCCTGATGCGGGGCTTGATCCCAGGACCCTGGGATCATGACCTGAGCTGAAGGCAGAGGCTTTAACCCACTGAGCCACCCAGGCAGCCCCCCTAAGTAGGTTTTGAAAGGTGAAGAGAAGGCGGCAAGCTGGCTAGAGGCCTTGGGACCCGAAGAACGATGCAGTGGGGAGTTCCCTGGGTTTCCTCTTTATCTCATACATTCCAGACTTGGAGCTCAAGAAACCAACAATCTGGAAACGCCAGTGGAGGCAGACGAAAAAGCCGCAACAAAAACCTACTCTCACTGCCCAGAGGACCAGAAAGAGGGCAACCTCGCCAAACAAAACTTTTAGACAATAATCGTTCTATTCCAGACAGACACCACAACAAACACCTCATCCGCCACCAGAAGTCTAGACTCCCCCACCTTGCAAGGCTATTATAATATAGCTCTCCAATTCCCTGCCCAAAAGTGTCAAAGAAGGCCAAGTACGAAGCTGGGGCTTTCATTCTCAACAGCCAGTAACAAACACCCTCCCCACACCCCAAGGAGTAAGTGGAAACCAAACAGGGAGCCTGGACTTGTAACCCACCTAGGAGAAATAAGACCCCTCTCCCCTCCCTGCTGTCAGGGGCCGGCTGAAGAGATAGGACTTTCCCCATGGCTCAGGGATAACAAGGTCACCCATACTCATTAAAAAAAAAAAAAAAAAAAAAAACTAACATCGTATCATCCAAGCCCTGGATGAAGAAGAAAAAAGGTGGGTTGAAAAGTACTTAAAGAAATAAATGCTAAAAATTCCCCAAATGTGGCAAGAGACCGAAGTCTACAGATTCAAAGGATGAGCAACCCGGGAGAGATAAACCCAAAGAAATTCATGCCAGGATACATCACAATTAAACTTTTGAAAATGAAAAACCTGAAAGCAACCAGAGGGAAAACAATTTGAATGACAGCAAATTTCTCATCAGAAACCAAGGGGGCCAGCAGAAAGTGGCATGATATTTTTCAAGTGCTATTAAGAATTGTATCTAGGGGTGTCTGGGTGGCTCTGTTGGTTAAGCAACTGCCTTCAGCTCAGGTCATGATCCTGGAGTCCCGGAATCAATTCCCGCATTGGGCTCCCAGCTCTAAGGGGAGTCTGCTTCTCCCTCTGACCTTCTCCTCACTCATGCTCTCTCTCACTGTCTCTTTCTCAAATAAATAAATAAATATTAAAAAAAAAAAAAAAAGAAAGAAAGAAAAAAAAAAAAAAGAATTGTATCCAGAGGGGGGTGCCTGGGTGGCTCAGTGGGTTAAAGCCTCTGCCTTCAGCTCAGGTCATGATCCCAGGGTCCTGGGATGGAGCCCGCATCAGGCTCTCTGCTCAGTGGGGAGCCTGCTTCCTTTCCTCTCTCTGTGCCTGCCTCTCTGCCTACTTGTGATCTCTGTCTGTCAAATAAATAAATAAAATCTTAAAAAAAAAAAAAAAGAATTGTATCCAGAGATCCATATGTGGCCACCACATTAACCAAGGGAGTGACATAAACAGACCTGCATGGAGGGTGGGTGGGGGGTACTTCTTACTTATGTTTTATTTTTTAAATATATATATTTTTGTATTATCTATACTGACCTTAGACAACTTTATTTGAATAGACAAAATTTTTTTACAGCAATTTTGAATTAATATATTTTTTAAAGATTTTATTTATTTGACAGAAATCACAAGTAGGCAGAGAGGTGGGTGGAGGTGGTGCGGGGTGGGGGGAAGCAGGCTCCCTGCTGAGCAGAGAGC
>NW_019154139.1:7926410-8208007 GCF_002288905.1 Enhydra lutris kenyoni | reverse complement strand
CTGCATGTGGCTGTCCAATTTTCCCAACACCATTTATTGAAGAGGTTGTTTTTTTCCATTGGACATTCTTTGCTGCTTTGTCGAAGATTAGTTGACCATAGAGTTGAGGGTCTATTTCTGGGCTCTCTATTCTGTTCCATTGATCTATGTGTCTGTTTTTGTGCCAGTACCATGCAGTCTTGACGGTGACAGCTTTGTAATAGAGCTTGAAATCCGGAATTGTGATGCCACCAACTTTGGCTTCCTTTTTCAATATTCCTTTGGCTATTTGAGTTCTTTTCTGGTTCCATATAAATTTTAGGATTATTTGTCCCATTTCTTTGAAAAAAAATGGATGGTACTTTGATAGGAATTGCATTAAATGTGTAGATTGCTTTAGGTAGCATAGACATTTTCACAATATTTATTCTTCCAATCCAGGAGCATGGAACATTTTTCCATTTCTTCGTGTCTTCATCAATTTCTTTCATGAGTACTTTATAGTTTTCTGTGTATAGAGTCTTAGCCTCTTTGGTTAGGTTTATTCCTAGGTATCTTATAGTTTTGGGTGCAATTGTAAATGGGATTGACTCCTTAATTTCTCTTTTGAAGGCAGAGGCTTAACCCACTGAGCCACCCAGGCACCCCTTACTTGATGTTTTATATGAAAAAATAAAATGAGCAGAAACACAGCTGGTAATTGGTACACACTCATTTCACCCCTCATGTCTACATGCTCCCCTTCCCTGTATCCCCCCCCTTTTTTAAAGAGTTTATTTATTTATTTGACAGAGAGAGATCACAAGTAGGCAGATAGGCAGGCAGAGAGAGAGGAGAAAGCAAGCTTCCTGCCAAGCAGAGAGCCTGATGCGGGACTCGATTCCAGGACCCTGAGATCATGACCTGAGCCGAAGGCAGAGGCTTAACCCACTGAGCCACCCAGGCACCCCCTGTATCCCCTTTTAATTCTGAATCTACGAAACTTACAAATACACCGAAAGAAGAGACAGCCATGTAACTATGACCTAGATCCACCAGCTGTCTTTTAGCCATATTTGTTTTCTCTCTCAAGCATACATGCACAAGCATACACACACACGATTTTTGTTTATAGAATCACTTGAAAGTTGCAGATACCGAAACATTTCATCCCCAAATTCTTTAGTGTGCACTTCCTGAGGACATTCTCCTACAGAACAAAAATACCTTTATCACACTCAAGAAAATTAACACTGATTCAATAATCTAATTTACAGTCCATATTTGAATTTCCTCAGTTGCCCCCCCCCAAAATGTCTTTTGTAATCTTTTAGATTTCCCCCCAATCCAGGATTTAACTGAGAATCATGCACCTCATTTTGTTGCTCTCCCTTCAGTCACAATCTAGAATAGTACGTCTTTGCCTTTTGTTTTTTTGTGACACTAACCTGAGTATCTAAGCCATCTGTCTTGCAGAAGGAATGTCCTATATTCTGAATTTGTTTCTCATGATTAGATTTAAGTTAAACATTTTTGGCAAGGAGACTACACAGGTGACGTGTAACTCCTGGTTTAGAAAACACATAATACCATGTTGCCCAACCACTGATGGTGCTAGAAGTTCGCAAGGTGACAGGAGATGTCTCCATCTTAAAAACAGCACTTCCTCCTTTGTAATTAATGTCATTTGTTGCCATGTGAAAATCCTGTTCCCTAACCACCACTTACCTCATTGTTTCAGCATCTACTGATGATCCCCACCTGAAATCAATTATGACACTGGGAACGGCAAAATAGTAAGACCTGCATCTTTTCAAGACTGTGTAGTAGCGATCAAGAGGACACTGGGAAGAATCAAGTGGAATGACTGGGTGAAAGGTTATGCCATATACACTCTCAGACTACAGGAGGAGCAAGCTTGGGATAGGGTGAGAGACTGTTCAGTTAGGGGCATGCTGGCACAAGTTGATCATGAGACATCCTACCAAGAGATGTGCAAGTGTGTGCATGTGTGTACACGTGTGTGTGTGTGTGTGTGTGATATCATTAAAAGATAATCTGATAGGTTATGTAGAAACAGAAGAAAATCCTTGCCAGTGCTGAATCTTAAGAGAATCCCAGAATTTAAGTGATTCAGTTCATCACTAATGATGAAGAGAGCCCAGCAAAGGAACCAGAGGTGGCTCTCTGAGGCAGAAGAGAGCTATGCAAAGCTGCTCTCAGGAGTCAGCCTCAAGAACGAGAGCAGGAGAAGAGAGATGGCAGCAGTGGGCAGGTTAGACAAAGTAAGGCTTGCACAGTGTCCACAGGATTACTGACACTTAGGAAGTGGCTGCTGGTCTCAGAGCCAGGCCAGTGGGCTGCTGGGGCACATGATGCACCAGGTGGAGAAGAGGTAAGGAAGTAGGGTCCAGAGGTTTATGTCCCCTAAGAGGTTAAGATGTGCTAACAGTTAATTACTCATTCTCCCAATAAATATTTACTGAGAGCCCACGTGTCAGACTGTTTTGGTGCTAGGACAGCCATGTTCTCCTGCAGCCTACACTCTAGTGAAGGAGGACACAGAAAACAAATGAACATCTAACACTGCAGGAGGTGATGTGGGCCACAAAGAAATATAAAGCAGTAGTTGAATGACAGAGAGTCATTCTGTGGAGGCAGGAGCATTTCTCTCTCCGGAAGGTCAGGAGACGCTCTGAAAGTACTGTCTGAACAGAGCCCCGAGGAAGGAGTGAGCCCCGCAGGCATCCGTGGAAGAGCCTCCAGGCCAGGAGAGCTGCGAGAGTAAAGGCCCCGGGTGCGAGCTGACCTGGGCAACAGAGGGTGCCGAGGCCAGGGCAGCAGAGCAGAGTGAACAGGAGCGGCAGGAGATACCGAGAGAAGGCCGACAGGGGCGACCACCGGGGCTTTGTAGGACTTCGGGCTTTACTGTGTTTTCATGTGCTACTAGAGGAAATGACATGGGGAGAAGAAATAAAGTAGGACTGTGTCTGCCAACCTAGTGATGGACAAAAAGGCTCCCAAGAGTAACGCAGAGTTGCTGCAAACAGCCTCCCTGTTCTCCCTGATGTTTGTACAGGGTGTTGGGAATTATCTTCCTTGAGCTTCTTGGAACTTATTATTTTCTACAATTCATACTGGAGACCTGACTTGCCTGAGATCACATCCTAATCAACTACAGAATGGAGATTAGACTTTGGTTCTTCTGATTCCAAAATTTGTATCTTTTTACTTGTCTCTATTTCAGCATAACAGAGGTAGGAGGAGGGGATGGGGATCGGGGACACAAAGATAATCTCTGATCAAGTATCTACCCCCCCCCATGTGATAATTACAAAACAAAACAACAACACACAAAGAAACAAAAACCTCGGTGATTTTAATCTGACCTTTTGCATTTTGCTTTCATCTCAGAGATGCTGCCTTGACCTTTTTTCTAATACTAGCAATGGGACAGAGGGAGGACTTCAAATAGAACCTCAAAAAATGTCAAAGTGGACACATATTCTGCCATTCCTCTTCCCTCCAGACCTCCCTGAAGGGGCCAACATAGCAGAAGGGGTCACTATATAACCAAACTCCTTCCAAAGTTAATGGAGCCTTTTGTCACATCCCTTGGCCTAGCACTAGTCTGTCACACTAGTCTGGCTCCAGGCAGTTTGTTAACTTGTCAAAGGGACCACTGACATGGTATGGGGTCCCCAGCCCTGGAGACAAGGGACTCGCAAGCTGTCCAAACTGGGTCATTCCATAAGCAGCAGCCTCAGCTGTCCTAGAAATTTGTCATCACTCTTGAATCACACAGACTAATTCTCTACTTGAGAATTAGTGCGAGAAGACATTAACGGTGATCTATACTGCCACTAAAAATGAAAAGAGAAAAGATCAGCAGCCTTTGGTCCAGTGTCCCTCTGGGTGCAGCTGGAGAGTCACTGGCATTAGCTTGACTCTGGAGTGCAAGACTCTCTCTGGGATGCAGATTCCTGGGCTTCAAGACTTTTACTCATTAAGCTCTTTGAGGATTCTGGTGCCACTAAAATTCCAAACCCATTGTTTCCCTAAGTCCAAAAGGCAGAGGAAAGGTGTCAGCACAGATGAGAAAGGATTTTCATTTGCTCACTCTCCAACACCAGGGGCTAAGTGACCATAAAGTACACCTAGTAAGGACTTGATAAATCCTCTTTTCAACAGCTTAGTTCCAAATTTCAGCTCTGCTAGCTATGTATGTGCCCACAAATTAGTAGAGTTTAATCTCCTGAGCCCTTTTCAGGTTCACCGCCCTGGGTTGCAAAGCATGCATTTTTAAGAGTCAAAGGATCAGGTCTTTTTGCAATTCCCCTCCCACCCCAGTGAGGGCCTAGCTCAGCTGAGACGGATTCTGATTCCATACCCTACTGTTTCTGGAGCCTGGCGAGCACACTCCATAGAAGGTAGCTACAGAAAGGAAGTTCGAGGAGCCCAGAGGACTGCTGGAATCAGGGGAGGGTCACTTACACATCTGAGTGATGAAAGCACAGAGGTCAGCCATGCCACTGGTGAGTAAGGGTTTCCACCACCTTTATGTGTAATCAGAATCTAAGGGCTCTGAATCTGGGCAGAGCAGGGGCTCCTAACCTGGGGCACACTGTACCGCCACAGAGCATCTGTGAAGACCCACGATTGTGCCGAACCTCGGGAACCCACGCAACTGTGCGGCGGAGGGACAATGTAAGATTGTCTAAGGAGCATCAATGGCATCAGAGAAAAATCAAGAAGCTCTGATCTAACTAAAGGTTATTATGACAGAAATGGGAAGATGCCCCTGGCCTTCAAACCTCTGCCTTCAAACAGCAGCAGAAAGGGACAGCAACTTGGAAGCGATTTTAGTGCTCCTCTCACCACCAACTACCAACTTTCACCTTACCTCACTGACTGTGGGTCCTGATCTGATGCTGTTTTCAACTTTCACTACTGAAACTGTGGGGGGTGGGGCAGGGGAGTACAGCAGGCTATCACCATAAAATTCCTGTCATTTAGAACCATTAGTCTTGGGGCACCTGGGTGACTTCATTGGTTAGAGCCTCTGCCTTCGGCTCAGGTCATCATCTCAGGGTCCTGGGATCAAGCCCCACGTTGGGCTCTCTGCTCAGCAGGGAGCCTGCTTCCCCCTCTCCCTCTGCCCACCTCTCTGCCTACTTGTGATCTCTGTCAAATAAATAAATAAAATCTTTAAAAAAAAAACCAAACCATTAGTCTGTGACCTTCAGGAGTTAGCATGGACTTTGGAGAAGGGAGACAGGACTGGCTCTGCTTCTGTCTTTCAGTGGTGGTCACATGGCCCCTCTGAGCCTCAACAGCCTCACCTACAAAATGGCAATTGTACGAACCACCGCGCTGACGGCCGTTAGTACTAATAAAGTGAAAGTGCTTTGCCAGCTGCTAGAGGCTCTGTTAAACTTGAAGCACCGTTACTGGTTCAGTTTTTCTCTGGGCCGTCCTCCTGCAGGAAACAGCGTGCATGTGGAATCCAATGCTGACAACTAACTGGGCCTGACTTCCAATTTCTGTCTTACTGTTTTCAGCTGTCATACCAAAATGCCTACGGTATTATCCGGCAACAAAGACATTAACTAAAGAGTTGTGTCGACAGTTCCAGGGACTGGCCGTGACAACAGAAACCAGAACTAAATCCATGTGAATCGAAGAAGAGCTGGGAGGTGGCATGTGTGCTAGCGAGAATCCAAACAGAAAACGTGCCGCGTGCACATCCTGTTTTGGTTCTCAGACTTGCCACCACCCCTGTTTTGGCACCTGGGCTGCCACCGCCACCCAAACCAGCAGGAAAGCCAGCAACCAAGAATCAATGTAAAAGAGGAGACTCAGGATGCTGAATCTTTTCCTTCCCATAAACGCAAGCTGTTCCAGAGTCTCACAACCTTGACCCCAGTGAGAGGGACTGAGACTAGGGAAAGAAGGTCAGTGTGCGATCTTTGATGGCATGAGTATCAGCAGGTTCACTGAATTCCAAAAGGTTAAAAGGTGAGAGGCTAAAGATGGTTCACTTGGTCTTCGGAGTTTCCCTTTGACATCTACAGCGCGCACGTTCATACCCAGCTCTCCCATCACAGCCCGGCCTAACGCTCTGGATCAGTCAATTATCAGCCCCACCAACACTCCCCGCTCCCCGGGTGAAGCACACACACCCCCCAAAAGCCACTGCCTCTTACTGAGTCCCATTATCAACAGGCGTAAGTCATCTGTGTAGATAAAAACTCCAAATCACTTTTGCCCTTTTGCAGATCGCATCCCAGTAGGCTGCAAACATTAAATCACCACATCAGCAGATGCTATGAGGACGCCCCACCTTGTGTATGTGATTCTTTAAGTCTGTAATGGTGCAGGTGAAATCTGTGAGTAGTTTCAACAAGCAACTTTATAAACTCCCTCACTCCCTTTACTACCTTGAAAAGAAGTTGGTCTTGGGTATCTCAGGCACTTTGAGAATTATTATTATTTTTAAAGATTTTATTAATTAATTTATTTGAGAGAGAGAGAGAGCAAGCAGAGGGAGGAGCACCGGGAAAGGGACAAGAAGACTGCTGTGAGCACAGAGCTTGAGGCAGGGCTCAGTCCCATGACCCCAAGATCATGACCTGAGCCAAAATCAGGAGTCAGACACCCAACCAACCGAGCCACTCGGGTGTCCCCACTTCAAGAACTATTAAATAAAACTGAATACCTATTGAGCTTTTTAGATATTAAATTTTATCAAGAACTCTTACCAAGAAGACTTTTGATGGCCTGTTCAACAGGGCTCCCTGTTGGATTCTTCTTCTTTTTTAAAGATTTTATTTATTTATTTGGCAGAGAGATAGCACAAATAAGCAGAGCAGGAGGCAGAGGGAGACAGAGAAGCAGGCTCTCCACCGAGCAGGGAGCCCGATGTTGGGCTTGATCCCAGGACCCTGGGGTTATGCCCTGAGCCAAAGGCAGCCGCCTAACCAACTGAGCCACCCAGGCACACCTCCCCCTCTTTTTTTGGATTCTTCTTTAAATTCAACAATGAATATGCTGAGAACATGAATATACAACTCACTCTAGAGTCCTATTTTTGGGATTTGTTACCAACTGGCCAAGGAGGATGTATGGTGCTAGTCACTGACCACTGTGTGAATATACCTTATGATAGCAGGGAAGAGGTCGCAGTATCCATCAGAAATGAGACATATAACACCCCGGAGTGACACGATCAGCTGATCTCCTGAGATGAAAGAGAGGACTCCTGAGTCCACGTGCCTGACATAATTTTCTCTGGGCTTCAGATCTAGGGTCAGGTTAGCCCCAATCCTAGGACACACATTTTACAATGGTATTTCTCAAATGCCATGTCACCTTGGTATTCAACTACAGAGAAAGGGTCACATTTCTGGGCTAAGGAACATCTCAATTAGGCAGGGTTCTCTGCATCTTAAAAAAAAACAGTAACTATATTGTACACCCGAAACTAATATGTTATGTTAATTATATATCAATTTTATTTAAGATTTTATTTATTTGTCAGAGAGAGAGAGAATGGCAGGCAGAGGGAGAAGCAGACTCCCTGCTGAGCAAGGAGCCCAATGCGGAACTCGATCCCAGAACCCTGGGATCATGACCTGAGCCGAAGGCAGATGCTTAACTGACTGAGTCACCCAGGCATCCCTAAAATTTTATTTTTAAAATATTTATTTAAGTCATCTCCACACCCAGCATGGGGCTTAAACTCACGACCCTGAGATCAAGAGTCACATACTCTTCTGATTGAGCCAGCCAGGTGCCCCAATTTTACCTCAACTTTACAAAGGAAACAGGCAACTAGCTCTCTCATACAAAGATATCAATGTATCCAAAGGAGCCAGATGGACCACAGGAACATTTGTGAGGCTCAGCATCTAGAAGCATGAGTCTGAGGGCATGACCTTGACCAGCGGCAGCAGGCAAACTGTGGGGTTTAGGGGACGCCTCTTCTGGGCTCCTACCAGAAAGGGACTCGGGCCATAGAGACTACCAAAGAGCTTCTAGCAATTCCCAAGTGGACTGGAGCAAATGGGAACTGATGGAAGCCTGGGTGAGGATCTGTTCTCACCCCAGCCCCCACCTAGACCAAGTAGCCGCTGGGACTAGCCTTGAACACTGTAACACTCTGCTTTAAACTAGACAAATGACATTTCCTTGAAGCCTATGCTTTTGTCATCCTAAATTTCAGTTTTAAAAGAAAAGAGCAATTCAGGCCTCAAACCAGACCCTCATCCGCCCTGGAATCACCACCGTATCCCCACGGGTGAACATTTCTGTCTCTTGGCAAATTGCCCAGAAATTTAAAAAAACATTTCCAACCCAGACACATAATTGTTTTGTTTAAGAGAGGTTAAGGAAAGGGGTGCCTGGGTGACTCAGTGGGTTAAGCCTCTGCCTTCGGCTCAGGTCATGATCCCAGGGTCCTGGGATCGAGTCCCGCATCGGGCTCTCTGCCCAGCAGGGAGCCTGCTTCTCCCTCTCTGCCTGCCTCTCTGCTTACTTCTGCCTACTTGTGATTTCTCTGTCAAATAAATAAATAAATCTTTAAAAAAAAAAAAAAAGAGAGAGGTTAAGGAAGAAACATCCACTGCCACGAGAGAGTAAGCTAATAAAATGATAGTCCTGCTAATAGAGGACCAAAATAGGAACAATCTTAACAAAATAGTAATAGTCTTTTTTTTTTAATATTTTATTTATTTATTTGACAGATGGAGATCACAAGTAGGCAGAGAGGCAGGCAGAGAGAGAGGAGGAAGCAGGCTCCCTGCTGAGCAGAGAGCTTGATTCGGGGCTTGATCCCAGGACCCTGGGATCACAACCTGAGCTGAAGGCAGAGGCTTTAACCCACTGAGCCACCCAGGCGCCCCAAAATAGTAATAGTCTTAACAGAACACTATGTTATCCAGTGGTTCTTTGACTCTTAACAATTTTCAGCAACTGTTTTTTAATCTGTGGGTAGGAAGAAAAATGGAAGAAGGATTTATTGAAAAATAGTTCCTATTCCCAAACACTGGTTTTGAGAGAAATTAATGAGATATATATGTGTGTGGGGGGGGGGTAGATCCAAGCTAATGCTCCTCTCATTCTTTTTTTTTTTTAAATAAAGATTTTATTTGAGACAGAGAAAGAGAGAGAACATGAACAAATGAAGAGGGGCAGAGAGAGAGGAAGAGCGAGGAGAAGCAGACCCCCAGCTGAGCAGGGAGCCCGATGCTGGACTCAATCCCAGGATCCTGGGATCATGACCTGAGCTGAAGGCAGATACTTAACTGACTCAGCCACCCGGGTGTCCCAAATCCTCCCCTTCTTAACTGAGAATAACACTGCCTATATTTCAAAAGCATGAACACCTCATTTATTTCCAAACTAACTTTGTGGGGTAGATGAGAAGGCTTATTTCCTTTTTATAAAAAGTAGAAGTTGAGTTCAGAAGTTAATAGGGTTGCCCAAACTCACCTTGTTCCTAAGTGGCACAATAAGGTCTAAAACTTCACTAATACAATAGCCACCAGTCACATGTGACTATTTAAATTAATTAAAATTAAATTAAATTGTAAATTCTGCTCCTCACTTAAGCTAGCCACATTTCAAGTGCTCAAACAGCCCGTATGGCTAGTGGCTAGTGTTACAGAATATTTCTATTGTTGCTAAAAGTGCTATTAGATGGGACTGGTCTTATGGCTAGTTCTTTTATTTGTTTTTATTTTTATTTTATCTTATTTTGCAGGGTGGGGGGGTGCACAGACGGAGAGGGAGAGAGAAAATCTTAAGCAGACTCCACAGCCAGTGTGGAGTCTGATGCGTGACTTGATCTCACAACCCTGAGATCATGACCTGAGCCGAAATCAAGAGTCAGATGTTTGGGGTGCCAGGCTGACTCAGTTGGTTAAGTGTCTGCCTTCAGCTCAGGTCATGATCCCAGGGTCCTGGGATCTAACCCTGCATAGGGCTCCCTGCTCAGCAGGGAGTCTGCTTCTCCCTCTCGCTCTGCCCCTCCCTTGGCTCATGCTCACTCTGTCAATTAAATAAATAAAATCTTAAAAAAAAAAAAGGTCAGATGCTTAACTGATTGAACCACCAGGCACCCCTGTTTGTTTTTAGCTTTTAAAGATTTTATTTTTTTAATTTAATTTAAAGAAATTTTTTATAAACATATATTATTAGGCCCAGGGGTACAGGTCTGTGAATCGCCAGGTTTACACACTTCACAACACTCACCATAGCACATAACGTCCCCAAAAGATTTTATTTTTAAAGTAATCTCTACACCCAATGTGGGGCTTGAACTGACAACTGGGAGAAGAGTTGTGCACTCTACCAACTAAGCCAGCCAGGCAGCCCCATGGCTAGTTCTTCTGAATTCTAGTAATGGGGGAAAAGATCCCATGCTATGTCTCCAAGTCACTAGATGACAAAACTAAATTATAGCCTCCTTCTCATTACAAGAAACTCTGGGGCTTCAGGAAGTTGGTTTATCCTTGCAGGGGTTACAAAAACAAAAATCAGGCTGGCTGGCTTGCTTGCTTGCTTTATTTATTTATTTTAAAGACTTTATTTATTTGACAAGAGAGAGAGATCACAAGTAGGCAGAGAGGCAGGCAGAGGCAGAGGGGGAAGCAGCTCCCTGCTGAGCAGAGAGCCTGATGCAGGGCTCTATCCCAGAACCCTGGGATCATGACCCAAATCAAAGGCAAAGGACCAACCCACTGAGCCACCAGGCACTCCCAAATTTCGTTTCTCTTTTTTTTTTTTTTTTAAGATTTTATTTATTTATGTGACAGAAATTACAAGTAGGCAGAGAGGCAGGCAGAGAGCGAGGGGGAAGCAGGTTCCCTGCAAGCAGACAGCCCGATGCAGGGCTCTATCCCAGGACCCTGAGACCATGACCTAAGTCGATGGCAGAGGCTTAACTGAGCCACCCAGGCACCCCACAAAAATCAGTTTTAAAAGAGCTTTACAAAAATGGATTTGATCCACATATACTAAGGAAAGAGAATATGCAAACTCAATTTGTACATTTGGTGAAGAATAATGTAAGTACTAATTCCTAAGTTACAAATAAAAATATTAAGAAGAAATTTAGCTTCAGAAGGTAAAAGATCATAGTGCTCAATCCTAATACTTTAAGCCATTAAATAACCTCTTGTCAGAGTTTAAAAGAAATTTCTTCTTGGTGCAGAGATTGCTATAATCAGATGAACAGGAGGTTTCCAGCTAACTGTGGGGCCCTGTAAAATGACAGATTAGCCATGAGTGCTACAACTGGGCCACACTGTCTCTACATAGATCACTGAGCTAACAATGACAGCTGAAACATGACAAAGGAAGGGATCAGACTGCAGAACTAAGGGTTAGGGAGTCAAGATACAGCCAAGTTTATTAAAAATACAGAGTAATGGGGCGCCTGGGTGGCTCAGTGGGTTAAGCCTCTGCCTTCGGCTCAGGTCATGGTCCCGGGGTCCAGGGATCGAGCCCCGCATCGGGCTCTCTGCTCGGCGGGGAGCCTGCCTCCACCTCTCTGCCTGCCTCTCTGCCTACTTGTGATCTTTGTCTGTCAAATAAATAAATAAAATCTTTAAAAAAAAAGAAAGAAAGATGTGGAATTTCAACTATTAAAAAAAAAACAGAGTGGTGGGGATTCATTACATAAAGCTATTCTTTACAGATTCAATCTGAGATATGCAACACCTATCTGCATACCTACAAGCCAGTCAAAACTAGCTGACCAATTGGTTCACTTTTTCACCTAGCAACACATTTGAGTACCTCTCAGGGGCAAGGCGGTTTGTGAGTCTTCTGGATTGACAGCAACCGCTGCCCTCTCTGAACTGTGATGCCCTCATACTCTTTGGATTCTTCTAACTATTCAGTGGTTAAGGTCACCAATGACACCCACTTGGTGCACAAAAACGCCATTTAAAATGAAAACAAAGGGGCGCCTGGGTGGCTCAGTGGGTTAAGCCGCTGCCTTCGGCTCAGGTCATGATCCCAGGGTCCTGGGATCGAGTCCCACATCGGGCTCTCTGCTCTGCAGGGAGCCTGCTTCCCTTCCTCTCTCTCTGCCTGCCTCTCTGCCTACTTGTGATCTCTGTCTGTCAAATAAATAAATAAAAATTTAAAAAATAAATAAATAAAATGAAAACAAAAACAAACAACAACAACAAACAAGCTCACTCAAGCAATGGACCAAGGTCCTTAGAGAATCTACTGGACAAAACTAATGATTTCTTCACATGCTTGCCAAGGTGCCAAGGTGTTTCCACTACACACACGGGAAAACAGTGAACTGAGGGTTCACAATAGCACAGAAACATGCAACTCTATGCTTTTCTCAAGGACTCACAAGAGAATAACAGAAGGCTGAGAAGGAAGAGACAGACAAGGTTCTTCCTTCAAATCCAGAAAGATTACAAGAGATTTTTTTCTCATTTGTCTGGGTCAGAAGAACTTCAATGTTTTCCTAAAAAAGGTTATTCCTCTGCAGCAGTGCTCAGAACATTTTCTTCATTTTCACCTAAACCTTATGACCTAGTACACCTTTAAATGTCAAAGAGAAAGGCTGTGGGGAAAGCTCTGTTTGAGAACAGAGTGTACCATACATGACCCGTGTTTTCTATGAATCTTCACTCTGGCTACAGCAGCATTTCTGGTCTTAATCTTGGACTTAAGCACAAGCTTCCTATCTGTGCCATCTTTCATCTCCCTCAAGATATGCAGAGCTTCAGACATTATTAAAGAAGGCTCAGGGCCTGGCATATGTAATCCTTTGCTATTTGCCACTCTGTATTTGGTAGGGTTTATATAGTATTAAATTTGAGACACATGTTTACATGAGGAGAGTGACAGATGCTGGGAAATGATCCTGTTTAAAAACACATCAGAAACTAACTTCCATATCCCATAGTTTAGATGCCATGAGCAGAGTGTATCAAGCAGCAGAGAGGGGTATGTAGGAATTGGGAGATGCTTTAATCCCCTGCACTTTATGAAAGGCCATACCTCAGCTCTGAACGATATGCAGAACACGAACAACCCTGAAGGTAAGGGAGCCATTGAAGACATGGTATCCTACAGATTATGCTGTCAGAACTGAAAGCCAGTCCTACATGGGAACTGTGTAGGAGTATTCTGGAAGATGAGGTGGGTGGGTTTTCTTCCCAGAGCTATAAATAAGACTGGAATGAGAAGAATTTGATAAAAGATATAAACAGAGAAATGATGAGGCAGAATACAGCCATGACTACATCACTCCCTTCTAACAGTTCAAGGGCGTACTTACTTCCTCAGTTGTACAACAAACTTATGTAGAAATGCACTTTAGAGAAACCCCTCAGGCCAGCAAGATGGGAATGGAAACGGACCCTTTGAACCAGATGTCACTTTTTCAGGCCTCCAAATCTCCAACAATCAACAATTTGCTGGTCACTTACAATCTGCTTCCAATCCTGCTCTATTTTCTTTGGAGGCTGTGGCATAGAGGGTGAGAGGTGGGGCTGGCGGAGGATGGCAAGTGGTGGGGAGGTCAGGGTGGCTGAGGGTGTTGGAGTCTACCACAGGATAAGGGTAGAGAGTGCAGGGCTGTGATGAGGAAGAATTTACTCACAGGGTGCAGGGCTGACGGCAGGGCGGAGGGGAGAACCTCAGGACCCTATCCATGTATCACCTGGTATGTATATGAACAGGGAATTTCACACCTGAAACTATTGCCAGGCACTAACAATCTCTCAGTATCTAAGACTGTGACCTACTTCCTTCACTAGAAAAGCTGAAAACCACGACTGTGTCCGTAGCTGAAGGCGACCCTTTGGTAGGAGGAAGATGTGGTGTTCTCACGGAAGCAGGTAATTCCTGTTCCTATAGGAAGGGCAGCTACTCTCATTTCACAGATACAGAGAACAGTGCAGAGGATACAATCAGGTATTCAGAACATCTTAGAATCTGAATCCATGTCTAGAATTCCAACAAGTTTGCAAGAGAGTTGTATCTGTTCCTCTCTGTCATTCACACACACACACACACATATCACACTTTAAAACCGGCTGTCCTGAGTCATTCATTCAGTGCCCAGTTCTGGATAAGACACTTTCTCAAGGAGCTCAGAGTATGACTGGAGGGAAATGTATAAGCAGGTGACTCCAGTAACGGAAGCATCACCTGTCTTTAAACAACACAGAACACGACAAGAAATGCTGAGCAAGGAGACCATACTCTACCAATTGGAGTGAAAGCAGTGAGCTCTAGTAGTCCCTGGTACCAAGTATGAGACAGGCACAGGAATGCGGGGCCCTCATCCTCTCTGCAAGGCTTTCAGACCCTAAACATCTCCCGGATCTTGAGAAATAGCGTTATGCTCTCAGAACTAGTACTGTAATTAGTCAGCACCCCCACAGGATGCTGAAGTGCTCTTTATTTTGTATATGGGTAAATTTTAGCTACTCAAATAAACTGTTAAATGTCTGAGGGCAGGTATCTTGCTTGATATTTCTTTAATCTCTCCAGGACTAACTACCCTGGGCACAAAGTAGACATTAAACACATGATGTCCCTGATGAAAGGGACAAGGAGATGAGAGTCTGGGTGACTTGTTCCTCCAGAAGGGTTTATCGAGGCAGATCTGGAGTGCTCTGTAAAGCACAGTAGCGCCCTACCTGATCACATCTCTGACCCACCGCACAAGCAGTCGCTCTGATTCTTTAGGGCTGTGGGTGGGAAGTCCTTCACTGGGAAGCCAGAGAAGACAGCAGCATAATGTGGGTAAATGGTTTGGAAGTTAACTGCAGTATATAAAAAGCTGAATTTGAGACTTAAGTTCCTGGCTGATGCTTAGGATTAAAACAGACTTCACATTTCTTCCACCTGCTATACAGTTCTAGCCCTTAGAAACAGACCTGCCATCACCACGACATGAATCAAATCCCATTCTCACTTGCTTAAAGGCTTCAAGGCTTCCCATTGTACCTAAAATAAAATCTACCTCTTCCCGTAGTTGAGAAGCCCTCATCCTAGCCCCGCCCACCCTGCCGATCTTAACTTGGCCTAGGCTCCCCTCACTCACTAGGCCCCAGCCATACCCACTTCCTTCATGTTTTCAAACATGTCAGGCTCTTACCTGCGCTAGGCGCTTACATTTGTTCTCGCTTCTCCCTGACCCTCTGCCTGCTTCTGCATGGCTGACTCCACCTCATCCTCTAGACCCCAGCTCAAATATTTCCTCATCAGGGAGGCCTTTCCTGATCGTCCTATCCAAAGAGACCCCATCTCATTCCTATTTCTTGTTAATAGGCCAACTGGTTAATTTACTTTGTAACATTTACCATACTCTGAAAGGATCTTATTTGTCTCTTTGTTTATTATCACTATTCTCCTTTTAAACATAAAACTCCTGAGGGCAGGAGCTCGATTTTTCTTGCTGCATCAAGGGCACACACCAGGTTCTCAAATACTCTTCATGAGTAAGTGAATGAGGATTAGGAAAACACAGTGGCAGTAGGTCAGCACTGAGTTAAGGAGAAAAACATCGGTTCTCTCACTCTGAGGCTAGAAGTTGTTGCAGGACTTTTTTTTTTTTTTTCCACTTTGTAGGGTGTGTCCAAGTAGCAGCAACGCTCAAGAGAAAAGAAAGAAGAGGGAGAGCCTAAGCTCTCTGCTGATGACTTCAAAAGAAATGTCAAAAAGTGCAACATCTCGCTCTGGGTGGCTCCAGCATCCACTCAGTTTATAACGCTACTGGTATTAAAAACAAAATTTCTTACTTCTAAGAGATTCCAGTGTTGGTTTCATTTCTCCCCAAGTGTAGTTGTGCACCTACTACGCCCAGCTCGGCAGGAAACCCCACCAAGCACACTCACACCCATGCCAGCCGCAGGGATCGGAGAATCTCACTCTAAATAAAACTGCAGTTGATTCAAAACACCAAGTGGAAAAGGGTTTTCTCATTCCAAGAACCTGAACACAAAAGCAAAACACATGCAAGATGTGGGTTCTTTCTCACAACACCCCAGCTCAAGATGTACTCCTCCTGTAAAGGGAAGAGAGGGTAACAGGGAGCAGAAACCCCTGAAAGGAGCACTTCAAAAGGGGAGGATGGTTCAACGGCACCGTTCAACCCAGTGCCGTCTGTTTCACTGAACTTAATATGCGCAGTATCATAGCATTCAGCGATCGAAAGTCCTTGAACTTGGAAAAGCACAAGTTAAGAGAGGGACAAATGAAACCTGTCACCCCTGTTTTCTGTTAGATGCGGCCCACGGCACAGCAGGCACACACGCGCTATGGACCCCGAGCTCCAGCAGATGCGGAGCGCGAGGGAGAGGCACTTACGCGGCATGATCCCTTGGCTCACCAGTTCTTCTCGTGTCCGGCGCTGCTGGAGCTTCAACTGCAGCACTGCAGGGCGGCAAAGAGAGAGGAGAGACCGAGGCTCAGTTGGGCATTCCACCATAAAAGACACATTTTCAAATACAAAGAGAGTCTCAGAACAGAAGGGTGTAGTGTGAAAGAAGGATCCCTTTAATCGTGACTGTCTGTAATTGCAGAAGTGGCCTGATACAGCAGGGTTTCCGTATTCTGCTGTGGGCGGCGAGAGGAAGTTGCGAAGGGTCTTGCAGGGCGATAACAATCCACAAAGTACCCAAGTCTTGTCTCTTGCTCAAAACCTCCTACAACACTGTATCCTCCTCCAAAGACTAAAAAAACACAAGTTCTTAACTCAAAGGAAATATAATGAGGACCAACACCCAGCAGGAAAAGCTTTCTAGATGTTCTGCACGGTCTTCCTGGCAGCATGAGTTTACCATCGTGAGTGTGGTGAATGATACCGTGCTCACACAGATGAGGAAGTATAGGTTATCTGCAAAATCTTGTCTTTTGTACCTAAAAATTACACCTATTTTCACTAAACAATTCATTTCTCTATACCAGAAACCATTTTACCATCAATATAACTCTTTCTTCCTCTCACTGTTCACGTCGAGCTTTGTCCTGTTGGGGTGAAACCACCAAGCGACAGGAGTCAGAGTGCACCCGGGACAGGGGAGGGTGACGAGTATGTCTCACGTTTCCACTCTGGCAGCACTACCTAACCAAACACCTGAAAGAACATTTCTAAAGTTAAAAGTAAGTGATCTCTAGTTCAAATGCCAATGAAACGTAAAGGGCGTTACCACCGCATACCATGCGGAATGACCATGGCAAGGCCTGTATACGAAGGCTAAGTAACTGAGCAAACATTCAGAGAAGGAGGGTTAGGAGCCAGGGAAAGCCTGTTGACGTGCTAAGTCTTCAATCATAAGGTCTCTGCAAGTCACATCTGAGGGACACCTGCATCTAACAGGAATCCTATTATCTTAGGTTATCTGCCTTTTCCACTCCTAGAGCAGTTTTTAAGAAGGCCTCCAGAAATGGCGGAACCATAACTAGGGTCCCGAATACATCTCAAAGTCAGCGGGTCCAAAGCAGAAGCTCTTTCTCCCAAAAACCCAACCCACTTTCCATCCTTCTTATCTCTTTAAAAAATGGAATCACGATCTGCAATCCCTGCACCTCCCCACCCTCAAACTCGTATTAAGGTTTCTGAGGCACCATCGACTCCTCCACCTCCCTCACGCTCCTCCTCTTACCAAGTTTCTGGCGCCACAGCCTCGCCATGTTGCACAGACAGCCTCCTGGCTCGCGACCTTACTTGTGGAGGGCCCTTCCCGCGGCGAGTGCCCCCGTCAAGCCTGTCCAACTACTCTTCCTCAGGTACCATGTACTGGCCCAACTGTTTATTCACTCACTTGGAAATGCCTACACTTTTCACCTACCTTCCTGACTCCCACGCATGCAGAACTACTCTAGACCTCCCGTGAGCTACTGTTCATCTGTTCTAAAAAGTATAGTCGTGGGGTGCCTGGGTGGCTCAGTGGGTTGGGCATCTGCCTTCGGCTCAGGTCATGATCAGGGTCCTAGGATCGAGTCCCGCATTGGGCTCTCTGCTCAGCAGGGAGCCTGCTTCCCCCTCTCTCTCTGCCTGCCTCTCTGCCTACTTGTGATCTCTATCAAAATAAATAAAAAAATAAAATCTTGGGGCGCCTGGGTGGCTCAGTGGGTTAAGCCACTGCCTTCGGCTCAGGTCGTGGTCTCAGGGTCCTGGGATCGAGCCCCGCATCGGGCTTTCTGCTCAGCAGGGAGCCTGCTTCCTCCTCTCTCTCTGCCTGCCTCTCTGACTGCTTGTGATCTCTGTCAAATAAATAAATAAAAATCTTTAAAAAAAAAAATCTTAAAAAAAAAATAAATAAAAAAGTATAGTCGTATTTTACCCTGTGTAATAGTTACCCCCTGAATATAGCTCATCTCTCCTACCAGTTTATAAACTCCTGGAGGGCAGAGAATATACCTTATTAATATATGTCCTCCATATACACGCAATACACAGTAAGTATTTAATAACTGTTTCTTGAACTGAACTGTATCTCAAAATGGTAATACAGTCTGAGAGATCTTATCAGGAAGTTATAACTTTTACTATTATTTTTACAAATTAACACTTAAAAGCAAAGACTTGCCGAATAAATGGATAAAACAACAGACACACTCGTGGCTAACATTTTATAGATGATGTGCTCAGTGCCAGACACTGTTCTGTGTACTCTCATATTTTAACTCATTTAATCTAACATACCTATGGAAAGACATGGACATTACTAATCCCATTTTACAGGTAGAAAAATAATGCCCAGAGTGATCCAGTAATTTACCCAAAATTATCCCACTAATAAGAGGTACAACAGAATTTGAACCTAAACATTCTGATTCCAGAACATGGGATTCTTACTTCTCTGCTTCTTCAGGGTCTTCTGCAGCCTGTACTGCCGAGACAACAGGCATGGAATGTGGCCACCTGGGTTGGTTCTCTGCTGAGATAGACAAAGGGACTAAGGAAAAAGGATGTGGTTCAGGCCAGGGTGAAAGAAGTTTGAGTGATACTTAGTAAAATAAATTTAAACTAACCTACAAATGTGATTTCAGATAAATTAGAACCACAGATTAGCAGCAACACTAATAATAACAATAAAATGCAAATAGTTAATTTCTAGGAGTCACTGAATGTCACTATGTGTCAGGCCCAGTGTTAAGTGATTAACACATTTTTAACTTAAAAAAAGGGGGGCCCTATGAGGATGATACAATTATTATCTCCATTTTACACATAAAGAAACTAAGGATCAGACCTTTAAAACTTTGCCTTGGGTCACCCAGCTCAAAAATGGGGGCATAAGAATTCGTACCCAGCCCTTTGTGATTCTACAGTGTGGGACACTTAATACTATGCCATATGCCTCCTTGGAGGAAGGAAGGGAAAATATCTGTCATCTTTTATATGTACTCTTTCTTTCTTTTTGAGATTTTATTGATCTGTTTGACAGAAAGAGCACAAGCAGGGGGAGCGGCAGGCAGAGGGAGAAGCAGGCTCCCCGTTGATCAGAGAGCCCAATGCAGGGCTCGTTCCCAGAACCCTGGGATCATCACCTGAGCTGAAGGCAGATACTTAACCTACTGAGCCACCCAGGTGCCCCTATATATAGTGTTCCTAAAGCCCAGTGTAATATGAGTTATTAGAAAACAATTAAATGTAACAAATTGATTTGATTTCTGAGAACAGAGAAACCTAAATACAATGCAGTAAGTCTGAACACTTCAAAGAAACAATAACTAATGAAAACTCTGGCCATTATCCAAAAATAATTTTGAAATACCAATCAGCAGACCTCCTAAACAACCCATGTACAGATAGGGGCATAAGGGGTGTGACGCAAACTTCTTGACTGAAAAGCTTATTGCCTCATGAGAGCAAACAGTTAAGACTATGATTCAAGTTTTTTTATGAGAACACAGTAAAGGTTGATCTAGCCTTTGTTTTTCAACAGGTCTAGCTCAAAGAGGAAGGCTTATCTAACAAATCTTTCCATCTGTAAAACTAAATGAAATTAAAGTTCAGTTATCTGAAAATTCTATCCTGTGCCCTCTCAGTGGTGAACTCCCAACTCCGTGCTTATCTGAAATCCGACCAAGTTCCGCATTCACATAATAGAATTCACCCTTTATCAGTAGTATCTTGGGGTATTGCTACAACCTGACTGCAAGCATGTACTTTACACACTGCCAAACCCTCTCCTGCTAACTCAAACAACGTTTATAAGGAGGAAAAGAAAAAAAGACCTAGGCAGTAAACTCTAAATGATCGTTGTCAGCCTCTACATCATTGTACTTTGGAATTGATCTGTTTGGCTGTGTATAGATGCAAGGAACCCACTTCTGAAACTTTCAACTACAAAGAAATAGATACATATGAATTTCTGCTTTCCTTAGTCTAGCTCAATTCCTCTTAATTCTAAACACTCTAAATGAAATGCCTTTATGTTTCCAGAATGCAGGGATTATTCATTTTACTTATTTTTAATCCAATTAGCCAACATAACTAACATCCTTTGTTTCAGATGTAGCATTCAGTAATTCATCAGTTGAGGGATTATTCATTTGAGAAGAAACCATTTAATAACTCACTTTCCGTACACAGCATAAGAGCCACATGTGCTGGGTCCACTACAGAAGGTACTCCAGCCAGGGGTACATTGCAGAGGCCACACATTTAATGTACATCCACCATCACCAAGCAGTACCGGGCACTAGTTTCAGATGGCTACACTCCTCGCCGGTGCTAGACCAAGGAGATTCAAAAGAGTAGGAATTCGACAAAATCTTTCTATTCATTATACTCAGATTTCCTCTCCACTCCCCACGTGGATAAAAACTAAACAGAAATACCTATTTGTGTACATGCACGAGTCTATACTTTCACTGTTTCTGAATTCCACAAATTTAATGTATCATCTGTTTCTAAATGGGTCTGTGCAGGCAGCCTTTATATAGATGAACAGATGTCTTTAAAGCTGATGGATGGTGCATCGACTGAGCTGCCAGAAAAAGGACTGAGATAAAAAGAAACCAAACCAGTAAAGCGGGGAACCCTAGGTTCCGCACTCCCCACAGAATTAACCAAATTTTCCACCTGTTTCCAACAAAGGTGACTGATCCAGTGCTGTCTGAATAACTGGCTTCTTGGGAAATCAAAGTAAAGGAGTAAACTTCATGTGCTTCTGCCCTGTAAAAACCATGGAAGTATGTTGACGGCATTCAAGAGGAACACCAAAGAAATGGACACATCAAACAAACAGATCAATCAGGATTGGAAAGGAAAAGCCAAAAATAAGTGGTATGTCCTCAAGCCCAGCTCTGTGGCTTCCACTGGTTGGCAGTCCTGGATTTCACTAGGGAGGGAGACGTGCAGCTTGGCATGCTGTTCTCAGCTTATTGATACTTGTCCATTACGGATTCCACAAAGGCTTCTAGAATAGGGAGATTAAGTATTTATGAGGGAAGCAGAAAAGAACAGGAAAGAGATTAGTATGGGAACGATAGCAAAAGAACAAAAACCCTCCCTTGGAACTATCCTTTGCTCAGGAAGACCTCTTCAAAGAAGATTCTAACGGCAAGGGCATTTCCAAAGCCTGATCTCCTAGTAACTCATCCATTGTTTTCTCCTCAATAACCTTTAGGTCCCAGTCCTAGAATAAATAAGCAAACACACAATTTATTCAGCAACAGACATCACTACCTCTACCTCCAAACTGGAGAATCTGTCTCACTGGGAAGATCAGAGAAGGAACAGAGTAGGTTTTAGCCTTAGGTGAAGCTTAGCATGCTAATAATTCAAATACTCATCTGTGTAGCAATGAATTATACCTATTGGTGTATTTTATACTTCAGTTTATCCTGTATACCTTAAAAAATCATTTAGTGATTTTATAACTTATAAAAACACATCACCTATCACTTAGAACCAAAGGCTATATTCTCCAAGTACTCACTAGTTTCATCCTTAGAATATAGGATTAAAAGCAGGTGAAGGGTACTCCCAGAAGAGGGGATTAGCCCACATGTTCTGCTGCCTGGGTTACTCTACAGCATCACGACCAAAATACAAAGTCAGAGTTGGGATAGGGGGACGGTTCTCCATTCATCTAACAGATGTTTACTAAACAACTAATGTGGGGCGCCTGGGCGGCTCAGTTGTTAAGCGTCTGCATTCAGCTCAGGTCATGATCCCAGGGTCCTGGGATCGAGCCACGAGCCACGGATCAGGCTCCCTGCTCAGTCAATGGGAAGCCTGCTTCTCCCTCTCCCACTCCCACTGCTTGTGCTCCCTCTCTTGCTGTATCTCTGTAAAATAAATAAATAAAATCTTAAAAACAAACAAACAACTGAAGTACATCGGGCCCTGTGCTAGGTGCTGGGTACCTGTGGTCTCTGCTACCATAAAGCTTTCAGTCCAGCAGGGAAACAGACAGCAAATCACATATAAATAAGTATGAGTTATGATTCATGTTTTACAAGAAAAGAATGAAGGACATGACAGAGTTCAGACCCTGGAATTCATAGTTTCTCCTTTATATGTTCTGTAATAACTAACTTTTCACATTTCCTCTTTACTACTATACATAGCCAATTGTTTAAGATACTAAAACTCCTTAAAAAAGAGACACCTCGGGGTAAACTATATTAAAATAAGTAAGCTCAGGCACACAGTTTCATGTATTCACTTTATGCTTATTTACTCAGCTGCTTTACAGTTCACATACCAGTGGGTAAGCACACCAGTTCACCTCATATTCATGCCCTCTTCAGTTCTTCCCTAGTTTCTTGACAAAACTCTCCCTATGCAGTCATTCAAGAAATATGAGGCTTTGTTATACATGCCAGATACTTTGCTTGCTGCTGGGGATACAGCAATGACCAAAGTCGATGCCTTTGGTGGAGTTTGTACAAAAACAAACATCAAATACGTACTTGTAAAAGTAAAAAGTATTTTCAAAGAAATACTCAGACACCACATTCCAACTAAGCAATTAGACTGCTTCCATTATTCAATACATCCTTTCGCGATCTTTTGCACTCTCAAACCCAAGGTTTCATACAAGAGTACTGGGTACTACATATGGGAATAAGACATGGTTCTCATTCTCATGGAATTCTTAAGAGAGAATCAAAATGAGTAACTACGATGCGATAAGAAAAGATCTGATGCCTGTAATCTAGACTTTTACTTAAAAAGTCATAGGAAGGGGCGTCTGGGTGGCTCAGCGGGTTAAGCCTCTGCCTTTGGCTCAGGTCATGATCTCAGGGTCCTGGGATCACGCCCCTCATCGGGCTCTCTGCTCAGCAGGGAGCCTGCTTCCCTTCCTCTCTCTCTGCCTGCATCTCTGCCTACTTGTGATCTCTATCTGTCAAATAAATAAATAAAATCTTCTAAAAAAAAAAGTCATAGGAAAATGCAACTTAGCTAATACATATGCCCTACTATATTAAGGGTCCCTATCAAATTCAGTCATCTGGTCTTATGTGTGATATACATGTATACATAAATAATAAAAAGAAGTGTTGGTATCTTAAAAATAATAAAATAATAAAATAAAAATAAAATAAAAATTAAAAAATAATAAAAATCCAAATAGTTAAATATATATATATTTAACTATTTGGATATATATATTATATATATATATATATATTATATATATATATATTACACACATTGAGAACACAAAGGTGACAGTGCCAACACTGGAAGTCATGGAGAAACAAAATCTTTGCTACGTGGGGTAAGAACAGCGAAAACAACAAATGGGGCCTTAAAAATTTTTATCCTCATGCTCAGTTTTACTGAAGTTTCAAGTAATTTCTTGAGATTGTTCCCAAAAAGTAAAACACTCCTCTAAGTCCCCGTTTATTCTAATTTCCCACAAATCTTTCCTGAAAGAGATGAGAAAGATATAAAAAGAAAGTGAGGCATCTGCGCTCCCTTATTCCTTCCCATCACCTCTCCTGCATTCTGGTTCTCTGCCCCTACTCTGTCTTCCAGCATCCCCGGGACTGTTCTCTTCCCCTGCACTTTCTCACCTCTAAGTTTCTCTAGACCCTTTCATGACTAATTTTCTCCCTTCAACTTGGGGACCAGCCTGAATGTGTTAGCACAGTGTACACTGCACCAAAAATGTGTTTCTGGCTTGTGCTTTTGATATAAACAAGAGCCTTTTTTTTTTTTAAAGATTTTATTTATTCATTTGACAGAGAGAGACACAGCAAGAGAGGGAACAGAAGCAGGGGAGTGGAAGAGGGAGAAGCGGGCTTCCTGCTGAGCAGGGATCCTGATGCAGGGCTAGATCCCAGAACCCTGGGATCATGACCCAAGCTGAAGGCAGATACCTAACTGACTGAGCCACCCAGGCACCCCAAACAAGAGCATTTTTAAGGCCCCAATGTATTCTATAATTAGTCCTACCCTTAACCAGAAGGGTTTACTGTTAACCAAACTATAATTTCTAAGGAATGGGGCAAGCAATGCATACTGGGTTGGTTATATGAATATTTTATAAGTTGCAAGTGAATACAATACATTTACAGAACTGACCTGTAAGGGAAGAAGAAAGAACATCAGAGAAAGAATCGGAAGACACAAGTTCTAGTCCTGGCTCTGTTGCTACCTAATCAAGTCACTTCTTTTAGCCTCAATTTTCCCTCTATAATACAACTCCTAAAAGTAAGTCCCATGCTTTGAGCTAAAAAACAGAAAACAAAACAAAAAACTACAACATATGTGAAAAGTGCTTTGTAAAACCATAACACGGACTATAAACATTTTCCTAGAATATAAATCTTTATCTCAGCTAGCTTTTCTTTAGGACAGGAATGGACACTGCTAGTAATTGGGTACCATACTTCCAATGACATGTTCTATTTTGCAAAGTAAAAGGGCCTTCTATCAAAACATCTTATTTAAAATCATATCCTGTGTGTTCTGGGGCAGGGGGAACCAGGAGGGAGCTGCAGTTGGAGGAGAGGGGAAAAGGAGGGAAGGAATGGAGAGGGGAAGTGTTTCCTTTTGGAAGGCAGTTCTGGCAGTGAAGAAGCACCCTCTATTCCCAGACTCTCTTCAATCTGGTATGTCTAAAGAGTTAAGACCCAGAGAAAAGCAGAAGGATCAGTACCGTTCTTTAATAAAACTGAATGTATGATGATTGTTCAAAGCATGCTGCTGAAATTCCAAGCTGTCAATACAGAAATAGTGGTTAAAGGACCCAGAAAGGTCATTCATCTGTTGCCGGAGAAAAAAGGACCTGCAGATCCAGAGTTAAGACAAAAGGAGGTGGAGGTAAGAAAAGTAAAGGTAATTCTCTCTGGGATCCTACCGATTCACCATTAAAAATCATATGCAATGAAGTACCCTGGACTGGATCTTAGAACAGAAAAAGGAAATCAGCAGGAAAGCATATGAAAGCCACAAAAGTTTGGAATTTACTTAGTAGTATATCAATGTTAACCTCTTCATTTTGACAAATGTACCAGAGTTATATAAGAAGCTAACATAAGGGCAACTGGGTGAAGAGTATACGGGAACTCTCTATACTATCTGTGACTTTTTTGTAAGCGTAAAGTTATTCCAAAATAAAAAGCTTATTTAAAAAAAAAAAAAACCATGGATTTGCTCTCCCTTCAGAAAATTTATGAATCAATTACTAAATTATTTTAAGGGTCAGGTTTTTCAAACTGAAACGTTACCATCTACTGGACAGAAAGAAATTATGGATTCATTCCTATACATGACTAATTATTAAGAATAATAATGGGGCTTCTAATAAATTCAAAATATAAAATGAATGTGGCATAAACAAATACAATGAACCACAATGTAATCCTGAAGAGAAAAATTTCTAATTCTAAAATCGCACATACGAGGAGTGCCTGAGTGGCTCAGTGGGTTAAGTGACTGACTGCAGCTCGGTCATGATCTCAGGGTTGTGAGATCAAGCCCTCCTTGGGGTTCCCCACTCAGGGGGGAGTCTGCTTCCCTTCTCCCTCTCCCTCTGCTCTTCCCCTAACTTATGTGCTCACTCTCTCTCTCTCTCTGAAATAAACAAATAAATCTTAAAAAAATAAAAAATAAAATCACACATGCAAAACACCACCTATGAGATTTCAAGTTGGACTGTTTTATCAATATCCTCAATTATTCAACCCTTTCACACTCCTATAAATTTCTCTTCTACCTCTGTATGTATTGTATAAACATGAGTTAAGTGATCTCTCAAATAATCTGCTTTAGATATCAGAAGTAATACCAAAAAATGATAAATATTATCTATTTAACCTGAATACTCTCAGACCTTCAGGCAGAGAGATCAGGTATCTCCCTGGGGTGGCAAATGTAGGTTACTTGTGTATCTACCCTGACATGTATTTACAAAGGATAAGCTTATGAAAATCTAACTCGAGCCACTGAACTATGTATTATATAAAAGGTCTCTGTATTATGAAATAATAAAATAGTGAAAACATGCATGTGGCAACTTAATTTTTTTTTTTTAAAGAGAGGGCTGGGACCTCGAGAAGCATAAGGAGAGGGAAAGAGAGAATCTTAAGCAGGCTCTGTGACCAGCTGGGGCCTGACATAGAGCTCAATCTCACACCCCTGAGATCATGATTTGAGGCAAAATCAAGGTCACGTAACTGACTGAGCCACCCAGGTACCCCATCTTATTCAATTCTTAAAACAAAGCTATGTGGAAGGTGCTATTATTATACTATTTTGTAGCTGAGGAAATTGAACATAAGACATATTAAGCAACTTGCCTGAGGTTACCCAGCTCCATTTCGATCTGTAGCCAGAGCTCTCAGCCACTATTATAGGTTATGTTTCTCTTCCTTCATAAAACAGGCCAGTTCCTCATGTTTAAAAATGACACTATTAATAGTGCTTTCTGCATGATGTGGCTGGAAAAAAATTATCTACTTACTAGTAGGGAAAATCCAGGTGATTTCAGTGAATAGCACAGGGCATTTCAGAAATCTAGAACCTAAAAGGCTCCTTATATTAAAATTCCAGAAAGAATAGAGACTAACAGGATGATAGTGGCCAACGTGTAAAGGTCATTCAAAGGGGCTCCTCCCAGAGACAGAAGGCGAAGGACATAAGAGAACTTCACAGGCCTACTTCCCATTTGGCTCTCGGTGCAGAGACGTCCACACTGAAAAGCAGAGAGCACCTGCTTCCTGGTACAACTTCATTCCTGCATTCTGCCAGGGGTTTTCCCTGGTGTCGCAGAGATTCTGAGTTGATTCATTCATTCACTGAACTGATACTCAGTGTGCACTTACTATACGCTGGGCACTATTCCAGGTGATACGGCAGGAAAATGGATAGATGAAGTCCTTGCCCTCACAGACATATGTTCTAGTGGGAGAAACATAGTAAGTTATTTATGTTATAATTTCCAATGGTACATTATGTGAAGAAAAGTACAGCAGAATAAAAGAACAGAGAGTGACTGGGGGTGGTAATTCTACACAAAGTACACATGGAAGGCCTGTGGAAGAGACAGATGACTCTTACACAAAATCCTACATAATATGATAAAACTTGAAAAGATCTGGAGAGTGTTCCAGGCAGCAGAAATAGAACATGCACAAAGGCAGTGAGTGAGAAGAGGCCTGTCTTGAGAAGGAAACTCAGATATAAGAGATGAGGAATCTAGTCTGTTGAACTCTCAGTGGGAAGTACCACTACGGTGACTCATTTCATCTCAACAGCTATGTGAGGTACGTATTACCTCCATTTTACAGATGAATAAACAGCAGTTCGAAGAGGTTAAGTAACTGTGTGCACAGCTAGTAAGAGGTAGAGCCAGAGTTCAAACACAAGTTGGCCTGATATCAAAGCTTATGCTTTTTCTGCTACAACACATTTAATGCCAGAGGCATAACAAAAATAATATGCGTAAGTAAGTAAGTAAGTAAATCAAACTCTTTCCCATATCCTCAAAATCTGGGGCTCACCATTTCATTTTAGGTAGCTGTTCATCTCCCCCGTGAAGTAATGTCTTTCTTTAAACGCAGCGGGCAGATCTCAAACTGCCAGCTACTTCGATGTCATCGGTCTCTTTCCTGAGGATCCATAACACAGTGCTCAGACAGCTAACTCCATCACAAAAGATCTGAGCATAACACGTACTTGCACCAGGCATCTGAATGGGGTGAAGGTACACTGGGAACGTGCTTCCTTTAGACTGGCAGGGCCATCTGAACAAACCCTTCCAAAGTTAAAGGCACCAGGAACAGTGTTTTCCCTGCAGCATTAGTTCTGCACGTTCACCCAGGAAATGTGGGCAGCCTTGAATCTCATCTGCTATTCTCTGCGGGTATTACTGGTGCTGACATTTTGCACCCAACTTTGCTGAGGGTAGGTGACAGGTGAACAGATTCAAAACTTGGAACAGGGCATGGTTGTTCTACAGCAAGCCAGAAGTGACAAAAATTCTTTCCCTTAAAACTGTATTAGAGTACTTATTCTTTCTAGATCTCTAATAATAATGTGGCCCTGAAAGACACAGCATGGTAGAATACTCAGGACTGAAATAATGAGGGAGGCCTATGTCCCCATATATTTCTGTAAATATTTAGTAAGTTAGTTTTTTTCCTACCAAAGTACTTTAAACTCTCCCGACAGGCTTATCCTATTTAGCTTCTTCCCATTTTTGAAATTAACTTTCAAGTGTTTGCAGTAATTAATGACAGCTCATTTAACCGACATTTTGAGAAAAAAATAAAAAGGTAAATCCTGATTTTTGTTGTTTTTGTTGTTGTTTGAGGAGACTAGATGCCCAGTGTGGAGCCCAATGTAGGGCTTGAACTCACAATCCTGAGGATCAAGACCTGATCTGAGATCAATATTTGGTTAAGCGTCTGCCTTTGGCTCAGGTCATGATCCCAGGGTCCTCGGACATAGCCCCACACTGGGCTCCCTGCTCAGTGGGGAGCCTGCTTCTCCCTCTCCCACTGTTGCTCTCCCTCTTGTGCTCTCTCTCTGTCAAATAAATAAAATCTTAAAAAATAAATAAATAAAATAAGGGGTGCCTGGGTGGCTCAGTGGGTTAAACCCTCTACCTTCGACTCAGGTTGTGATCCCAGGATCCTGGGATTGAGCCCCGGAAGCAGGGAGCCTGCTTCCCTCTCTCTCCTCTCTCCCTCCCTCTCTCTCTGCCTGCCTCTCTGCCTACTTGTGATCTCTCTGTCAAATAAATAAATAAAATTAAAAAAAAAAAAGAAAGAAAGAAAACCACTCACATGTATTAAAAATGACAATAATAAATAAATAAATAAAATAAATGAAAACAAATTTCCTCTAGGGCAAGGATTAGGAAACAGGTGATTAGAACTGAGAAATTTGGCCACATGTGCTAAAAATACACACATAAAATCTGAAAGTTCATAAAATATTTATATGTAAATTTCTCCATGGGTACTTAAGGGAAAAAAATAATAGCTTCTCTCCTTAAGTCCTAGGTGATGTAAAATTGTATCTATTTGTCTCAAAAAAAAAAAATTAAAGTATTTTAAAATTAACTTTGGTAAAGCTACAGCAAAATTGTTCTTTTCTGTAGAAGACAGAAAGGCAAAAAAGAGGGAGTTAAATTTCATGCAGCATGTGAAGTATGAAAGCTATAAGTCTATCAGCTAAAATTGTTGCAAGAGTTACAGTTCTCAAGATCAAATACATAAAGGGAAAGCCAGTCTATTAAAATACAGCAGCCCATTTAACTACTGAAGGATTTTCCTACTCCCCATTCTCCCGTTTAGTGGAAACATCTCAGAAGTAAATGTATATGTAACTGTAAGAGAGTTCATGTTGTTTGAAGAACTGCAACTTTGTATTTCCTGAAGTTTGTGTGGTCAAATTTGCAAGTGGAACATGTCATTACTACAGGTTTTGCACAAAATTTTACGAAACAAACCTACATTGAGTTAAAGCAGAACTGAAATCAATGCCTTTTCTGGCCACTTCAGGAATGATTTCCATACATTTGCCTATCATAGAATCCTTTGGATTTAGATGCTTGATTCCTTCAACACAGACCAGGGGTGGAGGGGGCATTCCAGCTCCAAAGCTAAAATGGAAGTAGAATGCAGAGTAATGAAACAATTACCCAGTTACCACATACCACATTTTTCTAACATAATTTTGAGGGATGCAGAAGATGCCACACCTATCAGCAGAATGCTTATTTTTAAAATGTCCCAGAAAGACTAGCTTGTAGTTTCCCTCCTCCTGCATTTTCAAATCATCCCAGTATTAACAGCCTTCTTTAAGAAGCCTCGCCCTAGTTGTTTTGGAAAAACAACAACAACAACAACAACAACAACAAAACCCATTACATTTGTCTCATACTCCGTGTGATACCCAAGCAAGACCCCTCTTTTTCTGGTTCTTCTGCCTCATCAAAGCATGAAAACAGCCAGAACTACAGCAACAGCTGGAGATCATTAAACCGACAGAAATAGCTTAGGAGACTCCATTGGTGTGTGAGTGGGGGGAGGAGAGGCTCAGTATCAGATTAAAAAAAATCAAAAGGGCAACAGGAAAGCGGGGGGGGGGGGGGGGGGGGTGGAGCCTAAGAAGTGTGTCCTACCCAATCTCCTTTACATAGCCAAAGGGATGCCCTGGAACCAAAGAAGGGACAGGTGACTGCAGCTTATCTTGCCTAGCCCCCACCTATCTTTCCTATGAAAGGCTTAGTCAAACCTAAAAATGTGAGTTAGTCAAGACAGGTTGGGGTAGGAAGGTAGGGGAGTCAATGCATCTCAAAGGCTAACCCTGGGTCATCCCCAGTCTGGAGGAATCTCTTAGAGGATGTGAGTCATTTCTGGTGCTGTGCTGACAGTAAAAGTCGACTCCAAGAGGGAGAGGGATACGAAAATACAGGCCAGTCCCTAAGTGGACTCGGATACCTACCCAGTCCCAAAGCATCCCTTCAACTGGGGAGGACCAAACGCTGGACGCAATGCAGGCTGTTGGGGCTGTTCGTGCCAGAGCACAACCACGCCTCCAATGCTAGCTTTGTAATCTGCCAGGCCTCCGAAGGTCAGTACAGGAATGTGCCATCTGCCTGGCCCGCTGCCCGAGTGTGTTCAGCACATATCTGAATGCCCTACAGAAGCTTTATTCAGATCCCTCCATGGGAGTGGGCCTGCATATCCTGATCTCCATGCCTTGGTCTGGTTAGTTGTAGGATCCCGGGGTACCCTCTTCGCCCTCACACTTGCTAGGTTGTCATTTAATGTCAAGGCCTATCCCACCAAGGCATCTTCTGCATAACTAATCTCACAGGACTGCAGTTTCAGACAGTTCCCCACCTGCAAACCCGAACAGGAAATGATTCGATTGCAGATATTTTGACTGCAACTCTCTTTAGCAAGAGTGTTTGGTAACTGTGGGATTGCAGGAACTTCAGCTGAACATTTTATTTGATGCATCTAATGATTTACTAGAGAAGGCTCCATGCTGATGCCTGTTCTCAACAAAAGCACCCCTACGCTGCCCTCTTCTAGAATGGCTTTTTTTTTTTTTAAAGATTTTTTATTTATTTATTTGACAGAGATCACAAGTAGGCAGAGAAGCAGGCAGAGAGAGAGAGAGGAGGAAGCAGGCTCCCTACCAAGGAGAGAGCCCGATGCGGGGCTCGATCCCAGGACCCCGGGATCATGACCTGAGCGGAAGGCAGAGGCTTTAACCCACTGAGCCACCCAGGCGCCCCTAGAATGGCTTCTTTTCTAACTCACAAACCTGTAGGAAAATATGTTCGTGCATATTTCCAAACTATATCAGTTTTGGCTACATAACTGTATTTGAACAGGGTTTTCTATGGTTTCAAAAACCCCCCCGCAGTAATTGGCTTATTCTGAGTATTTTAACTTAATATTAGGAAGGGTAGGACATCCACAAAAATAAATTCACTAGAGAGGAGACTAAAAAAAGAGTTTATATACGTATTTAGTTTATACACACCCATACAGATCTATCTCACATACAGCTCATTTTAAGGCTGCATAACACCAAAGGACAGGATATGTGTCAACCAAACTATTGTGACTATAGTCACTTCTCAGTGTGAGCAGCCTAGGTGGGAGCAAATGCATCTCTCATCAGCCTTTACCAGAGTATATTCTTTACAGAAAATATTAAAAAAAAAAGTCATAAATATTTATAATTAATCATTTACTATGTACGTGCCTTGGTACTAGGTTACACAGTAGGAACTGAGAAGAGAAATAAGAAATATAATAAAAATAGCTCATAAAAATAATATATAATACTTTACAACGCTATTTTCATACATATGATCTTATTTCACTCTATGAGTTAGGATGGCAGACATCATACCCATGATACAACGAAAGAAACTGGTTTGCCAAGCTTAGAGTAATTTAGCCAAACTCACATTGGCAAGATCAAACCAAGAACTTCAGGTTCCTGACTATCAGTTCAGTGCTGGAACGCTAGCTGCCTACCACAAAAGGCTTTCAGCCCTCAAGGAATTATCTCTGACACCTAATGCCTTGGCCAGTGTTTCTCAGATGTACCAAGTTTCTTCCCAGTGAGAATCTCACCAATCTCCTGGACCAGGGTCATATTCTAAATCTAATTCAAGACAATTGTAGGGAAAGGTTATTTATTAATATCATTGACAATTAAAAGATCTGAGGGGCGCCTGGGTGGTTCAGCCGGTTAAGCGTTTGCCTGGGCTCAGGTCATGATCTCAGGGTCCTGGGATAGAAACCCATGTCGGGCTTCCTGCTTGGCAAGGAGTCTGCCTCTCCCTCTGCACACGCCCCCATTTGTGCTCTCGTGCGTGCGCTCTCTCATTCTCTCGAATGGATAAAATATTTTTTAAAAGGATCAGAGTTTCTTTTGAAGGCCAGAATTATTAATATAAGATACTGAATAAAACTCAATTAGGATGGAGTGCTCAAAATGTATCCCATTTAGGATGAACACATTTTTGCTTATGGGCATGATACTGCCCTCTAGTGCCAGGAAGCACAGTTCCCTCAGCAGACTAACTCAGCTGATGCATTATTAACCACCTACTGTGTATAAACACACTTCACTAATGAGCACTTTAAAAGGGGGAAAAAAGAGAAAGGGGTAAGCCAATTACATACATACAACCATAAAAACTAAACCCCTGAAGGAATTTATAAATATAATAGAGAGGATAAAAAATGTGAAATAAATCACTGTAATCAAGGACAGTGTTATAAGTGCTATGAGTTTGCAGAGAATAAATCACTAGAGTACAAAAAGGATCAGGCAAGCTTTGTAGGAACAGCAGCATATAAACCTTCTCTGGAGGACTTTATACACTAGGTATGAACAAAACCCAAAAACTACCAAGACCCAGAGGTAGGAAATATTATAAGGTTAAGAACATATATGCATATGTTCTTATATGTATATGTTATATACATAACTAATGTATCCCAATTTAGATGGAGAATGAAGTTTATGAAAGGGGAGTAGAAGGTAGCCAGAAAGGCAGGTGAAGGTCAGGCTGTGAAGGGTCTGAAATTATGCTATCCAACATGGTAGCCACTTGCCACTTGTGCTCTTCAAATTCAGTTAAAATTAAATAAAACTAAAAATTCAGTTTCTTAGTCACTCCAGCCACATTTCAAGGCTCAACAGCCACTATAGCAAGTAGCTACTGTATTGGACAATGCTGATACAGTACTGGCCAGTGCTGTACCAGAAAGCTGCATTAAACTTCAAGACATCAATCTTTCAAGGCTTCTAAAAAAAATACAGTTCTGATCCTTGCCAAAGTCAAGAAAACCACAGGTCCTAATGCCATAAGGGGTAAATTAAAGTGTGGTCCCTATCCTTGTGCTGTCAACTGAAACAGCAGGAAAAGTATCACACATAGCCTCCTATGGTCCTAAACAATTCTCTTGAGAAATGTGTGCCACCTTTTAAAATCCCTTTTTTTAAACTTAGGAAAAATAAAGAGCTAAGAAAAATATGTAAGAAGGAAAAGATTATCATCAGGCATTTGTCTATAATAATAAAATACAAGACTGAGAAGAGTCACTTCCATTGGGTAGTTTTGTGTATCTGAAGGAAGAACTGTCTCTATCCCTCAAACACCTGCTTCAGCCTGAAAGGAGTAATCCTGGACATCCTTTATACTTTCACTATCTAATGCACAATGTATTTCTCCTGTGCAGCTTATAAAATGACAATCATTTTTAAAAAACAATGTGTACTGGTAGAAAACTTAATGTGAGTTCTCTCAAGATCCAACAGACAATTCTAGATACAAAGTTCCAAGTACAGTATAAAATCAGAAAAACATATAGTCAATTGCTTTGGCTAGCTGTCTAAAATTGCCATTCTGATCCTACTTATGCCAAGTCTGCATCTCTATTTCCTATACACTGCTACACTTGAAACAAAGCTATTTAATATTCATACTGGGAACCTGAAACACTATAATCTTCTGGTCACAAAAAGTCAACAGTGGCATCCCAAAGCTTTAGGTCCTAAGCCATACTGTCTCTCCCTTTCAAATAACCTTCCCTGAAATGTTACTGTGGTGTTTCTTTGACATTATAACACTTTTAGATATTTAAAAAAAAAAATCAACTGCCTCTCAGTCCGTTTTTTAAATCATTCTTCGCAAACTGGGCACTGATAATCACTCATCTCCTCGTCAGTGGATTCATTCACTGCTGATACCACAAGCTCAAACCATCCTGTCAAATGTTAGTAAAGTCCCAAAGAGATCTTAAGAAATCAAAAGAAATGTCTAAGTTTTTAGAAAAGTAGCAGTTATATAACCAATAGTGGAGAAGTTTCCCAAGCTAGGAGAGAGAAAATGTTGACAATTCTTCTCCATTCATATCTGTTAGAATCTGAATGAAGTCTCTACTCCCTGCCACATATTTTTTCGTAACTCAAGAGTTTTTCCTGAAAGAATTACTGAACTTTTTTGCAGAATTCAAATGTGTCCATTCTACTCCCAAACAATATTTTCCTAGCAGTTTTAAAACACAAAAGAGGGATGTTCACAAAGGAAAAAATCCTTCATGGATATTAATCTAATAAACAGTTTCCTGCTATCTTTCATACATGTGGATGTAATTCTAATATAACTCTACAATTACTAAAAAGATTGGTAAGGCCAGCCCCAACAACCCAAACTAACATTCAGTATAAGTATAAAGAAAAAGCCTTCCAAATATTATTTTATTTTAAATTATGATATCTTAGTGTTACGAGATCTCAGAGGTTATCTATCCACTTTCAGTATTTAACAGAAGAAACTAAAGTCCTCATCACTAGCTCCCTATTTATTTGTCTAGAACCTATGGCCAGAGTATGTTTCACTAATAAAACACTGCATTTGACCCACATAAATGGGAAGAATCCCACCTTAGAAAGTTTTTTCTTCCTTCTTCCATAATCTGGGTTCAGTACGTGGGCTGTGCAAGGGCGGAAGGAAGGGAGCAAGAAAAACATCATAAACACTGTCCCCATCAGGTCGTGAAGTGCACCCTATGGTACCATGCTCAGTCGTCTGCCTGCTGAGGGCTGAACAAGCTTCAGTAAAAACTCTGGGAGAGTAAACTATCCAGAGTCAAAGCTTGGCCGGCTGCAGAGGAACAGGGACTAGATAAAAAGCCTACAGTGAATTAAGGAGGAAACAAAAGCATGCAAATCCCGACAGGATAAATATGCCAACCTTCCCGAAAACTGTGGTAAGGGGCCAGTCGCACTGCGGAGTAGCTGTCCCTTCTGGGCTCCAAGACAATCCAGGAGAGTGGCAGAATCCTGCAGGTGGGTTGACGACTCTTGGTCTTCTCCTCCAGCATGCTGGGGGAGATGTGAGGCTCCAAAGGCCAGTGTTGCAATAAACCTGTCTTCCTTACCTCACTCTTTAAAGAGGCCACTTATTATTTGCTGAAAATCTGATTAGCATTGTTCTTTAGCTTAAAGTGGGCACTTCGTTTCTGCAGTGCTGAGGGTATAAGAACAGCTAGATCCCAAGTTTACTTAGGGAGCGGGGCATTAGAAGCAGTGACAGCAGAAGGTCAGAATCAGTAAGTCTCCTGGAAAACATTTCTTCCTGTCAGCACTGGGCCTCGACACAGACACCTCCCTCCTCTACCCAAATGCCAAAAAGCAGGACTGGGATGATTTCAATGTGTAGAGCTGGAAGAGAAGAGGGTTCCCTTAGAGAAAATGCTCGTAGCAACCAACCAACCTCATTCACCCAAAATAGTAAACAGTTGGTTTCTCTGCTCAGAACCAAAAGGCTTCTGCCAGACAAGTGGTATCACATGACCAGGTTCCTCTTCTCTCCTCTGCCTCCCTCCCTTCCTGTGCAAAGTCTGCACCAAAGTGGAACAAGGACCTGTAACACTGTACTATTTTATTTCACTTGACATTTGTTTTTAAAATGTTTACAGATGAAAGATACCAAATTGGGAGGAAGGGCAGTACCAAGGGAAAAACTCAGGAAGAATTTACTTTGAAATAAGCCACATCACAGCATCAAGAAGCAGTACCATAAACGTAACGGTTTAAATTAGCAAATGTGCTCAATGAACAAATAAATGAGTGAACAGACACTTCTTGGCAATTTGCAGATATTTTAGCGACAAAGTCTCTAAAAAAAGATACAGCTCAGTACATATTTGACTTTTTCACTTACAAAAAAAATTAATAAAGGCTCTTAAGATGGTAGCTAGTGTCAGAGACAATATACTGCAATGGCAAAAATGTGAGATTCACACCCTTATCCATCTCAACTCAGCTCACCATTTGATTCTACTACTTAGATGTCATAACCCCATCATTCAGATCACTGGGTAGAAAATCAGGGCAACTACACCAACAGACTAAACTGAAAAACCTTCACAGCTAATTATGGGAAGAGCTGCCATCCTGACATTCATGGGCATTTTCCCCTAAGGTGGTTAGTAAGGCGGACAGCACAGCTAGGGCCAAATGGGCCACCATTTTCTTCTCCCCACAAGATTCCCCAGCACTTGAAAGCTGAGCAAGGCATAAAACGTAGAGGCATAGAAGCAAAAACCTCTAGTGAAGCAATCTGTTCTAGGGGAGAAGAGGTGTCTCTATCCTCTGCCATGGCCCCTACCCACAGGGCCAACCAGGGGGCTTTGAGGTAAGAGTTGCTCATACTCATCCATCCCCTTGCACTGTAAGATGTTCAATAAATATTTGTAATATGGAAAGGAAAGAAAAAGAAAAAACATAACAGAAAGCCTTAACATAAGCAACACCTTTTCCCCCAAAAGACCATGTGAAGATAATAATTTGGCCAATGTCAGAAAACAAACACTACCAATAAAGAATTTGCTGGTGAGGATGAGGAGCAATTGAAACTCTCAGACATTACTGGGAGAATACAAAATGATGATCTGGGAAAACAGTCTGGAAGTCTCTTACAAACTTAAACACGGATTTACCATACAATTCAGTAATCCCATCCCTGAGTACTTACACAAAGGGAAATGAAAATACATGTCCACATATGGAGCTGTCCATGAATATTCATAGCAGCCTTATTTTAATGGCCAAAAATGAGAAACAACCAAAATGTCCTTCAGCTTATGAATGGAATAAAAAATGGTGGTACATCCATATGAAGGAATGTACTAACAGTGAGGCAACACATGACAACAACATATACGAACCTCAAAAGCATTACACTAAGTGAAAGAAGGCAAATGCAAAGGGTTACAACATTGAATGACGGCACTTATATGAAATTCAGGAAAAGACAAAACTATAAGGGCAGTAATAAAATCAGTGGGTACCAGACTGGGGATGGGGGAGGAGACTGTCTACAAAGAGGCATGATGGGACTTCTTGATGGACCTATTCCCTGTATCTTGATTATGGTGGTGGTTTACGTTTGTTTTTTTGTTGTTGTTTTTTTTTTTAAGATTTTTATTTATTTATTTGACAGAGAGAGAGCGATCACAAGTAGGCAGAGAGGCAGGCAGAGAGGAAGGGAAGCAGGCTCCATGCTGAGCAGAGAGCCCGATGCGGGGCCCAATCCCAGGTCCCTGAGACCATGACCTGAGCTGAAGGCAGAGGCTTAATTAACCCACTGAGCCACCCAGGCGCCCCGGTGGTGGTTTACCTTTTATCAAAACTCAGTGAACTGTACCTGTAAAGGGATTACTTTTACTGCCTATAAACTGATCCCAATTTTTAAAAGAAAGCAGATTGAAAAATAACATGCATAGAGGCAGAATGGAATAGCAGTTAGGAATACAGGCTCTGGAACTAGATAGCCGGGATTTAAATCTTGGCTCTACCACTTACTAGCTGAGTGACCTGAGATCTTTAACATGCCTGTGCCTCCATTTCCTCATCTGTAAAGTGGGGATAATAGTATTTACCTCATAGTGCTGCTGTAATAAATGAGTCGACACATATATGGCACTTAGAACAGTGCCTATCCCCCAAGCATTCACTAAGTGCCGCTGTTGTCATCACCCAATTACGTAACACATACATACACGTCACTGTGCACAGAAGTGACTGGAAGGATAGTTACCATCTGCGTGTTGGGAATATGCTGATTTTATTTTCTTCCTTCTGTTTTTCTGTATCTTCCAAATATTCTACATTAAACAACTATTGCCTTTGTAATAAATTTTAAAAAAAATTTTTCCTCAAAAAACCATTTTTTCAAAACGAAAGAAAGAACACTGGGCTGAGACTCAGCAGTTCTGTTTTTCAGCTGTGCTAATTACTTCATTGTATAACCTCAAGGTGTCACCTTCATCTCTAAAAAGGAGGGGCTAGAGCAGATAGGGTGTCCTCCATCCCTAAAATGGAATGGTTCTCTAAGATTTATGGTGGGACTGGGCAAACTACACACTTTATTTTTTTTTTTTTTAATTTTATTTTTCATAAACATATAATATCTTTTTATCCCCAGGTACACACTTTATTTTGTTTCATTTTTCTTTCCATATTTACTGTCTGCCTACCATGTGCCAGGCTGTGTGACACAGATGAAACGGCCAAGCCCCTGCCCTCATGGGGCTTACAACAGGCTCGTAAACAGAGAGAGACTTGTACTCAATCATACAATCTGTCAGCATGATACATGGTCTGATGGGAACTCAAAAAGAAGACCTAGCTGGGTTTGGAGGAGTTAGAGAAGACACCTGACCTGAGACCTGGCTGGATTAAAAGGGGGGAAAAAAAAGTCAAACTATGGGGAAGAGACCTGCAACCAAAGGGAGAAGAACACACAAAAGCAAAGGGTGTGAAAATAACAACTTCTTGGGGAACAGAGGATAGAGAGAAAAGAAACAGAGAAAGGGCATTTTGACAGCAGTATGGAAACAAAGAGGGCCAATCCCAGCAGGGGGAGGCTGGTCAGGAAGAGGGAAACGGGTACTCAGACTGTTGATGACTTCCAGAAATCATATGGAACCATGAATCGTTTATTCTTATTCAAATGTCTATATATGCAACAAAGAAACCTGGCAAACGTGAGTCTAAGATGTACTTTACTATAGTCAGAAATATAGCTATACACTTACAAAATTTTACAAACAAAAGAAGTCAGTTCACTTCCATATTCCATGGTTAATTGAATATCCTTGTTTATTCAGTAAATAGCTATTGTGTGCTCTACATATGCTTGGTGCTGAGGAAGAAGGAAGGCACAGAGAGAAAGCAAGAGCACCAGATTCACTTTTTCTTCTACCCAGGACCCGCTGCGATCTTCTACCTCTCAGAAGCAGGACCGGGGCAATGTGCTATAGCGGCTGAGAACTCTGACTTGGAACTGGAAAAACCTTTGTATAAATTCTTGCTCTTACCACCTACCTCCAGTCTGAGTTTGGGAAAGTCACTTAACCTCACTTAGCTTTCATCTCACCTGAAAATGGGCATAATATCATCAAATTATTATGGTTTAGGATGAATTTAATGAAACAAGCAATAATCAGTATATTAGCCACCCAGAAAATGTTCCGGAAGTGGTTCCTTTTACTAATTTTAATTTTCTATCTTGGGACAGCTCAAGATCTCCCACTATATAGACACAAATATACTAACGAGGTAGAAAACAGGGGGAGTAAGGTATAAAGGTGTATTTAACATTACTGAATTTACATTTCAGTGAATTCACAACTGTTTTCTCATAAAGATGTTATGCTTGGAACTAACATTCCCAAAGGATTTCTCAAACTGTTAATATCTGCCTATATTACATGACCTAGGAAATTAAATAAAAACCATCACCCAAAATAGGGAGCCAGTCACAATCTCTTTTGGGATTCCTCGTTCTGACTCCGACTAACAACGAGTCATTTAAAGAACGGAGACAACGCAGAGTACTGACACGCAGTCTGAACACAAACGCGGAGCAGGGGTGCCAGGCGCACTGCAGACCGACGCTTTACTGCAAGCCAACTTTATGAAACAGATTAACTAGCATGGAAGGAGAGTCTTCCTCTGGCTGCACCTTTTAGTAATCCTGTCTTTCAAGAAAGCGATTAGTTTCTCAACTGCTGCCTCCCTATAATCACACGTACTCAAAAATACTTTACTTTTTTAAAATGTTTATTTCTTAAAGATGACTTCCAGGACTAGAGTGGTCATTTTAAGATTTTAAAAGCAGAACATAGCACACAAAAAGAAAATGTCTATGTGATATTAGAGCTTAAGAGTCAATATGATCCTATTTAAACTGCCCCCCATAAAGTTCCTTTCGCAATGAAACCAAGCAGTGATACTTCAGTCCAAACAGAAGATTTAAGAAGCAGAGGAGAAGCTGGGTAGGATTTTCAAGTCTATCATTTCTTATACGTAAGTAAAGTCTATGCCTATAAGCAAAAGAACACCATACTTTCACATCTTTCTCTTATTAGTGTACAACCAGTCTCTGTAGAGAATCTTCATGCTACCAGGGAACCTCAGGATCTTTCTGCCTACCTAATCCCACAGAGGACACCCTGTTACTCCCCTTCACTCTCCCTCCTGTCATCAGTGCCCAAGGCAAGCTGGCAGCTAGTGAAACTTCCGAGCCACCCAAGCTCCCCTGCTATGCTCCACTCTGCTTAAAGGTGCCTCGTACTGTGTACTGGCAAGAAGAACCTAAGGAAAACACAAAGACAGGTTCTTCCTTGTAGGTGCCGGAAAGCTGAGCTAATGGGGAGATCTGTTCGTCAGGGCTTCCCTGTAGCTGCTTGTGATAGGTCCAGAACACACTACCGTTTGCTCTTTTTCTGTGATCCAGGTGTCACCTGCCAAACAAGCTCTCTCCACATCATGCACCAGCAACAAAATCAGAAGCTCGAAGCTGAAAGCTGCTAGAACTCCTCTAGCATAAGGCTGTCTCCCCTCACTCATCTCCTCTGAAGCAAGAGTACTGCAGGCTAATTTTCCTGCCAATCGAGACAGTCTCCCTAGAAATCGGCTTGCCCAGCAGTCACTTGCTCACCAGGGTCACACATGGTGCTTCACAGACATCAATGCTCTAGTTCACGTAATACACAGAAGCTCCAATCTCAAAACAGTACAAGCAGGAGAGCCACTTACCTACACAGTGTCTGCAATCTGGGAATCTGCAACAAGTTTTGGCCCTTTAAGATAATGAGTTTATTGAGCTCCCTATAATGTACTCAGAGACTTGGTTCCTATGGAATGGTTCATAATTTTTAAAAAAGTGATGTCCTTTGTCACACATCTTGAGACTCTGATACTATTCAACAACAACAACAAATTTTTTTTAAAGTAGGCTCCAGAGCCAGTATGGAGCCCAATGCAGGGCTTAAACTCACAACCCTAAGATCAAGTCTTGAGCGGAGATCAAGAGTTGGATGCTCAGGGCACCTGGGTGGCTCAGTTGGTTAAGTGTCTGACACCGGTTTCAGCGTAGTCATGATCTCAGGGTTCTGGGATTAAGTCCCATGGCGGGCTCCATGCTCAGCTGAGTCTGCTTGATATTCTCTCTCTCCCTATCTCTCTGACCCTCTCCACACCCACTCACTCTATCTCGAATAAATAAGTGAATCTTAAAAAAAAAAAAAAAGATGCTCAACCAACGGAGCCACCCAGGTGCCCCCCACCAATTTTTTTGATCAAGACTGTACTACAAAGAAGGTACCAACATTTCCCAGGACACTTTTCTTAAAAAATGAAACATCTAAGGCTGCATAGGCCCACTGTAAAGAGTCAGTGAAATTTAGATAAAAATAATACATTTCATAGCTTTAAATGTAAATGGTGAAGAACTCAAAGTTGGACTGGGGATAATGAGCCTTCTTTGTAAAAGTTCAATATTTAAGAAAACAAATATACTCGGGGTGCCTGGGTGGCTCAGTCATTAAGCGGCTGCCTTCAGCTCACGATCCCGGGTCCTGGGATGGAGCCCCACATCGGGTTTCCTGCTCAGCGGGAAGCCTGCTTCTTGCTTCTCCCTCTCCCACTTCCCCGGTTTGTGCTCCCTCTCTTGCTGTCTTTCTGCCAAATAAATAAAATCGTAAAAAAAAAAAAAAAGAGAAAGAAAGAAAGAACACATTTTATAATTGAAAATTGATTTTGAAAATTAAAAAAATGACCACCACTTGCTTTGTAATTTTAAAAGATTAATTTAGATTTCTCAGATTTCTTAGGTCTCAAATTCTCAGATAATCTCAGGATAAATGCTGCATCTGCTCAGAATTCAGGCCATGCTTCTGAACATTTCAACACATCAGCCTTTCTATTAGGAAACAGTAACTTTTCAATTAATAAAACTAGGTAAATGGTGAGAAACAATTAAAATGATCTTTAACCCTTTTATTTTTATGAAAAGCAACAGAGAACCAAAAATTATTTTCTGAACCCAGATCCTGTATTTAAACTTCATTCCCACAAACTTATACAATCAAAATGACAAGGGGAAGCATAGCAAAGCAGTCACTTAAGTAAGGAAAACCTTAGAAAAGAGTCTGGTCAAACAGAATCTTCAATTTAGAAGTACAAGATGTGTGATAAAGGACACTCCCCTCTTTTTAAAATTATGACATATTCGAACTTGGAATTGACTGAGTATAATATCTTTTAAGAAACACAGATCTGCCACCTGTTCATGTCCATCATCTTAAAACCCTGGCTCAAAACTTAACTTTTCCAAGAAACTTTCCCTAATTAACCTCAAAAAACTCTGGTCACTCCACCTGCTATACTTTCAGCATAAAATTTTCTTTTATTTTGTAGCATGACAACATCTATCTCCAACTGAATGCTAAGCTATTTGACGAAAAGGATTAGTATCTTCTTTCTTTTCTTATTTTGCCACAAAATAGGGCTCTACCTACCATAGGGCTCTACCCACTGGATACTCAATAAACATTATCAAATATCCAGAGCTTCCAGTCTACTATCTTTCAACCAATGCTCACCAATTATTAAACATTTGGTAATATTATTTCATTGTCAGAGTCTAGGGGAAGGGATGTGGAAAAAGATCGTATTCAATTAATTCAATTAACCCCTGGGTACTGATAATGCCTAGCCTGTGATTGTCTATATTTATGTTACAATAAAGCTTAAAAATTATCCATGAGTCTTATCCCAGCTCATCCATACTATATCTAATTGAGAGGCTGCATAGTATTAATAGGGAGGTGCTTTGAAGTCAAAGGTGTGACCCCTACCTCCAGCACTTAAAACGAGGTTCCAGTTTCTCTCAAAGTACTTACCACGCAGGATTGCCGTTAAATGAGATAACTAAAGTACCGACTACTGGGGAAGAAGGGTGTTAGTCAATATGGGGTAGTTATAATACTGTTAGAATTATGAATAGTTATAAGGCTAAGAAAAGTTATTCATAATATGAACTGTACTGCATTAAAGTGTACTCTGGCATCAATTTTCTGGTTAAATACGGTCCATAAAATGTAACCCTTCTTGAATGTGATCTCCTTACCATTGTTATAAACTTCCACAGAAAGTGATCTTTGCTACATGGTAATTTGCCAAGGATCTGGGGAAGAAGGTTTTGCATAGATGCAAAGACATATTTTCCAGCAAAACTCAGTTTTATGCAACATTTTCATATTAATAGATGCCTTAACACCTGAATACCAGCTTTTCACTGTGAACAAAATACTGCATTTGCCCCTGATCCCTCACAATCCACATCTCTCCAGCATTTCAAGATGTGGCTACAGAATCCAAAGAGCTTTCATACGGCTTATTCAGCAAACTTGTTCAGAATCCTAATTAAAGGGCCACCTGGGTGGCTCAGTGGGTTAAGCCTCTGCCTTCAGCTCACGTCATGATCTCAGGGTCCTGGGATCGAGCCCCGTGTCGGGCTCTCTGCTCAGTGGGGAGCCTGCTTCCCCCTCTATCTCTGCCTGCCTCTCTGCCTACTTGTGATCTCTGTCAAATAAATAAAATCTTAAAAAAAAAAAAGGTAATTTGGCTACGGCATATGATGAACTTGAAAATACATGTTCTCCCTAACTCATCAGTTCAATGCCTAAGAAAACGCACGACAGAACTACATACATAAAGCATATGTAAAAAAGAAGTTTATTGCAGTGTTTTTCATCACAGCAAAAGAGGAAAGAAGTAAAATGAATATATTATCCATAACTAACATATAGTCATTTAAAAGAACTAATTTGAGCTATATCAGATGATGTAGGATCTCATGAAGTATTGTTGAGTGAGAATAATAAAAGGTTAAAAAAAGCATGTAATTTCATTTAAAAACAAATCAATAGCAATAAAAGAAAAAAACACTGTGTGTATTTGTATATGCATATGGATCTGTAATAGGATTATGTGTGTGCAGAGAAAAATATGGAAGGATATACATTAGGTTGTTTACATGGTTTGGGGGTAAAGATTCACCAGTGTGCAGGGAATGGCGAAGAAGTGAGGGAATGCTAAGGGAAACAGTCTGCACTTAAAAAATAAGGATGCAAATTTTCAGATTTATGCATCTATGTAAAATTGTTTACACGTAGATGAGGTATAAGGACTTAAGCCAATTTTAAAAATAATAATAATCCCCTAAATGGAGAGTGATGAATCATGACTTTGAAGAATTTATCCAATTACCTCATTCTGATTGCTGCATTTGTTAGGTGACGGTTTTTACCCAGTAAGCAGAACCCCCCAGCTATCACCACCTTCACAGCTTCCCGCGGTAAGCACCACTTGCAAACAGCTAATGCACTGCACTAGCTACCAGCAAGCACAAGTAATACACAACAAAAATTTACTTTATAAAATATAACCATGAAACACTGTTGAGTACACTATTGTTTCAAATATAGTAAATACTGATCACATTTGTTATGGTTGGTGAGTTTGGACTAGAATAGATGTTGGCCTCCATCAGCACTTTGTTGAAACCTACCACGCACCCGAAGAGAAGCATACTCTTAGGTACAAACACGTGTCCCTAAACCCCAGTTAGTATAGAAAAAACTGTCACGAATGTTCCTCCACCTTAAATAAACTTCCAACTGAGATATATCAGAAGATCCACAGAAAGTGGCAGTGTGCAGAAATAAATTTTATTGGGAATAGATAAAACCATTTTTTCACACTCCATCAGCAACTGTGCCTTAAGTTTCTCTTACTAATCAAATGGGAGTTGAAAGTGTCCTCAGCCGCTGCTAGGAGAAACACTCTTTCCTAGAAGCCATTATGCTCAAGTTAACAACAGTTCATGTGCTGGATACCGTTCTGTGTGCTCTACACATATCAATGCCTTTAACCCTCACAAAAGCCCAGTGGTTCTTAACCCAGGGCAATTTTGCCCCCAAGGGGACAAATGGCAGTATCTGGAGACACTTCTGCTTGTTACAGCTGGAAAGTAGCTACTGGCATCTAGGAGGCAGCACCAGGTAATTCTGCTAAATACCCTGCAACGAGGACGGCCCCAGACAACACCCCAAATGTCACTAGTGCTCAGGCTGAGACACCCTGCAGTGAGGCAATGAGGTAGGTACTACTGTCATTCCCACTTTTCAGATAAAGAAACCGAGGCACCGAGAAGATAAGTAACTTGGCTAAGGTCACAGATCTTGCAGACGGCAAAGCCAAAATTTGAACCTAATAGTGTAACTGCTCCAGAGTGTCTCTTCTTATCCTTTCACGAGAAATAAAGATGCTAGTTAGGAAGCTTACCCACAACTTTCTCTCCCCTTCCTAGATGTCAGGCTTGTTTGGAAGAATGAATGATTTACCCGTACATTCATTTGAAATTCTGTCTGACCATCAATCCATTCAACAAGTATTCACTGAGCATCCACTATGTGCCAGACACTGCTCAGAGAGATTCTAGGTGCATAAGGTCTCTGTCCTTGGGGTACATATATTCCTCCCTCATATTCATTCCCCCACCGTCCTTATTAGACTCTCACCACCCATGTCTCTTCCCCTTCTAAGATTTTATTTCATTTATTTTTTATTAACATAGATTGTATATTAGTTTTAGGGGTAGAATTTAGTGATTCATCAGTTGGGGACAATACCCAATACTCATTACTTCAAGTGCCCTCTTCAACACCCATTACCCAGTTACCCCGTCCCCCACCCACCTCCCCTCCAGCAACCCTCAGTTTGTTTCCTACAGTTAAGAGTCACTTATGGTTTGTCTCCCTCTCTAAGATCCTTTTTTTTTTTTTTTAAAGTAATCTCTACACCCAATATGGGGCTTGAACCTACAACCTGAGATAGAGTCGCCCGCTCCACCTAGTAAGCCAGCCAGGCACCCCTCCTGCTTTATTTTTCCTAATAACACACATCATTCCTAATAATATGTTATACATTTGCTTGTCGTTACTGACCTCCCTTAAGAATGGAACTCCACGAGAACTCTACGTGCAGAATAGAGAGGTCTCCCCGGCACACAGTAAGCATTCAATAATTAGGGGTCAAATGACTGGAGGAACAAATGTCTTTTCAATCTGACCATTCCCTCACGACAGCCACCTCTCACCTGCACTTCTGCAACTGCCTCTTATTTGGTCTCCCTGCTCCCTTTCATAGCCTCCTTCAATTTATCTTCTACACTAAAACCAGAATCATCTTTCTAAAATGCAAATCTAATGCCACATCTCTACTCCAAACCCTTTAGTGACCTCCCACTCTTAGGATAAAGTCAGAACTCCTAACGTGGCTTTTAAGACCCCCTTGAATCTCAAAGTTAGTTCTTACCACTTATCTTCTCAAATTTAATTGCTATAGTCATGGAAGTAGCAGTAACAGCTAACATGTATCGAGCACCTGCTGTGTGCCCTGCTGTATGCCCTGCTGTGTGCTGGGCACTAATCTAAGGGCGTTATATATCCTAAATAATTTACTCCCAAATTGAGGTAGGAGTTATGTCTATTTTCAGATGGGGAAACTGAAGCACAGAGAAGTAACTGTCCAAGAGCAACTAGTAATTGGTAAGGCCAAGATGTAAACCCAGGCAGTCAGGCTACTGAGCCCTCACTCACATCCATGATCCTATGTTCTCCATACCAATTGTAACAAAAGTCCCTCAGCTCCTCAAATGCACTATTTCACCTGACACCTCCAGGCCTTCACATCTCTCTTTGTGCTAGAACATCCTTCAGGTCACAGTGTAAACATCCCACCCTTTGCAAGGCCTTCTTGTGATGTTCCCCAGCATTGTTTGGATGACCCTGCCCTGTTCTCCCATGGCACTCTGAATTTCCCATTATAACCCTCGTTCTGCTTTATTATGGTTACTTGTCTGTTCTCACCAGTAAATTTCAGGCTGCACAAGGACACAAACCATGTCTGTCTTGTTCACTCTGTATCCCTAGCATCTGGCCCACACCCTGCAACACACGAAGGGCCGAGGGAACAATTCCACATGGCACCAGCACCATGAAGCTTTTCCTAACCACCTTGCAAAAGTCACTCATTGTTTCTCTTAAGAACTCTGCTCATACGACACAAGTTTTATGCATCATATTTTGTCATATAGCTATTAAAAAGCACATATATACATATCATTTTTCTGTATGCTTGTGAAAAGCGGGTTATTGGGGTGCCTGGGTGGCTGAGTTCGTTAAGCGACTGCCTTCAGCTCAGGTCACGATCCTGGAGTCCCAGGATCGAATCCTGCATTGGGATCCCTGCTTGGCGGGAAGTCTGCTTCTCCCTTTGATCTCCTCCATGTAATGCTCGCTCTTTCTCTCATTCTCTCTCTCAAATAAACAAAATCTTAAAAAAGAAAAAAGAAAAGCAGGTTATCTTATACATTGATAAGAACTCTGAAGTGACTATTACAAACTTAGCACTTAAAATATTGTGTACAAGGGATGACTATTAATTCTTACAACTGCCTATAAATCAACAATTATCTCAATTAAAATGCCAATTTAAAAAGTAATTATGGAAAGAAACAGATTGATAAATAATTACTCAGGAGCTTAAAATGACCCCCACTATGTCCTGGTGAAGAACAAACTGTGATTTAACATCCAGGGCCCTCAATAATCCAGCTCCTTGTTACCTATTCAACCCAATCTTCTCTTGCAACTACCCTACAGCTCCTTTTCGAATCAAGTGAAAACTTTACTCTTCCTCACATACCATGCCTAATCTAGTTTCCACATTCTGTCTTAGGATACTCTTCCTATCTGAATACCATCTGATTAACCCTTTCCTCCTCTGACTCCTCTTGCCTATTCAAACTGCACTCTTCCCCCTAAGGTCTAGCCTTAATCTCACCTCCACTGTGAAGTTTCCTTGACCTCACTGACATCTTTTTTCTTAGGAACTTAATAATCTTCTCTAACCCCTGTACCTCCAATAAGCATATAAATTTCCTGAATTTCTGAATCATTCCTTCCACTTCTTGGGAATCCCCCAAGAGTACCCATCAGAGTGCTAAATATATGATCAACAATTAATACTTGCTGATTAAAGTTAAAGTCTCACACTAGTCACACATATTATCAACCCTCAATCATCCATGCTAACAGGAAAGCCACTGCACAGCCCCTGCTGGAAGAGTCCAACTATCTTTCAGGGTGGGAGGAACGCCTGTATTTGGATTAAGTACTGTGTACTTGTTTCCAATTTTCCAGGAAGTTGCAAAGCTGCCACAAATGGTCTAACTGCACAATTCTTCTCTTGTCAGGGCCCAGAGTCTGCTCAGCTTATCATTCCATACTGGCAAACAACTGTATAACTTTTCCTCATCTGTGACACAAAGATAAAAATAAGCAGAGGTAGTCATATTCTAAACATTTGCTGGTTCACACCTTCTCCTAATAGGGAGATCATTGTTTGGACACAAAAGATCAACTATTCTAACTCTTAACTGGGCAAATATCTTATTTGTATCAACAAAATGCTTTTGTAAATAGAACACAGTGACAATACCAATAAGAATTTTGAAAGAGAAGTTTGCCAAAGAAAACCCCTGTGATGATCTACTATTAGGATAATTCGGAATTGATAAAAAGCCAAATTCTTCCCGTAGTCCATAGAGATTTGCCTCGGCCTACAGCTATTTTCCCTAAGTGAGAGTTTCTGAACTAAAATTCTTTTTGGTTTGCTTCTCTTTCTCATCCAACTGGTCAAATTTTCTTATAACGACATATCCACAACTGAAAAGCTAAGTTTCTCAGCCTGAATTTTTGTTTATACCTGGTAGAAGGTACAGTTTTCTCCCAGAAGGATTTTAAAATGCCTGAGCTTATCTCCTGAAAACTCTTCAAATACTTTTAATAAACTAATGGCAACGGTTTTGCTACTAAAAAAATTTCCCAACGTCTTCCTCTTTTGGCAGGCTCTGCTGAAATCCCCCTCCCCATAAGGGGGAATCTGAGTAAAAACACTGCCTGCTTCAAGTTCCCTTAGGCAAATTTCCAGCCTCAGTCAAGGCCATGAGGTTAAACATTTCTCAATGACGCAGGCTCCCTCAGAGGGAGGAACAAGGAAAAAAAAAAAAAAAATCAGAACTTATTCTTCCCAGTGCAGTAAATCAAGAGGCAGTGCCAAGTCCTGAAAAAAGATGAAGTATAAGTTAAACTACATACTGTTTGCTCCGCTAAGGCCCCCTAGGAGGAGCACAGAACTGGGATGAGAGCTGTGGGGTGGGAGAAAAGGCAACCACAGAGCCATCAGTCCAGCCAGATCAATAGATAAACCTCTAGGTTCTCTAGGGAATCTCCAGAATATTAATAATATGTACGTTTCCGGTCATGATATAACTTACGATAACTAGAGCAGCTAAAGCAAAGTGACTGAATTGGTGGTGTGGGGTAAGGAAATGGGAGTCCTACGTGACACAAGTTATCATTCAGGATTCAAATGTATATTAGGTAGAAGGCGGGGAAAACTAAGAAAAGAACACTTGGGAAAGGACTATGGGGCTGATCATAGAGAAGGCAAGCTCATCCGAGGGGCTAAAAGGGCTGGCTCTTGGACCTCTGGCCACCTGCAGAGATAAAAGAATGAAATAAAAACAGAACTGATTTATAGATCATAGAACTTTAGAGTTAAAAAGGGTCTAATCCTTGGGCGCCTGGGTGGCTCAGCTGATGAAGCATCCAACTCTTGATTTCAGGTCAGGTTTCAATCTCAGGGTTGTGAGTTCAAGCTCCCCGAGCTCTGCACTGGGGGTGGAGCCTACTTTAAAAAAAAAAAAAAAAAAAAGGTCTAATCCTTATAAGAAAATGCCAATGATGAAAATAGTTAACATTTGTACAGTGCTTTACTTTTTTTTTTTTAAGATTTTATTTATTTATTTGACAGAGAGATAGCGAGAATAGGAACACAAGCAGGGGGAGCACAAGAGGGAGAAGAAGTAGGCTTCCCACAGAGCAGGGAACCCGATGCGAGGCTTGAACTCAGGACCCTGGGACGATGACCTGAGCCAAAGGCCTACGAAGGCTCCACAACTGAGCCACCCAGGCACCCCTACAGTGCTTTACTTCTCAAAGTGCTTTCATGCACTTAGTTCTTAAATAAAAACTATCTTATACGTGCTGTGTGCCAGGAACTGGGGATACAGAATTAAGACACCACCCCTGCATTCAAGGAACTTATTTCTAATGATGAGACCCACTAGGAATAACTAGGTAATAGTCACTTGGAGGATCTGTACTAGATACAGAGAGAACATAGTTGAAGGAGCACGTCAGTCTGTCTGGGAATGAAAGACCACATGCATCTCAGAAGAGGCAGCCCTTGCTGGGACTTCAAAGAGGAACAGCTGGTAGGCTGGCAAGCAGAAAAAGGAATGGTCAAGGCAGAGGGAAGATTATATGCACAGGAACAGAAAATTAAAAGAGCACAGAATGGTCTGGATACTAAAAGCAGTTCAGCATTGCTGGAGACTCTGAAGTTGGAAATGACAGAAGATGACTGAAAAATTAGTCAGAGGCCAAAGATACGAATATAATAGTTTAAATTTTACCCCATAAGAAATGGAAGAAGGGGCGCCTGGGTAGCTCAGTCATTTGAGTCCAACTCTTGATTTCAGCTCAGGTCTTGATCTCAGCGACATGAGTTCAAGGCCTGTACTGGGCTCCACACTGCGCATGGACCCTACAAAAGAAAGGAAGAAAGAAAGAAAAAAAGGAAGGAAGGAAGGAGGGAGGGAGGGAAGGAATGCAGGAAGGAATAAAAGGAAAGAAAAAAGAAAAGAAAAGAAAGAAAGGAAGGAAGGAAAGACGTCTGAGAAGATTAAAAATGATGCGAAGTGATTATTAGAAAAAGCATGTTGGCAGCTATATGCAGGAGAGGTTTGCGAAGAGTCCAACGACAGGCCGGGAGACCAGTCAGAAGGCTACTGAAACTACAGTGAGAAACGAGGGGAGTCTGACGGAGAGTGAGACAAAATATGAGAAGTCAAAGCAGAACTAGCATCTACAGAACTCAAGAGTCCAAACAGATGTGAGAAATACAGGAAAAGAGGAATTGAGAATGACTCCTAATTTTCTGCTTAGGTAACCGGCACCAAGTTAGGAGATGCAGGGGTAGTCTTGGGGAATGGTGACATCATCTTTTAATATGTAAAAGTCTGAAGTACATGTGAGTCACCCAGATGTCCAGGTAGGAAGAATGAGTGGATTAAATGAACCCAGAGCCCAGGAAGTAAGCTGGGGTTAGAGATACAGATGCAGACATCCTGAGTAAGTGGTAGCTGAAACCACATACTGGGATGAGACTGCTGGGGAGAATGTGCAGACTGAGGAGAAAAAAGGGTCAAGGACTAATCCTGGAAAATACATTTGAGGGACAGGAAGAAGAGAAGACTGCAAAGAGACCGAATAGTATACAGAGAGGCAGAAGGCAAGGTGGAGAAAGAACAGTATCTATAGTTTACCTGCCCAGGATCTGAATATCTTTCCTATTTGGGGGAAATTCCAAGATCGGGGAAGGCAGGCCCTCTTCCTAGTACAGAAGCTGAAGAGGAACATCCCTCTCAGCATCTTGGCCTCTAGCTCACAAATGTGACCCAAGTCTGGCCAAACAGACCCTCCCATTTTAGAACTCTGAAAATTGGGGGAATGACACAAAGGTCGAAAATACAACCAGAAATTATTCATGGCACAGTGGCAAATGTCTACTGGTGGCAGTGCCAGTGGCACCAAGTGTTTGTGGGACATCAGGACAGCAACAGTAGCTGAGAAGGTCCAGAGAGCAGAGCCCGTGAGAGTCCTCAGCAGACTGGTCCCATGACATGTTCTTCTCGGTGTGCTGTCTCACTCCATTTCTGCTCATTTCTTCTTACGACTGTGTGGTACACAATACTCTTCCCAAAAATGTATTTTATGCCTAAGTTAGCCAAGATTACACAAAGAACCCTGAACACAGAATGAGGAGAGAACATCAAATAGGGTCAAATAGTAAAGAAAGGTCGGGTAAGAGGAAGCCTAAAGTGGGCCTCCTGCATAGGCTAACTAGCAGCTCAGCTGGTGATCTCGGGGAAACTGTACACGTTATTTCATTCCATCCTTACGACACCTTCTGCGGAAAGTAAAGCAAGTACTACATCTTTATTTTAACGATAAAAAAAAATGAGGCTAAAAGACACTAAGAGGAGGTCAGAGAGTTCTTACTATCTAAGGTTGCCCTCAAGAAAGTTACTTTATGAATCTTCATGAAAGGAGATCTTAAATGTCAATACTAATTCTTTATACCATGTGTCAACTGAAACTGATGATGACCACATAGACTTCTCAATCCTAGACTTCCAGCTTCTGTAATTTTGGTAATATAAGAGGATCTTAGTAAAAGCACTAGGATCAATGTAGACACAACCACCCAGAAACACACTTCAAGGAGCATAAGGCTCCTTGCCACCAACCTTCCACAGCTCATTCGGGATGCTGTGGTCACTACTTAAAGAATACATCATCAGCAACAAGAAGTCTTCGAGTAGAAGAAGGGATCTTCTATCTCTGACCATGAGAACCACTGTGGGAATGAGAGGCTGAGAGCTTTCAAAAGAAGATGATTATTTCTCAACTTCATTCCTTTGGGATATGTCACAGCCAGGAAGGGAGAAATTGGAAAAAGCAGCTTTCACAAGCTGCCAAATCCATGTCCTAGTCCCAGGGGATAATTAGCCAATGAGGTTTTGTGGAGCTGATGTAATGTTGGCAGAGGCTAATGTTCTATGGTTGAACATGTAGCCTCTTGATATTTAGCTACGAGCCGAAAGGATGACATCCTGAAAGGCCAAGAAACTCAAACATGTAACACCACCACTTAGCAATTTGCATCTTAAAAGTAATTTGTAAACTTTAACGACCCATCTTTTTCATGAATAGTTTACAAGAGCATTTGTTAAACTGTAAATTTTCTGAACCTAAATTTCTAAATCTCTTTTACTAGAAAAAGAAAATTTTAAGCACCTCCAACGAACAAAGACAATTTAGAAAGCTTAAAGTAACAAAAGAAATCAGAAGAAAGGGAAGTTTTCCAAGAAATAAAGTTTGTTTGTGGGACTTTAATCCCACTACCAGCATACCAAGTTTAAAACTGTCTGACATCTTTATGAAAACAATTTGTGAGACTGAGACACTAAGCCAAGAGCTTTTAGGAGCACCACACATCTCACCGAAAAGTGTGAATCTTCACCTTGAAAGTACTCTGAGATGCAGGAGGGAAGAAAGCAGTGGGCAGGGAACAGAGCACAGAGACACTAACACTCTTGGTTTGAGCTTGAGCTATTAAATTTCAAAATGAACACCTGCCATTTTAATGAAAACTGGTAAGTCCTTTGACTTAAATATGCCACAATGATCTTCCAAAGCCTGAGACAAAACTAGTATATTAAAAAGAAAACATTTAAGTCTCTAACTAATGAGCTAAACCATACAGTGCTCCCAAATACGTACTAGCTCCTTACTTGAAACAGGAAAAAAATTTTGGTTCAACCCCAGACAGACATATACCCAGTGATAGGCATAGAATACTCTAGTTTATATAGCTTGACATTTCACAAAAATTGAGAATGACTTTTCTCAAAATGAATGAGGGAGAGGAAGAGCTGGTACAAAAAAAAGATGACCCTCTACATTTTATAAAGGAACCAGAGGGTCATCCATTAGCAGGATGGTCTGTACTTGCTCTACGAGAAACAGGGTTGGAGCACCTGAATACTGAATGTTCCGGGAGTGATTTTCTTCTTCCCAGTTCTCTCCAGTATTTCATGTTCGTATCAGTCATTCATCAACATACATTTAATAAGTAATTTCGCATCAAGCTAAACAGATGCTGGATATAAAATAGTAAAACAAAATTAACAGTAACAGGGGGAGGCTGGCTGGCTCAGTTGGAGGAGCATACGACACTTCATCTCAGGGCCTATGAGTTCAAGCCCCATGTAGGATACAGTGATCACTTCAATAAATGAAAAAAATTAAAAGCAAAAAAAGAGTAACAGGCAGATACATTCTTCACAGAGTTTATAATCTACTGAGGGAAATACACACTGAACAAGAGAATCCCATAAATAAACATATAATCTCAAAGTATACGTACATGAAGAATGAGAAAAAATGAAAATAACCAGAGGGGAATGGGGGGAGGTGGCTGAAAAGGGGAGGAGGGGCAGGGCATTCTCGGAGACCTGTGCATAATAGGATAATAAATAAAGCAGATGGGAAACAGGAGGGAGAGGGGGAAGGAAAGGTAGATAAAACCCAGGAAGCCAAAAGGAAAAGGGCGGTAGAGAGGGTGATTAAGGAGGTAAGTTGGTAAAACTATGTACTCTGGGAAACTTACTATTCCAAGAGTACGAATGTTGACTGCAGAACTAAGCTAAGCTCTTACTCTAAACTACCTAAAATGAAATATGATCCCTATGCAAGTGGGGACCTTATGTTTTTCAGGGTTCTTAAACACCTTTCAAGTAATACCTGGAAAATTCTATGAGTAAATCAAAAATATACTTCTTTTTCAAATTAATCAAGGTTTTTCTAAAAACATTCATCTTGCCACGTTAGTTGGGATTAAACATAAAGTTAGCAACACTGAGTGAGTTGACCAAAAGCCTAACTGCAAGGGATCTTCAGGATAAATTAATGGAAAAGAATAAAAAATAAAAATAAAGTTAATGGAAGATTATTTGCAAACATCTCACGGACAGACTTCAGCAGACGTAAAACTCACCTTTTAAGAAGTCCTAAAAGCTCTGTACTACAGAGCTCAGCAGGAAAGGGAGAAGGAGGCAAGGGACCTTTTTCTTAACAGAGCCAACAAGGACCTTCACATGGAAAATGTTCCTACTCTAAAGATATACAGGTTTAAATTTACTTCCTATCCACAGAAACTATTCGCTACATCGGAAAAAATTTCTAATGCACATTTATGGCAAGACACTCAAGAGGTTTTGCTTAGTTTCAAACATATGACACTAGTTTTTTGGCCATGGGTATAGAGTCAGAAATCTTACTACGCTGTAATTCAAAACAGTATCCTTTCCAATCTTCGTGAACAGGTACAAGACTGTTAAAAGCACAGAAACTTTCTAAATAGGGTTAACTGTAGAGAAAAGGTCATCCCTATGCAGAAAGGGAGTCGAGGACAACAGAATTTAAGACAAGCATTACAGGGGCGCCTGGGTGGCTGTCGGTTACTCATCTGCCTTTGGCTCACGTCATGATCTCAGGGTCCTGGGATCGAGCTCTGTGGCTGGTTCCCTGCTCAGTGGGGAGTCCGATTCTCTCTCTCCCTCTGCCCCCCTTCCCTCACTCATGCTCTCAAATAAATAAAAATCCCTTTAAAAAAAAATACAAGTATTATAAAAGACAAGGAGGTTAAAGGTTTTTTGTTGTTGTTTTTAATGGCTATGTCACAGAATTCTGGGGAGAGGGATAAGGAAGGAAGAGAAGGGGGCAAAAAATATAGGTAGGCCAAGTACTCCAAGAACAGGACAAAGGAACTTAGATAGTTGGGTAGGCTGTCAGGAGATACTATATACACTTGGAGGATAAAAGGATTTGAAACTCCCGTGGAAAACAATATAATGTGGTGATAAAGAGCAGAGTTTCTGAAGCCAGACCACCTAGGTGCAATCTAAGCTCTACCACTTACCAGTGTGTGGCACTGACCATGTTCCTTATCCACTTTGCCCCTCAATTTCAGTATCTGTAAAATGGGATAGTAAGAGCATCCATCTTACATAGTTGCTACAAACATTAAAAGAGTTAATATATGTAAGGAGCCTGGAACACTGGCACATGGTAAATCCTACTTGAGTGCTGGCTACTATTGTGTTATTTTGAATATATTTTTATGTTTTTGTTGGAATTTTCACAAAATCCACTTAGAATTCCATACTCTAGAAATATGCCTCTGAATGTTTTGGGATTTGTCTGTCTTTGCATTTTCCTGTTTGGTCTCTACTAGTTTTTAATGGTTCATTTTTAAAATATAAGGCTGTCTCACAGCAATCAGGCAAGAAAAAGAAACAAAAGGCAGAAAGAAGGAGTATAACTTTCACTGTTTGCAGATGGCATGATACTACACAAAGAAACCCTACAGACTCCACCAAAAAACTATTAGAACTGATAAATGAATTCAGTAAGGTCACAGGATACAAAATCAATATACAGACATCTGTTGCATTTCTATACACTAATAATGAAGTAGCAGAAAGAGAAATAAAGAAAACAATTTCATTTACACGTGCACCAAAAATAATAAAATACCTAGGAAGGAACTGAACCAAGGAGGTGAAAGATCTGTACTCCGGAAATTATAAAATACCGATGAAAGAAACTAAAGATGACACAAATGGAAAGATATTCCATGCTCGTGGATTAGGAAAACAAATCCTATTAAAATGTCCATACTACCCAAAGCAATCTACAGATTTAATGCAATCCTTATCAAAATACCAACATTCTTCACAGAACTAGAACAAATAATCCTGAAATTTGTATGGAACCTTTAGCCAGAATAGCTAAAGCAATCTTGAAAAAGAAAAACAAAACTGGAGGTATCACAATCTCAGATTTCAGGATACACTATAAAGCTGCAGTAACTAAAATAATATGGGGGCACGTAGGTGGCTCAGTTGGTTAAGCATCTGCCTTTGGCTCAGGTGATGATCCTGGGGTCCTGGGATGGAGACCCACACTGGGCTCCCTGCTCCTTGGGGAGCCTGCTTCTCCCTCTCCCTCTGCCTGCTGCTCCTCCTGCTTGTGCTTCTCTCTGTCAAATAAATAAATAAATAAATAAAATCTTCTTAAAAAATGAAAAAAAAATAGTATGGTCCTGGCACAAAAACAGAGGCGTAGATCAATGGAACAGAATACAGAGCTCAGAAATAAATTGACAACCATATGGTCAATTAATCTTCAACAAAGGAGGCAAGAATGCAATGGGAGTGGTATCAAATAAAGCTTTGACAGGGCCCTGAGCAACTGCTGGTTTGAGGGGAAAAAAAAAAAAAAGAATATGCGATGGGAATAAGATAGTCTCTTCCACAAAAGGTGTTGAGAAACCTGGACAGCTACAAGCAAAACAATGAAACTGGACCACTTTCTTACACCATACACAAAAATAAACTCAAAATGGACTAAAGATCTAAATGTGAGACCTGAAACTATAAAAACCCTAAAAGAGAGCAATTTCTCAGTAATTTCTCTGACATCAGCCAGAGCAACATTTTTCTAAATATGTCTAAGGCAAGGGAAACAAAAGCAAAAATAAACTATTGGGACTACATAAAAATAAAAAGCTTCTGCACAGAAAAGGAAACAAACAATAAAACTAAAAGACAACCTGCTGAATGGGAGAAGATATTTGCAAATGACATCTCCAATAAGGAGTTAGTATCCGAAATATGTAAAAAAAAACAAAACAAAACCAAACCTCATAAAACTAAACACCCAAATAATCCTATTAAAAAATGGGCAGAAAACACAAACAGACATTTTTCCAAAGAAGACACGCAGATGGCCAACAGAAAAATGAAAAGAGGATCACTATCACTAATCATCAGGAAAATGCAAATCAAAACCACAATGAGGCATCACCTCACACCTGTCAGAATGGCTAAAATCAAAACACAAGATGTAACAAGTGTTAGTGAGGAGGTGGAGAAAAAGGATCCCTCATGCACTGTTGGTGGGAATGCAAACTGTAAAGCCACTGTGGAAAACAGTATGAGGTTCCTCAAAAAATTAAAAATAGAATCACACTATGATCCAGTAATCACACTACTGGATATTTACCCAAAGAATACAAAAACACTAATTCGAAATGATATATGTACCCCTATGTTTATTGCAGCATACTCAAAAATAGCCCAATTATGGATGCAAGCGTCCACTGACAGACGAATGGATAAAGAGGATGTGGTATACATAGGTACAGTGGAATATTAGCTGTAAAAAAGAACAGAACCTTGCCATTTGCAACATCATATATGGATCTAGAGGGTACAATGCTGAGTCAAATAGGTCAGTCAGAGAAAGACAAATACTGTATGACTTCACTCATATGTGGAATCTAAGAAACAAAACAAAGAAAAAAAAGGGACAAATAAAAAACCGGGCTCTTAAGTAGAGAGAACTGGAGGTTCCCGTAGGGGAGGCTGACTGAGGGATGGGTGAAACAGGTGAAGGGGGTGAAGAGTACACTATCCGTGATGAGCACGGACTAATGTCCAGAATTGCTCATCACTGTGATGTACACCTGAAGCTAATATAACACTGTACGTTAATTGTACTGTAATTAGGAAAAAAAATATATATATATGGCTATCTTGGTTATGTTTAAGGGAAATAATAGAAGATCTGTCCACCTGTAGGGCAGAATTTTCAATAGGAAACACTCTTCCCTGGGTTAGGTATTGTCAGGCCCAAGAACTGAGTGAGGGCAGGGGAAGGAAACCTCAGGCAGAAAATTCAGAAACCAACTAACAAAGCTGGTTTTTGCAACTTAGAACTTATCTCCCAAAACTGTTCCCTTGAAGGGTTTTGTGCAATATAGCACATTTCCTCACAACAGATCAGGGGCTGGGAGACAGGGATGGGTGCAGGTGGGAAAGAAGTTCACACACTTGTTTAAGCATTACCTAGCAGTGCTACCAACTTTTCCTCCTTTTGCTTACTTCCTTCAAGAGTGATTTTAACCCCAATCTCCTGGTGCCCAAATTAGCTCTGGGTACTCCAGAGTGGAGGTGAAAGGCAATCAATCTGATATGTTATACCCAACGGAACATTCTTCTGTTGCACATAAAAGGAAAACAGCAGTACAAACCAACAGAATGTTCCATAAACTTAACAAAAATTACAACGATTACACCCACTCATAGTTTTGAAAAGAAGAGCAACAGAATCATACTAATTCAAAAGCACAAGAGTGTAGTATGACTGAAACCGATCAATCTAATTTCACTTTGTAAATTGACTAGGTGGAAAAGAGTAAGAAAAATTAGCAACAGAAGTCAGAGTCCTTGGGTTAATTTTCCTAACAGTTGTTAAGCCTTACATTATAAGAGATAAGCTAAAGATCACTTTAAGCTTATAACAATTAGAGATAATTTTGTAAGTTTTAAAAATCAATTTTAGTTTACTTTAAATATAATAACTTCACCCATTTTAAGCATGCAGTTCAATGCGTTTTAACAAATGCATACACCTGCACAACTACTATGACAATAAAGACATACAACATTTTCAGCCCCTCAAGTTCTCTTATACCCTTTTGCAGTTAACTTCTCTACTTCCGGCTCCAAGCAACAACTGATCTGCTGTCTGACACTCCAGAGAAACCTGCGGTTTTTTCTTATACAATTTTTAAAATTGAGACAGAATTCACATACCACTCAATTCACATATTCAAAGTGTATAATCCAGTAGTTTCTAGTACACTCTCAAAGGTGTGCAACCATCACTGTCTAATTCTAGAACATTTTCATTACCTCCCCAAAACCCCTCATCCGTTAACAGCCAGCCAAACCCCATCCCCATCCCATCCCCCCAACACCAGGCCCTGACAACCAATGGTCTATTTTCTATCTCTATGAATTTGCCTATTCTGGACATTTCACATAAGTGCAATTTTACAGTATGTGGCCTTTTATGTCTCTCTTCTTTCTTGGCATAGTATTTCCAAGGTTCACCCATTTTATAGACTTTATCTGTACTTAATTCCTTTTTATGGCTGAGTAACATTCCATTGTAAAGATCTAGCACATTCTGTTTATCCATTTATCGACTGATGGACACTTGTGTTGTTTCCATATTTGGCTAACACCACTATGAACACTTGTGTACAAGTTTTTGTGTGGACGAATGTATTCAATTTTCTTGAGTACACATCTAGGAGTGGAAGTGCTGGGTCACAGGGTAATTCTATGTTTAATTTTTTGAAAAAGCTGCCAAACTGTCTGCATTTTTCAAGTAAACTTTCTATGTTAAAGTAATTATAGATTCATATGCAGTTACAAAAAATAATAGAGAGATCCCATGTTTCCTTTGCCCAGTCCCTCCAATGACAACTTCCGGCAAAACTATAGTGCAACATTACAACTAGGATACTGACATTGATAGAGTCAAGATACAGAACATTTCCAACATTACGAGGGTTCCTCACGCTGACCTTTTATAACCACATCTACTTTCCTCCCAGCCCCCACCCCGGTCTTTAGCCCCTGACAACCATCAATCTGTTTTCCCTACCCATAATTTTATCATTTCAAAAGTGTCATACAAATGGAATCATACAATACATAACCTTTGGAATTGGTTTTTTCACTCAGCATAACCCTCTGGAGAATCACCCAGAGTGTTTTATGTATCAATAGTTGGTCTATTATTATTATTATTACTGAAAAGGACACTAGAACCTGCATTTTTAAGAATATTATATAAATGCTATAAGCCAGTATGTACTCATTTGAGTACAGCTTCTTACATTCAGCATGTTTTTGAAATTCGTGCATGTTTTGGAATGTATCAGTAGTTTGTTCATTTTTATTGCTACTAATTTCCCACTTTATGGATATACCACAATTTATCCATTCATCTGCTGACGGACATCTATGTTCTCTCCAGTTTGGAATCATTAATCGTAAAGCTGATATCAACCTTCATGTGCAAATGTAAATGTTTCCATTTCTCTTGGGTAAAGACTTAGGAGTAGAACTGCTGCGTCATGTAATAAATACGTTTAACTTTGTAAGAAATGCCAAATTTCTTTTCCAAAGCGTTTTCCAAAAGTGATTATACCATTTTATATTTCACCAGCAGTGTATGAATTCCCACTGCTCTGTAGCCTTGTCAAGACTTGGTATTGCCAGTCTTTTTAATTTTAATCATTATAGTGGGTAGGTACTGGTGTCTCGCTGTGGTTTTATTTTATTTATTTATTTTTAAAGATTTTATTTATTTATTTGACAGAGATCACAAGTAGGCAGACAGGCAGGCAGAGAGAGAGAGGAGGAAGCAGGCTCCCCGCCAAGCAGAGAGCCCAATGTCCCGATGCTACAGGACCCTGGGATCATGACCTGAGCCAAAGGCAGAGGCTTTAACCCATTGAGCCACCCAGGGGCCCCTCACTGTGGTTTTAATTTGCATTTCCCTGATGGTCAGTGATGTAGAGCATCTTTTCATATGCTTATTGGCCATTTCCATATTTTCTGAAGTGTCTGATCAAGTCTTTTCCCATTTTCTTTCTTTTTGGGGGGCGGGTGCAGGGGTTGTCTTGTTATTTGAGTTCTAAGAATTCTTTATATAGTCCAGATACAAGTCCTTTGACAGACGCACCTAAATATTTTCTCTCATTCTATAGCCTGTCTTTTAATTTTCTCAACAACGTACAAAATGGAATTAAACAAAAATTAAAAAGTATTTAAACCTGATAAAGTCCAATTTAAGAGTTTTTCTTTTGGGGTGCTTGGATGGCTCAGTGGGTTAAAGCCTCTGCCTTCAGCTCAGGTCATGATCCTGGCGTCCTGGGATTGAGCCCCGCATTAGGCTCTCTGCTCAGCAGGGAGCCTGCTTCCTCCTCTCTCTGCCTGCCTCTCTGCCTACTTGTGATCTCTGTCAAATAAATAAAATATTTAAAAACAAAAAAGAGTTTTTCTTTTATAGTTCATACCTTTTGTGTCCTTTAGCTTTCACATTTAGGCCTATGACCCATTTCAAGTGAATTTTTGCATATGGCATGAGACAAGGATCAATTTGCGGGGGGTACAGAGTTAGTCCAGTTCTTTCAGCATTCTTTGTTGAAAAGTTTCCTTTCCTGATTTATAGACTTGTATTTAAATAAGGGATATAAAGAAAAATAACATTACTTTTAAATACTCAAAACCACTGTCATCTCAGCAGAACAGAAGATTCCCACACCTTCCCCCACACTCCTGTGCCTTCCCACTTCAGGGAGCACAGGCCTATTGCAGCAAGCTCCCCTAGTTCAGAGAAGAAGCAGTTTAACTTCCAGACAAGTAACATCTTCTTCTGAAGCTAGTCATGAGCTCACAGAAAGGAAAGAAGACATAAGCCCCCACCATTTTCCCACAATATTGTGAGGCATATTAGAAATATTCTCATAACTGTTCAGTATGATTTCAACCAACATCAACAGAAACAACTAGCAATATAGCTTTCAGCAACACAGAGGGGTAGCACAGGAGGTATCAAGAGCAGCGCTTTGAAAGTCAGGACATGGGGAGTCCAAGCTACGTGATCTAGGTAAGTCGCTTAACATTCTTAGCTCCCAGTCTGCTCATCTGTAAAGAATCATCTCCAAGATCCCTTTTCAGGTAAACATTCTAGAATGCCGAGGAGAAACCTATTTGTTCTTTCTCTCAAAAGTCAAGGAAAAATGGCTAAGAAAGTGGCAAATTGTAAACATTCTCAAATGCAGAATACTGTACTAGAAGCAAGTTTTCTTCTTTTTTTTTCTGTTTCCTATTTCATCCAATGCTTTCATACTAATTACACATCATACAATTTTTTCAACCACTGCATTATCATCTTCTCATTTTTATCATTTTGAACAGTGCTTCCTATCCAGGAAATAAACCAACAAGTCAAAGTCAATAAAAATGTCTGTTGAAACAATACTTCTCAACTTTGACATGCACCTAAAGACCCTGTTCAAATGAGGCTTTGGACTGTATGTGTGGGGGAGCCTGAGACTGTGCACTCCCTAACAAGCTCCCAGGTGATACACATGCTGCTAGTCCTTGGAACACACTTTGAGCAACAAGGTGTTAGAAGATGGAGGTCATGGTTTCTGTTTGGGCAGCCTAATTAATGTTAACACTGTAAGTTTCAATACTCTCTACACAACCAAATATTTTATAAATTAGTCTTACAGCACTGATTTGAGGAATATAATTTAATTCTCAAAAGAGTAAACTAAGATAACAGTTCACAAAATCAAGGTCCACTCAATTAACATTTTAATTCTTCAACAAGGGCTCCAGGTCCTATTTATAAGATAAAGATGAGGCAACAGGAGTTTTGCCTTTCTGATAAAGAACAGATATTGTCAAGAGGATTTCACATGCACCCTAGGGTCAAAGAACAAAATACATAATGAAGATGTACTATCAAATAATTAAAACATTTTATGCTAATGCCACTATTAAATGCCTAGAGAACTCAGATTCTTCTTACCCATCAAAAACAAAAAAATGACTTAGTGTTTTTGGTTTATAAAAACGTGAGAAAGGTTCAGCAAATTGAGAGTAATTAAGCATGCACAAGAAGGATCTATAGCTCTGCCAAGAACATGGCCTAATACAAACACTGCAAAGATAAATTTCAATAAATCTTACAAAATAGAAACAAAGACAACAAATGTAAAAAGGATTTATACAAAGTAGAATGGTCACAAGGAACAGTTTAATGGGATGGAGTGCCTCCTTAGCATGCATTGTTTCGTCAGTGCAATGCTCTGACTGCAGAAGTCCCAAATATACAGTTTCAGCTCCAAATCCAAGATATTACACTTTCAGCCATTTTCTCCCTCTTATAACTAACTGTACCTATATGCGCGCACGCGCACACACACACACACAATTAAATATGGCTTTTATCTGAATACAACAGAAATGTATGCTTATGACAGAAAATCACATAGAGGAAAACAAAGAAAAAAAAGACCCTTATGAAATCTTATTACTCAGCAACAGCTACTAATATTCTAGTATATATCCCTACATCCATTTTTTAAGGATTAAATGGATAAATAGTAAATATTATCCCACATCTTTAAATAATCTCATGACTACATTAGTTTCCAATCACATGAGTGCACTGTTAAGTTATTTAACCAATCTCCTACTGTTAAAATTTTGGTTTCTGTTTGTTTTAGGTTTTTTTTTTTTACTACTATAAATAATACTGCTATAAACATCCTTATACATAAATCTTATATATCTTCTATAATTTCCTTAGAACAAATTCCCAGAAGTCTTTCAAGGTTAAAGAAGAAACATTTTTTTAAAAGTTCCTAAGAGTTGCCAAATGTCAAACATTTGTAGCACGTTGTCAGAATGTACGGGAAGAAATAAAAAACTATCTGCATTTAAAAGTATTCAAAATCCCAACAACAAAAGACAAAAATAACCACAATAACATAAAAACATAAAGCACTTACTACGTGCCAGAACCTGATAACCATTTTACATATATTAACTTATTTAATACTTATAACTACTATTTAGGGTTGGCACGATTACTGTTACCATTATCATTATTATTATTACTATTTTACAGATGAAATATCAGGCACAGGGAAGCTAAGTAATTTGTCCAAAGTCACACAGTTAATTAGTGGCAGAGCTAAGAAACCTGGGTTCCAAAGTCTTAACTCTTAACTCTCAAACACTATACCTACTCTTCTCAAACTCTGATGTCACAATCCCTTTACCCTCTTATAGTTACTGAGAACTTCAAAGAGCTTTTATGTGGGTTATATCCATCAGTATATTTCAGATAAGAAATTAAAACTGAAAAATTTTTAAGTATTTGTTACTTCTTTACAAATTTTTAAAAAGATTTATTTGAGGTGGGGTGGGGGGGAGAAGGAGAAGCAGACCTCATGCTGAGCTCAGAGCCCAAAATAGGGCTCGAGGATCCCAAGATGATGCATGAACCAAAATCAAGAGTCAGATGCTTAACTGACTGAGCCACAGGGAGCCCCTGAAATATTTATTATTTCTTTAAAAAATAACAATAAACCTACTACATGTTGACATGCTTCTATGAAAAATATGATGATTTTCCAAACCAAGAAAAAGTAGTAAAAAGAGTACAACTGTTTTACCATTTTTGCAAATCTCTCTAATGTATAATTTACTAAAAGAGAGCTGAATTTTCCTATATACTGCATTCAACCTGTTGAGATATCATACATCATGTAGTTCTGGAAAACTACAGTGTTCACTCACGAGGACAACGTACAGGTAAATAGTATTTTAATATTAATATATAAAAAGCCTTCTTCTTGCACCTACAGAAAAGGTCTCAGGGACACCTAGGAGTTTCCCAGACCACACTCAGAAAACTACTGCACCAGTTAGTATAGTGCCTGCTACACGAAACAGGTGAAAGGCCTGGTCTCAGGAACATATCTGCCTAAGGGCACTCATGGAAGGCCCAAGTAAGTGACGTCTCAACAAAGATCTGAAGGAAGTGAGGGAGCAAGCCACGAGGCTACCCAGTAAAAAGTGCCCCAAGTGGAAGGACTATCAAGTACAGAAGCCCTGAAAGAGGAGCATTCCCTAAGGTATGCAGGGACAGCAAAGAGAGTGGTAAGGCTGGGACAGGTCAACCGAGGGAAGAGGAACAGATGCAGTCTGAGAGTTACAGAGCCGTGGACAGATCACATAGACTCTGCAGGCACTACAAGGACTTGGGCTTTTCCTGTGAGTGAGAACCACTAGAAGGTTTTATGTGAGAAGGGAGCTGATCTGACTTTCATTTTAAATGGAAAATATAAGTCACTAGGGCTTAAAGTAAAAAACCTGAATAGAAACACCAGTTCCATCTCTTACTGTGTGTCCTGAAGCCTCTCTGAGCCTCAGTTTCCTCCTTTGTAATATGTGAAGATACAGAGACCTCAAAGAGGTGTTGTCAAGATCAAATAAGGTAATACACATAAAACACTTTAAAATTATAACACACTACAAACATTTCATGACTAAGTTTATTTTCACTATGTAATTGCCATGTATTCCTCTTTGCTTGGCCCTCTATACCTACCCAATTTCTACAGCCACCTCCCCATTTATGTGACTGCTGTGAGATTAAGGATGCCCCAGAACCCTGAAACCATGAGTTCTGCCTGAAAATGCCCTTGAGCTTGTTGAGAGAAAGGCAGAGAAAGATATTTCTTGTTTTTAATGGCAAAGCAAGGGTTTTTAGTCTTTTTTTCCTTGTTATTATAAAGAATATCCTTTCAAAAACAATGCATGTGGTAATCATAAAAATGAAGTTCCAAAAAAAACAAGACTGTATGAAACTCATCTTTATTTCATTTGGCATTGATTTAATAAAGCTAAAACTGTGGCTCATGGTCTTGACAGTTTGCCTCATACAAAAGGAAACAAAAAGGAGGAAAAAAGATAGAGACAAACAGATGAATTCAAATGCCTTTGGTCTGGGTCCTAACTCTAAGGGGATCCCAGATAAATCAGTGAGTCAGAGAAAAGGCAGTGAGATGTAATCCAGAATACTGATGACAAAAGCCGTCTGTCTGCCTACCTGTCTTCTGAGATCACCATCAAGGTATGAGATCATCAACCAGGCCAGAGAAGAAAAAGCCAAGATGGAGACAACCATTGGGGCCTGTAGTATCTGACTCCACTCCTCAGGGACAGGTGCTAGACCCTCAGGCACTGGTTTTTATCTCCACCTCTTAAGATTCGAGTCAATCTGAGCAGTGATAGAAACCTGCAATGGAAAAACCCAAGGAAAACCAAGATCTCCAGGGAAAATTATAAACAATCTCATATATCAGAGGTCTCTGATGGTTTCTTGTAAGTATGTTACAGCACAAAGAGCACAGTCAGGGGAGTAAGGAAATGAATTCTCCTTCCATCTCTGTCACTAATTAATTACGTGGCTTCAGGAAATAAATTATCCTCAATGGACTAATTTCCTCACCTGTGACACCTAAGGGTTCCTCAAGCTCTAAAATCCCTTGAATATAAACAAAATTGTGTTTTTTTAAAAGCCCACACTAATATTTAGATTATTAGGAGATGCAAAAGGATCTTAAAAGTTCTGAAGTTTTTCACCTGCTCTATAGATCCCTGAGTGACATGAACCCAAACAAGGGGCCCTTCCTTGTGAATAGAAGTTAACCTATTACCAAAAAGGGCAAAAGTTATTTGTCCGCCATCTTCCTTCAACCTTATTTTTATGAATTACTACTCCCCTCCTTCCAACCTGAACTATTATAAAATATAGTTTAGAGGCAAATTAGAATAATCAGGGATCTAGAAGTTAAAGAAGCAAGAATTAAGTAGGGGCACCTGGGTTTGAGCCCCACATCAGGCTCCGTGCTCAGCAGGGAGTCTGCATGTCCCTCTTCCTCTGCCCCTCCAACCCCACTCATGTTTTCTCTCTCAAATGAATAAAATCTTAAAAAAAAAAAAAAAAAAAAAAAAGAATTGGGGCACCTGGGTGGCTCAGTGGGTTAAGCCTCTGCCTTCGGCTCAGGCATGATCTCAGGGTCCTGGGATCGAGCCCCACATCGGGCTCTCTGCTCAGCAGGGAACCTGCTTCCCCCTCTCTCTCTGCCTGCTGCTCTGCCTACTTGTGATCTATCTCTCTGTCAAATAAATAAATTTAAAAAAAAAAAGAATTAAGTATATAAGCATCACATGATGAGGGAGTAAATGGACTGAGGAATGCTATTCAATTACTAATATTTTTAAACAGATAGCCTGCATGGGTATAAAATATGAAAGATTCAAAGGCAGATACAACTAAAAACAAAGAAAACAGTTTTCTAAGGGATAACTCAAAAAGCACACTGAAGGACTTCAGTGCATATTGTGCTCCATTTCTAGGGTTGGGTAATGTGCCCATGGGTTTATGTACTCTAAATATTGTTGTAATACACACTCTATATTTCTTTCAATTTATGCAGTATTCCATACCATAATAAAATTAGAAGAGAACTCAACTGTTTTGTGGAACAAAAAGAGTCTTCCATCCCAATTCTCCAGCTCTCCATTCCCCTGCCTTAAAGTAGTTAGTCACTGTTACCAGTTTCTTATGATCCTTCCAGACATAACCTATACTCAGACAAGCATTGGGGTTTGTCTGGGTTCAGTGTATGGGGGTTGGTGGGGGGGATGCACACATATGTGCACAAAAGAGAAAAAAGAGACTCCCTAATTGTGCCTCTTCAAGATCAAGTGTATGTCAAGGGACTAATAAAGACCTAGGGAACTGCCTTAATCCCCTTCTCTACTAGGGAACTCTGTCCCACTGTTGTAGAGTTAGAGACTAAGAAGACCACACTGGGTAGATATAGGGACAAGGCCTGCCTGGTCAAAGTCTTACATATTCGTTGGCAAGAGCTGAGCCCCCTCATTCCTCTGTTGTAAACTACATCAGTTGGTGCTATGCCCCAACACACCCTTACTCTTTTTTTTTTTTTTAAAGATTTTATTTATTTATTTATCAGAGAGAGAGAGAGAGAGCAAGCACAGGCAGACAGAATGGCAGGCAGAGGCAGAGGGAGAAGCAGGCTCCCTGATGAGCAAGGAGCCCGACGTGGGACTCGATCCCAGGACGCTGGGATCATGACCCGAGCCGAAGGCAGCGGCTTAACCAACTGAGCCACCCAGGCGTCCCCACCCTTACTCTTAACTTCAAAAATCCCATATATCTATCTCAGATCATTAGTTTTCTAATCATGGTCTAGATAGGTTTACACAGTGGTGATGGAGGTTTTAATCCTCTAATCGTGGCTTGATTAGAACAGTTAGATTGAACAATACATATCACAAGAAGACAGATGGCACACTGCATATCCAGAGATGTGGAAGATTTTCAGTTTTGAAAGCCATGCCAACAGGACCAGCTCTGGGCAAGGACTGGCTAAGGTATGTGATGGTAGTTGGAGGATTCTTTTCTTTTCTAGGATTTTTTTTTTTTTTTTTTTAAGTAATCTCCACACCCAATGTGGGGCTCAAGCTCACCACCCTGACATCAAGAGTCACCTGCTCCACCAACTCCCCAAGGTGCCCTAGTGGATTCATTTCTTAAAGCAAAACAGATTTCAAAAATTTCTGATAAAATCTTGATTTAAAGGCTTATGCCTATTTAATAGGGGAAGTATGCCAAATGAAATTTTTTCATTTATTAAAAAAAATACTTACTGAGTGTCTACCATGTGCCTATATACAGATGAATATATTGCATTTGAGAAGCCAATAATCTAATTAGAGAGACAGGCAAAAATGGTAATTAGTCTACATTGTAAAAATGGTGCTATAGGAACACAGAGAAGGAAGGGCTGACTCTATTCAGACAGGGGTCACATAAAGGCAACATCTGAACTGGATCTCAAAGGGTCAGTAAGCGACCATCAGCAGGGGCACCTGGGTGACTCAGTTGGTTAGGCGTCTGCCTTCCACTCAGGGCAAGATCTCAGGGTCCTGGGATCGAGCTCCACATTGGGCTCTCTGTTCAACAGGGAGTCTGCTTCTCCCTCTCCCTCTGTACTCTCTCTCTCTCTAATAAATAAAATCTTAAAAGAAAAATGAAAACCATTAATAAATAAACAACGTACCTTGAAACTTTGCTATCATACTCAGTAGCCTAATGTTTAATATAGGGTAAAGACTGCATCTTGAATCTTGTCTAAGAGTTTATTTTTAAAATCTCATTAAATTGTAGTTTCATCTATAAAGTATATATTCATGGAAATCCAAATATTGTATGTATTGCTAGAATAACCTATGGCTCATATAGTCTAAATGTCTTGACTTTTTTAAAGTTTTTTTTTTTATTAAGATTTTTATTTATTTATTTGACAGACAGAGATCACAAGTAGGCAGAGAGGCAGGCAGAGAAGAGAGGAAGAAGCAGGCTCCCCATGGAGCAGAGAGCCGGATCTGGGACTCAATCCCAGGACCCCGGGATCATAACCTGAGCTGAAGGCAGAGGCTTTAACCCACTAAGCCACCCAGGCGCCCCTAAATGTCTTGACTTTTTGGAAAGAATGATTGGCTTCTAGCTCATCAAGGCTTCATAGTGTGCCTTTTCATTTATCATAAATATAACTGTCATATTACTGTTGCAATACAGCATAATGACTACAGCTTCGGAAGAAAACAGTAACAATTTTACAAAAATTTTGAGCATTTAGGAAACACACATATTAGAGAAATCAGTTTGCTGTACCCAGTTTCTCTTCTATGAACACAGGCAAAAGACAGAGGTACACATGCATGCTATTTATTCTCTGCAGATCTTTCATTCTACCTGTACCCAACACCCTTGTCAATTTTATCCATACTTGTCTTACATACTATTATCCTCTGAAAGTTTTATGAAGTAGTTGGTCCAACAGATGGGTGGCTAGCCCAGCCCAACATATGTCATATGTAAACCAGCTCTTAGGCAAGACAAGTAAGTCCCTTTCCCTTATCCAGCTGGGAACCACTGAGACCCCCTTAGGGGAAAGCAAAAACTCTTTTAACCTTTATGAAGAAAAGTTACTGGACTGAGATCATCTGTAAGCAACAAAGCAATGAAAGAAGGGAGAGAGAGTTCAAATACTAGCTTATATTCCCTAAGATAAAATATCCACTTGCCCACATACAACAGACAACTAGAACACAGAGAAGGTAAACAAAACAAAACAAAACAAACCCTGAGAGTCTGTTTAACTGGGACTTATTTCATCAAAGACAGGTAGGAAACAGTCAGATAATACTATCTTGTTTAGAACACAGAGCTCAACAGATCGAGGAAGAAAAAGGAAAGGCAACAACCTAAAAAGTGTAGCATATATAAACAGAAGAACTCAAATAATAAATGACTCATCGTGGTCTTATTTGTAAAACCAGACAGAACAGAATAGTAGCAGTATCTTTCCTCTTTGCCCTTCCCTGTCCATAAAGCTTAAGCTGGATAGCATCTGATCCTGTCTTCAGATGGGTATCTGTCTCTTTCAACATAGTATCTAAGTGTTCCCCAAGGAGAACAGTAAGACCAATTCTGCCAGAGACAGTATCTGCCAAAACTAAGCAGCCTATCTCATTCTAATGAGTGAAAGCCAGGGGATGGGAAGAGGTCTGCAAATGCCACTTTATGAATCTTTCAAGATATGCTCTGAAACAGGAAAACACTACAGACTACATTTTAGCAGAAGTCTAAAAATAACAAAAGAACATTCCCTATTTTTAGATATCTAACTTACAAGTTTCAAAACACTAAAAGTAAAGGAAACCATTAAAAACAAACTGGAATTTTAAACTGTTGTAAAAGACATTTCTGAGTTGAGAAAACCGTTTTTAGAGACAGAATTTTAAAAAGCCTACATTTTTTCTTTTGACTACTTTCTTGCTCAAACTTCTCCATCTCCAAAACTTAGAGTTTCAATCTTCTGTATTATCAAGAGCATTTCCAAGAACCAAAAGATGATTCAGAAAGGTTATACCACAAAATGAGAAAGAAGGAAAATTTTAAAAACATGCTTTCACGAAGAGACATAAAAATAGAGTGTGGATTAGTGATTAAAGACAGTAATGTATAAAACAGCAAAAGCAACTCAATTATCCTACATTAAAAGCAGTGCTACAGATAATAATAAAACACTTAACTAAAGGGAAATGTTTTCTTCCCCTCATTGAACAGTCTTAAATCAATAAACATCTAAAGCAAAGCTATGTCTGAATAACTAGAGTAACTAGAGTTTGCAGCTAGAAAAAATTACTAATTTTTTTTTACAGTAGAAATATGAACATGCAGTACAGTCACTGGACAGTGTATGTTTGCTCCCATCTATCTTCCTCCCATCTCTATCCGATCCTAGTACAGATACACCCAACCTTATTAAAGAAACCTGTGGCAAAATAGAATTTGCAGGAAATACGGAATTACCGGACTGCACAGCCATCATTAACCTCTCAGGTTCCAGTAGAGTCATGAGAGATTCTTCTCAGAAACAGCGGTCCACAAATACAATGAAAAAATTCAAAGTCACAGAAAATGTTGTCTTCAGAGGCTACCAAGGCTTTCATAAATTCAGTCTCGTGCCTTATGCTCAGACTGAGAACTCACTCCTCTTCTCAGTGCAGTTACCAATTCATGCACCCTTCAAGCAAGTCAAGATGGCAGAGTTGAATTACTGCTGACAGGAAACCAAAAGGCGCTCAAGCTAAGCCCTGTGAAGTGTGGTTAGAACAGCGAGTGAGCTCCTCCTCCTTGCTGTTCATCTCTGGGGGGAGGGGAGAGACATAGAGACCTTCAGAACACAGATCAACTGTGTTTCCACCCCTCTTTTCAGGAAGAGAAGATGAAGTTTCGTTCTAAACCTTCAGTATAAGGGACTTTGCTGCTAATGCGGTTTAGAGCAACAGATTAAACACAATCTAAACTCAATCTTTTGAAACAAACAGCCCAATTACTGACCCATTACTGGGAGGTGGGGATGGGACTTAGGCACATACACATACATGCATACAGATGAGTATGAACGGTGACTTAGTTTTCTGAAAAAGAATTCTAGGGGCTTTTTCATCTGTGATATTTATAGATAATAGGCTAAGGAAGTTGAATATTTAACTACAGAAGCGCAATTATTTCTCCACCTGGACTTCAATTAAAATATCTGTTTGAAAAAGTCATCTGAATACATTCTGGAGCTGTAATCTGTCTTTCAGATCTGCCAATCCCCTGAAAGAGCCCCTTAACTTGTTCCTCTGTGAGACATGTGGGCTGTCAACAGTTTACTGATGATATCTGACTTTTCAAAAATGCGTTATGACCTTGCTAGACGTATGGAACACATAAGACAACAGTTCAAATATATAACAATTTCCCTTTCCTGAGAAAGAAACTTCAACTCTTTTTTCACTAGCACAGAGCAGGCTCTTCTGAATCAGAACAAACACGGGCATTTTACCTTCCACCGCAAAAACAAAAACACACCAAAATCCTTTCAAATCACAGCAATTTCATTTATCTAAAATGAAAAGCTCATTCATTTCCTTTACAGTCCTTTTTACTAACTGATCATCATAATAAGGATATAAAGATGCCTTTTGGCATATCAGATTGACTTCTAAACACCTGAAAACTAGAAATCCATGTTTGGTATGTTAGAATTCCTCAATCTTTCTGGTTAAGTAGCAGCCCGTGTCTGGAAAGCCTGCTCCTGCAAACGCAGCCCAGTTAATGCCAAAACACTCACAGTCAAACCAATGATAAATGAGAGCACCAAGAGACCTCAGAAGAGAAAACAGCCTCAGAATGATTGAGGGCAATATTCTGTTGTTAGAAAAAAAGAAGGCAATGCAGATCTGGGCTGGGGGGAGATTTTGCGGAGGAGAGAAAAACTTCCTTTCTTTCTCACTCCAAGAACACCATGTTTAAAAGAAAAGCCAGAAAAGCTCTACACAGCACTGTGGGGATGACTCACGGGCAGCCAAGCGGCAGCCAGTGCGGGCTAAACGCTGCTCTGGGAAGACAGAAGCGTTCTCACTGGCCCCTTCTGGCAACCAAATTCTCAACTGTCTTATGAAAAATGGGTAAATTTCAGTTCTCAGGCTACGTGGTACTCTGGTCAGAGGTTAGCAACTAAAGTAAAAGCATCTTTAAAAGGGTGAATCATTCTACGGTCCCTATGTGGGCTGTACAGTTTGCTGTGTGAGGGTTTTTCAAATGAAACAAGTTCTCACAGTTCTGTACTTACTGGAAAATAAATATAAATTATAAGATTCCTCTACAGAGGATGACAAGAAGGGCATAGGGCTATGTTCTTTCTGCCAAAATGTCTCGCTTGGCTGTAGAAGAGTGCCAGAAGGCCACGACTGTCAAGACTGCAGCCCAACAGAGACGCTGACAGTCGTATCATGGTGGGAGCAGTAAGACATCACAGTACAACTGATGGCTAGCTTTTTCCTGGCAAGTCCACTCCCATTTTCTCCTCTGCAATGTGGGATAAAAAGAGCTAAAGAAAAGGAAAACAGTTTTAAAGACAGAAATCTTAAAAATTAATCTTTAAAAAAAGTAAACAACAAGGCACATCATCTTTGCCTACTGCTAAGATTTTGCACTTACCCTGAAGAGTATCCGCGCAGCACCAGATTCACTGGGAAACTGGCTTTAAGACAGGTTCACAATTCTAAGTCTGAACTCCTATGACAACCTCAGTGCCACTATCTTTTATGCCAGTTAGCAAAGTTTCATAGAGAACTAAAGTAAACTTTGATAAGATCTTTGAACAAGTGAACATGATTTTCAAATTAATGGCACCAAAGGAATGAAGGGTAATGATCTTAATTTCCAATTAAATAAAAGCTCTTTTGCTTTTAGTCATAACTCTAATCAACACAAATATGCTACAGCCTCTACTAATCCACACTAAAGAGACTTGATAACTACAGAATATCAATATAGTATATTCACAAAGCTTCCCCTCACTCCCATGATCAAAAGGAACTGGAAAAGTTCCTATCCTACTTGACTTCCTACTGGATTTGTCATAGTTCCTATACTCTTCTTAAAACTTCCTATTTCCTTGATTTTCTTAAAAATCGTACTTCCTTCCCTCACTGACCTCTCTTCTGAGAATCCTAAGTAGCTCTCTCTTTTTATGCTGCTATCAGGGGCATTCCTTCCCTTTTTTACGTATTCTCCCTGGGCAATCTCATCCTTTCTTAGGGTTAACTAATACCCACATTCTCATCCACATCTAGCTCTGAATTTACTGTGCATCTCTATCTGGTTATCTGAAACTCTGTATGTCCCAAAACAAGCACCCAATACCACCCTGCACCAACCACTCAAGATACATTGCTTCCATTTCCCCTATGTTAAGTAACAGTTCTCAGGTCCCAAACCATAAACTTAGACACCCCTCCCTCCAGCCCCAGGCCTCTAAGTATAACTAATTGTCTCATAACTTGTTTCTCAAACCTATCCTTTCTTTCGTCTTTACAGCCAGTGCTTTATTTCAGGTCCTTCAAATTTCTTGCCCAGAGTATAGCAACAGCTTTAAAAAAAAAAAAAAAAATTACAGAAACATTCAAACGCAAAGGTGGGAAGAATGGCATAATAAGCTGCTTATGGACCTCTATCACTTAGCTTCAAAATTTGTGGCCCTTCTACCCTCCCTACCCACTCCCACCATACACAGCACCCAACCCACACTCAGTATCTCTGGGGCAAACTCTAGTCATCATCTCATTTCATCTTTATTCTGTACACCTAAAAGAACTATTTTTTTTTTTAACATAACCACAGTATTACTGCCACCCCAATTTTTAAAAATTCCTTAATATCATCAACTATCCAAACAATGGTCAAATTTTCCCAACTGTCTCATAAATTTTTTAGTGTTAATTTTCAAATGAGAGTCCAACAGGGACAATATACTGCATTTCACTGGTGTTTCTTAAATCTCCTTTAATCCATAATCCCTTCCCTCTTTTTGTAGTTTATTTGTTGAAAAACCCAGGCTGTTTTCCCACATTGTGGACTTTGCTAAAATGATACCCCGATGGTATCATTTAATGCTGCTCCATCCCCTACATTTCCAGTAAATTAGTATGAGTTAAATACAGAGGCTTGATCCACTTTAGCTCAAAGCTTTTCACAAGAACACTGCAAAGGTGGTAGTGTGTACTTCAGCAATAGCTTCAAAATTGTGCTCCGTCTCTCCAGCCTTGCCTTGATTAAAAACCATCCCTGTTACCGAATAATTCTAATTCATCTTTCAAAACTTGGTTTAACCTCTGCCTTCCAATGATCCTGGCACTCTCCCCACCCTCCTCACACTCTCCATGGATAGGCTAAGTACCCTCCATCTATGCTCCCCCAGAACCTGTGCCCACCTCTATCACTGCTCTTTACCACATGGCTTAATGCCTCTGCATTAACAGAGCACAGTGTCTGACATGTGACAGCATTCATAGATGCATGCCAAATGCAATGAGAAGTCCTATATAGCGCAGAAAAGTCTAACAGTATGGGAAAAGTTCGTAACAACTAAAGAATCCCTGTCTATTCAGAAAAGGCAAAGCTGTCTTACAATTTTCAATAAAGCACATGCTGAAGGTGCTACTATTTGGAAAACTACACGAGGAAGACGAAAATTATCCACAGCATTGAAGTCTAGAGTTAACGTAAATAAGGACAACCACAGTAATGCCCTTAGGGATATTAAGTGCTCATTGACAATGAAAATGCCCAAACTGTAGAGAATGAGTGGGAGAAACCAGAAAAACAGAAAGCCTAGCTTCCTACAAAATAAGCAATTCTTTAACCATCAAAAACTGTCAACTTCACCAATAACTGGTATTAATTTCTATGATGGAATGTAGCATACACAGGTACTATACACAAAGTAACAAATGCCTTTTATGATCTCTGTGGGATTTCAGTACACTAACATGTAATCTTGTTCCTATGTCCATATCTGACTTCAATTCTCCCAAGTGCATGCTGAGGTTCTGCTCTACAGAAATCCAATCATCATAATGAAATTGTACAGGTCCCAACCAGTTCAGTCTCTCCCCCAGATACCTGGTTTTGGGCAAAGTGAAAACACCCAATGATAACACAACCTAACACCTAGGCAAGTCACTATAGGTCCTGGGCAGCTTCCATCTCCTGTGACCAAAGTCTACTACTGATGGAAAACCCAGTCGAGACCCGCCAACCCTGGGAGGATCACACGTTACCACAGGTATGTTACTCCCTGGCCTCAGAATATATGGAGGCAGTATTTTCAGGTAACTTTTCAAAGAACAGTAAATGTTAAGGGCTATCATAGCTATAAATATGAACAGCCAGGTCCTTCACATTGCATGTCTGAAATATTGTCCTCAAGCCAGTGGGGGCACAAAGACAGGGGTGAATCAGACTGACACTGCCTCTGCCCTTCAGGGCCTTCCTTATAAAGAAGTAGGACAGAAAATCTCTAACCAACAATTTAAAAAAGAAAAAGGAAAAAATGAAGTACCAATTAAGAGTACAAACGAGTTGCTAAACAAATGTGAGAGAGGCAGCAACTGGTTCTGGTTACAGGAGACTTGGATTGCTTCTTAGGGGAAAGATGATGTGAACCGGTTGCTTAAGAAAATTAAGGGACCAGAGTTTATCAGTTTCTTTCTTTTCCTTTTTTTTTTTTTTAAGATTTCATTTATTTATTTGAGAGAGCATGAGCAGGGCGGGAGGGAGGAAGGGTGGGTGGCAGGGAGGGAGAAGCAGGCTCCCCCTGAGCAAGGAGCCAGCTGGGCATGGTGCTCTATCCCAGGACTCTGGGATCATGACCTGAACCAAAGGACCCTGGGATCAGGACCTGACCCTAAGGCAGACGCTTAAACAACAGAGCCACCCAGGCACCCTATCAGTTACTTTTTGAATTCCCAACTCCACAGACGTATACCCATGAATCAAAAAATGACAAAGCCAAAAGAAACCCAGTCTTGACCTGATCCAGCCCCTTATCCAGAGTATATACTAAGTGAGAGACATGTAAGAAACTCTTCCAAAATTCCCGACAAGTGGTCCCCCATCTATTAAGACAGTACTTTTAGAAAAACTTTACAAATACTGTTTTAATGGACAAGGAAATGAACTGAATGGTCAAAAACAATGAAACACCCACTGGCTATAAATGGGGAATGGTTCTTCTTCACTAGTAATCAAAGAAAGATGAATTGAAATGAAAATATTTCATTTATCACATTAGTGAAGTCTTTTACGAATGAGATAGTCAATGCTAGTAAGTGAGCCAGGCACTCACGCAGGGCTGACAGAAGTATAAATTGGCAGGCCGCTTGGAAGGGAACAGGACAAGGTATTTCCCAAGAACCTCAATTCTTCACCAGGCCTACAAAGGCCTGGGTGATCTGGCTCCTATCTCCCTACTCATTTTGCATCTCCTTCTCCCCTGTCCAGAGACATACTGGTATTCCTTAAGTTCTTTTATGCCGAGTATTCCCCAACAGTTCTTCCCTGTCCCCTGTCCCTTTTCCTACTTCCCGATCTCCCCCAGCTTTAACACAAGCTATTCCCTCTTTCCCTTGTTTGGGCAACCACTACTTGTGCTTTGGCTGTTAGCTTAAATATCCCTTCCTCAGAGGCCCCAGCCAACTCTCCTCCCTTCCCCCACCTAAATTAGAACCATCTCTATGAGATTTGCTATGCTGTTATACTATCTTGTGCTCCCCCCACCAAAGCACTTATCAAAGTTTTTAAACTTTGAATTGACTTATAACTCTAATCTTTCTTTCACTAAATATAAATTCCATGACAATGTGAACTTTCTCTTATTCCTTACTGTCTCGCCAATACTTAAAATACAGATGGTTGGGGTGCCTGGGTGGCTCAGTGGGTTAAAGCCTCTGCCTTCGGCTCAGGTCATGATCCCAGAGTCCTGGGATCGAGCCCCGCATCGGGCTCTCTGCTCAGCAGGGAGCCTGCTTCCCTCTCTCTCTCTGCCTGCTTCTCTGCCTACTTGTGATCCCTCTCTCTGTCAAATAAATAAATAAAATCTTTAAAAAAAATAATAAAATACAGATGGTACTCAACAGACACCAAATAAATTTTTCAACACTGAAATGGTGGAACTATTTAAGACAATATTTCCACTTCTAAGGAAATAATCCAAAATGCAGAAAAAGGTTTTTAAAGGATTTTCATCTGAAAACTAGTGTTACATGTGAAAAACATAAAATGATTCAAATGTCCAGTGAGGGGAAAAATTAAGTAAGTGATGGCACAGAATGTAATGTCATACACCCGTTATAAAGGCTAATTTTAAAAACATTTCAATGACATTTGAAAAATCTTAAGGCTGTAATGCTAAATGAAAAAAGCATAGTATTAGTTCAGTTATTTTTAAAATGTACATTTGGCAGAAGATGAGGTAAATAAGCTATAGGCTAACAGCTATTTACTCTGCGAGATTAGATCCATTCATTTTTGTTTCTGTTTCATGGATTTTTTTTTTTAAAGATTCATTTATTTATTTGAGAGAGAGAGAGAGAGAGAGAGAAAGTGCACATGAGCAGGAGAGGGGCAGAAGAAGAGGGAGAATCTCAAGCTGGCTCCACCCTGAGTGTGGAGCCGGACATGGGCTCCATTTCAGGACTCATGACCTGAGCCCAAACCAAGAGTCAGACACTTAACTGACTGAGCCGTCCAGACGTCCCTCGGTTTCACTGTTTTAAGAGGGAGATTCTACCTGGTATCTGTTTTTCTCCAGAAACCTAGAAAAACCTTTGATGAATGCCTGAGAATGAGAAACTATTTCAAAGTGCTGAGATGAAGTAGGTGGAGAAATTCTCTAAATCACATTTTAAACAATCATTTAATGAATTGACATACTTAAGATTTCAGCATTTTCACATTAGCTGGGAGACCTACTCTAGAAAATCCCTGACAACCGGGCTTCCTGAGGAACATAAGTAACAAGTCTCTTTCCTTTCCCCCACGAAAATACTGTAATTTAGATCAGAAACAGCCCACTCAAAATTTTTACTTCTCTCAGCAGTTAATTAGTACCTCCTGGCAACACTGAAGACTGAAAGGATACAGTGCGTACCCTTACAGAGAAAGAATACATGCTCTGCCCTTTCTTCCACAGGCTATAACACTTACGGAGAACAAATGAGTACTTCCTAAGCTTTACACAAAGAAGGAGAAAAGCCTATGAAGGGGGACCTAGTATGTCCTTTCCACAGCAATTCTCTCCTTCTTACTTTCTATCCCACCCAGCATGGCAGAAAACAAATACAAACTCTGTTATTCCTTTAAAAAAAAGGGGGGGGGATCAGCAAAAGTGAGAAAATAAAAATGTTTCAAGGGTAACACAAAAGCATTAAAATATATGAAAGCTCTAAAAATAAATCTAACAAGATGTGTAAGATCAACATACAAAAAAATTAAAAAACCTCATCAGGAGACCTCACAGAAAATCTAAATGAATGGAAAAATATATCATGTTCATAGTGTAATACTGCGAAGATATTAATTCTCCCCAAATTGGTTTATAGAGCTAATGCAATAAATCCTAATCAAAATCCCAGTGATTTTATAATTCATATGGAAATGCAAAGGGAAAAGAATAAGCCAAGAAAGACACTATTGGAAAAAGAATAATGTGAGAGGACTTACTTCTCCCATATAACAGTGCGTAATTACCGTAGTTAAGACGGTGAGGTCCTGATGCAGGCACCAACACACAGACCAATGGAAACAGTGAACTCAGAAACACACCCACACATGAGGTTAAGTCCTTGGTATACAAAAGAGATAGCTTTGCTGATCAGTGGTCTAAGGAAGTGGGGTTAATTTCAATTAAGGAGATCACATTTAGAAAAAAAAAATTAAGGGGCACCTGGGTAGCTCAATCAGCTAAATTCTTGGTTTCAGCTCAGGTCATGTTGGGGTCCTGGGATAAGCCCTGCATTGGCTCCATACTCAGGGTGGAATCTGCTTGAGAGTCTTTCCCTCTCCCTTTCCTCCCCCTCTGCTCCTCCCCACCACCCCACTGGAATGCTCTCTCTTAAAAAAAAAAACAAAAAACCTAAAATCTTTAAAAAAAAAAAAAAATTAAGTTGGGCCTTATCTTAACCCCATACAAAAAAATTAGAACACAAAACTTACCATGAGATTCATAAATCAAATAAATTACATTAAATTTAGAAATTCTTCATCAAAAGATACCATAAAGAGAATAATAAAAACAAATCAGAGTGGGAGAAGATACCTGTAACACATTTAAGCAGCAACAAACTAGTATTTAGAATATACGAAAAATGTCTATTAGTCAACAAGAAAAAAAATGACAAAGATTTCACTAGACACTTCACAAAAGAAATCCAAATGGCCAATAAATATAAGAAGAGATATTTAATCTCATTAGAAAACAGTAAAATGAAAATTAAGAACATAAGATATTTATACAAATAGCAAGTAGTGAACATTAAAAATCTAACAAATCCAAGTGCTGGCAAGAATATGAAGCAAAAGAAGTTTCATATATTGCTGAAAGATATATAAACTGGGTACAACCACTATGGAAAACAGTTTAGTATTACCCAATACTTTTTTTTTTTTTTAAGATTTTTATTTATTTGACAGACAGATCACAAGTAGGCAGAGAGGCAGGCAGAGAGAGGAGGAGAAGGAGGCAGGCTCCCTGCTGAGCAGAGAGTCCGATGCGAGGCTCGATCCCAGGATCCTGAGATCATGACCTGAGCCGAAGGCAAAGGCTTTAACCACTGAGCCACCCAGGCGCCCCAGTATTACCCAATACTTTTATATTACTAGACATATTATAGGAAATTCCATTCCTGTGTATGTATGCACATACTGATGTACCAGGATAGCTGAAGAACATTCCGAGGAACACTGCAATAGCCTACACCTGGAAACAACCCATATGTCCATCAGCAGATTAGATTTCTTAAAATTATGGAGTACTTTTCCACAGCTGCAGCCACTATACAGTAATGAAAAGGGATGAACTAAAACCATACACATAAATGAACACCACATATGTTGAGCAAAGGAAGAATACAGAACTCCATTCATATAAACTTTGACTATGTTGTTTAGAACTACAAAATTGGTAAAATGGAAGATGGGGTAGTATTCAGAGAGGAACATATAGGAGGCTTCTCTGGGGCTCACAGTGAGCTGCTGTTGAGTAGTGGTTACACAACTCTTTCTTTGCTTTATGGTTATTCTGTAAACTATCCTATGATTTACATACTTTTTTCTATATGTTATTAACTTTCCCCCCAAAAAGAAAAAATACTTGAATGGTAAAATATATATCACCAATCTAATTTCAAGGTGTGTGATTAGTATAAGAAGATTTTTCAGCTCCTAAGACATAATTTTGAATGTTCTTTCCCATTGTTCTCTAAATATATTCGTAGGATCATGCTTCAGAAATTAAGGTTCCTGTAAGTAAAGATACATGCAATTTTTTGTGGGCATTATTTCAAGTCTTTATTTATTCAATCCTTGGTGAGTTGGAGAATAATGAGAATGAGACCTCCTTCAAAGTACAAAAATTCAAATCCTACAAATTTCTTATCAGCTTTAATATCCAAGCAAGGATTTTTTGGCTAGAACACAAGAAGTGCAGGATAGCTGCCTATGGGATGCTTACGAAGGGGACAAGACAGCACAGTGGAAAGGTAAATCTCATCATTTTCAAAAAGGCTGCTTGGTAGTCAACCGCTGTCCATGTCCCAAAGAAATTATCCCCCATAAACAGACCACTAGCCTCAAATTTAATCTGTAGCACAAAATGGCCGTGGCAGGGGGCAGGGTGGATCTCACACTGATTAGCTCTGATAAAAGAGCTACTGGTTTGTTCATTAAAGGAACAGGAGGGAATAGAGCAAAAACTGGTAATTGGTACAACTTACTCCTCTTTATATTTTGAATGTCTTTCTCCATGTCTCCCTTACTATAGGCACTTTATAAGTATCTGCTGAATACTAATTTCCATAGTGGTCATGGCAGTCAACCACAGCAGAATTGTAGGAAGGTGCAAATGACTGTATGAAATAAAATTTTAAAAGTCAAGGACAAAATAAAAGGTCAAGAATATAATCTCCCAAATACGAGCTTTCTCTTAGAAACCTTTATGAGGGGCGCCTGGGTGGCTCAGTGGGTTAAGCCGCTGCCTTCGGCTCAGGTCGTGATCTCAGAGTCCTGGGATCAAGCCCCGCATCGGGCTCTCTGCTCTCTCAGGGAGCCTGCTTCCTCCTCTCTCTCTCTGCCTGCCTCTCTGCCTGCTTGTGATCTCTCTGTCAAATAAATAAATAAAATCTTTAAAAAAAAAAAAAAGAAACCTTTATGAACTTATCATCATTAATTTATCTAACTTTTGTCCGCAGTGCCTTCTGAGTAACACATTCTAGCTAATTATTATTCACTGTGTCTTAAGTCTACGATTCCCAAACTTGAAGAGGCACATCTCTTAGGTTATAAGGAAGTCCTCAACTTATAAACAGATTATATTCCAAAAGTCCATTTGTAATTTGATAATGTGGAACATGGAATGCACTTTCCAACAGAAGCCTTGAAATACGAATTCTGGCAAAATTCCCATGCTTGCCCACAAAAATCTATAAGATAAGTGAAATGTAATATATTTGTAATAAGAAAAAGAAGCAAAAGCTATCTCAGCTCCCAACCTAGAGGCTCCTGAAATAAGCCTTACACAGACTCAGCCAGTTCTGAAACTAACTCATACTTAAAAAAACAGAAATATCAGATTAGTGTTAAGAGTGGATATGTAAGAAGAGCCAAAGAGCACCATGCCATTAAAGGAAGAAGCAAAGTGAAACTTAAATTCCACTTTGGATAAACTCATTTAACATAGGCCAGAACTCTTAGTTGCAGCCAATGGGATGAATCATTAAACAGGTACTTCCAGGCTTCTCCAAGTCCAGATTGGAGAAGATCCACAGGTAGATCAATTTTACCTTTTTTTTTTTTTAAAGCGGGCTCCAACATGGGGCTTGAACTCACAACCCTGAGATCAAGACCTGAGTGAGATAAAATCAAGAGCTGTGTGTTTAACTGACTGAGCCACCCATGCTCAATTTTATCTTTTAAAAGTAACTGCTCAGCCTAGAAGATGACAGAGGAATAATCTTAAAAAAATATACCTTGAAACTTCTCTACTAACTTTTTCCAATTAGGCTAATAAGGGCTGGGTTAATGAAAGGCTCCTCTTCTCATTAGGGCTCCAACTTCCTCTGTTTAGGAAACAGAGGCATCCGGACCTTCACTACCTAATGCCCTGCAAGGACCCTTGCTAAACCACTGAATTTTCCTATAAGATACAGTTCTAACTTATCATGTGGGAAAAGAAGAGACAAAAATTCCAGGTCAAGAAAAAAGGAAAGGTATTACCAGAATCTAAACATCTTTGGCAGGCTTCTAAACAGTTATGAACTATATATCCAGAATAAATGAGACTTCATGGAAACACGTCATCTTCGTCATTAGAAAGTAAAGTTGTACTTAGATTAGATTACCATATACATATTTATAAATCTTTCGCTAACATCAATCCCATTAAAACAGCGCAGAAGCTGGGGAAAAAAAAAGATACAGTTCTAAATGAAATTGATCTGAGAAGAAAGAAATTTCTCACTCCATCCTTCCAAAACACAGTACACCATCCATGAAAAAGCACTTCCTAACTCTAGAATTTATTCTGGTCTAGAACTCTACACTTTCCAATTTCACAATCTTCTCAAGGATTTTCCATTTCTACTCTTATCTTTACCTTCCTATAAACAGCCATGTAAAGAACACTTGGTGTAGAATATAGTAATGATCTCACTGGCACAGTCTCTTACCCCTCTCTTGACAGGAAAAAGCACCATTAAGGTGCACAAGTAGAAGGCCCTGCAACTAGATACTGACAATACTGCCCCTGTCCAGACATTTAACTTGTGGCTGCTGGATGGAATAAAAAAGAAACTTGATCAATATGTCCTATTTTTTCCCTATAGTAACAGAATCTTATTTTGGTAACTACTGATTTTTTGTTAAGCAATTAGTATTTCTGGTCACTGGCATACATTCTATCATATAAGTTATTTTGTAGTCATCAACCTTCTTATAGAGTATTTTCTTAAAAGATTTTATTTATTGCGGCGCCTGGGTGGCTCAGTGGGTTAAAGCCTCTGCCCTCAGCTCAGGTCATGATCCTAGGGTCCTGGGATCAAGCCCCGCATGGGGCTCTCTGCTCAGCAGGGAGCCTGCTTCCCTTCCTGTCTCTGCCTGCCTCTCTGCCTACTTGTGATCTCTCTCTGTCAAATAAATAAATAAAATCTTAAAAAAAAAAAAAAAGATTTATTTGACACAGAGAGACAGCGAGAGAGGGAATACAAGCAGGGGGAGTGGGAGAGGGAGAAGCAGGCTCCTTGCAAAGCAAAGAGCTGATACAGTGCTTGATCCCAGGACCCTGGGATCATGACCTGAGCAGAAGGCAGACGCTTAATGACAGAGCCACCCAGATGTCCCTAGAGTATTTCTTTATTAAGCCCCTTTCCTCCCTTCAATATTGTTCTAATTATCAGTTTCCCCCCACTATTTCTTTTCTAATGTTGAACACAATTTCACTTTCTTGGTTTTCCTTTCTCTTGCCAAAATGATAATTATGTATACAACGTTATATTTGTCAGTTTCACGTATCCATATTCTCTTCTAAGCATGATCACAAGTAATCAATTTGGAAGTTGTCTCAGACACAGCTCAAATTATAAGGGATATGCGACCCAGATCAGAAGTTTTCAACTGGTGCTTTTTCAAGAGTTTCCTGAGGGGCAAGAAGGATGACAAGTAAGTGGGGGTCTGGCTTCTCCATTCAGGTTTCTTCAACCAGAACAGCTGTTTTTACACACTAGGATTATGCTGAAAATTTCAAATTTGGGGTGCCTGAGTGGCTCAGTTGGTTAAGCATCTGACTCTTAATTTTGGCTCAGGTCATGATCTCAGAATACTGAGATCGAGCCCCACATCAGGCTCCAAGATCATCAGGATGTCTACTAGAGATGCTCTCTCTCTCCCTCCCTCTGGCCCTCCCTCCACTTGCAGGCATGCTCACTTTCTCAAATAAATCTTTTTTAAAAAAAGAAAATTTGAAATTTATAGAGATCAACTTTAAAAAATAGTTAAAACTTGTGATCTAAATGTTCTATCACTAATTAAGAGAATAAAAGAATTATTCCACAACATATTTCACCTATATAGGAATGGATTCTAAACCCTGAATTAAACTGGTTTCCCCCCTCTGTCTAGCAACAGAGTCCACAATCACCTTCTTAATTGCTTAAATCTTAAAAAAAAACGTTTCAGTGCATTAATAGTTTCAGTTTCACCATTTATTCATTTGTTCGTACATTCAACCAACATTCATCAAACTCTTATCACATTCTAAGACTGTGCTACTCAGAGTGTGGTCCTCCAGACTGACAGTACTGGCATCACCCGCATGCTGGTTAGAGACGTGGAACCTCGGGCCTCTCCCGGATCTACCCTGGAGTCTGCATTTAATAGGAACTCCAGCTGATTCATCAGCACACCAGAGTTTCTGACTAGGCACTAACGATACCACAATAAGTAAAAACAGACATAATCCCTGTGTTCAGAAAGCTTCTCTTCTAGTCAAACACAGTAACGAGTAGATATTACACGTAGGGTAGTCTGGAAGAACGCTGTCAGAACAAACCCTCAGCCCTCGCCGGCAGTGGGAGGAAGAATCCTGAAGGAAGCGGTACCTTCCTCTAATTCTTGACTACGTGGAAATGTCAGGAGGAGAAAGGTCATTCAGGGAAGGGGGAAAAAAAATAGGACATGAAGTGAAACTGAGGTATGAAAGTCTCTCTCTTTGGGAAATCCCAAATCTTTTAGTATGAGTGGGAAGAGAGGAGGGGCAGGGCTGGTTCTGAAGGACCTGGTTTACCATCCTGAGGAGAATAAGCTTTACCCTGGAAGAAAGGGGAACCATGAAGTGATTCAACCTGGAGAGCAGGAATCTCATGTATCATTTAGAAAAAAATCATCCCAGTGGCCAAAGGGTCAAGATTAGAAACAAGGTGAGACCAGTTAAAAGGCCATCGTTGCAGTAATCCAAGAAAGGCATTATCAAGAGTCTGCACTAAGTGGCAGTAATAAAGATGGCAAGAAAAGAACGAATTCAGTAGATATGAACACTGCAGAATGTAAAAAAGGTGGTGACTGGTGGCTGGGAAGAAAGACAGAGGAAGCAGGTAGAAGGGCAATGGAATAAAAAAATTACTTCCAAAATTAGCATGTTATCATCTTTCTGCGGGACAGTTTGGAAACAGTGACTTAAAGAAAGTAAAAACTTCACACTCAAACATGTTACTTTCACAACAAGAAAGGAAAATGTTTATTATGTCCATATCTTGTCACCCACTTCTGAGAGTTTGTTCTTCAGATACTTACACCAAAATTTATACACTAAGATGTTTCTTGCAGTATTATTTAGAACAGAAAAAAATAAAAACAATTAGGGGTCTCATAATAGGAGACTGGCTGTTATAGATACACAATTCAATACACAATTCAAATATGAAGCAGAGGAAAAAATGTTTTTTAAGACCACTGAATGACAAAGGAGAATCTCGTGAAAATAAAATCACATGAAAGTAAGTTATACAGTATATATGTGTGTGAGAATAAACAAATGAGCATACAAAAGCTGACAGAAAAATATTATTAACTGCTGCTATTGGCTCTCACTGAACTGTGTAACTAGGAGGGAACTTTCTGTTTCCTACATTTTATCTGATTATAAAACAAAACTCTTAAAAGTTTCCATTTAGGAGGAAAACAGAACAAAACAACCTCGTATCTGAATGTCCAAGTGGAGGGAGGTGCCAATTCCTAAAACAGAGAACCCAGCAGGAAAGGCAGGTAGATGAGGAGTCGGACTGTGAGCACAAGGAGTCTGAGGTCTGTCTTACGGAGGGCTGGACTGCTGAGCTCGGGGGCAAGACAAAACAGGCCTGGAGATGTAATACAGGCATCGATCAACAGCATAGATGGTGGGTAGAGCCAAAGTTCTGGAGGGAATCATTCAAGATAAAAATACAGAGTAAGAAGTAAAAGAGCCCTAGAGCCTAACACTGGGGAATAACAAAATTTAAGAGGGGGTAGTGAAAGCTGGCAAAGGTCTGAGCAGAGAAGAGTGGCTATAAAAGCAGACTTGAAAAAGTCAAGAAGAGTGATGTCACTGACGTCAGTGGAGGAAAAGCTGCAGGTCAGAGGGAGCGGCCAATCAGGTCAAATGCTACACAGAGGTCAAACAGGATGAGGAGCGCCTATGTGATCTACAAGAACACTGATGACTTTGGCGATGGCAGCTTCTGAAGAGAGAGATAGGGACAGAAGCCAGAACAGTGAAGTCTCTAGAATGTGGGAAAGCAGAGAAAGTGATATAAACTGCTCTTTCAGGATCTTGGGAAGGTTAGAGAGTTGTTCAAAATGGGGGATGGGGGGTTACCTCAATTGATTTATATGCCAAAGAGTTGAGAGAGAAAGGCCGAAGATGCACCAACACCTCTGTCCCGACAGCAACAGCTGCTCTTGACTCCCCTGAGACCATCACAGCTGTCAGCATCAATTTCCTCCACTTCCTGCCCAAGATTTTAGCGGTTTGCTGTTTGCTGTCTGTCATCACCTTCACTGCCATTGCTCCTATTCCAGAGGAATCATGGGCCTTACCCCTGCTCAAGGCAGAGCCAATACCTTTAAATCCCATCCTCTCATATCTCCTCGTTTATCCTTTCTCCTTTTCTGTCTTCAGCTTTCCCTCCGGACTAACTCTTTCCCCTTAGCGTATAAATAAGCTGAAGTCTCTGCCACCTTGGGGGAGAAAAACAGAAATTAGAAATGGGAAAAGAGGGGCACCTGGGTGGCTCAGTGGGTTAAAGCCTCTGCCTTCAGCTCAGGTTATGATCTCAGAGTTCTGGGATCGAGCCCCACATTGGTCTCTCTGCTCAGCAAGAACCTGCTTCCCCCTCTCTCTGCCTGCCTCTCTGCCTACTTGTGATCTCTCTCTCTCTCTGTCAAATAAATAAATAAAATAAAATCTTAAAAAAAAAATGGGAAAAGAAGACCAAAAAACTGCTTGAGTGTCCATTATTTCCCAAAATAAAAACTCTGAGTTTCTGTTACATTGCCCGCTATGGATGTAAAAACAGAATTTTTGCCTCTAGTGGAACAAACAAGTAAACCATTCATCTATTCATTTGACAAATATTTATTGGTTGCCAACTGGCCTCCCTGAAACGTACTATCAAAGGCAGGGAAATATAGACAATAAACATAGACACACATATACAAACATACACACACATCATAATAATAAGTGCTTGGAAAAAAACAGAGAACAGAGAGTAATGGGAGGTGCCATTTTAGGTAAGACAGGTAGGAAGGCTTCCCTAAGGAAATGACATTTGTGTAGGAACTTCGGTAAATGCACAGCAAGTACCAAGGCCCTGGGACAGGAACATACTTGATGTGTTCAAGAAAGTCAATGTGGCAAAAGCAGAGTAGAGCAAGAGGACAGAGGTAAGAAAAAAATCAGGTCAGAGAGGATACCAGGCCCATGTCATTAAAACTATGATACTGGGGCGCCTGGGTGGCTCAGTTGGTTGAGAGGCTGGCTCTTGATTTCAGCTCGGATCATGATCTCAAGGTTGTGAGATCAAGCCATACGTCAGGCTCCGCACTCAGCAGGGTAGTCTGCTTACGGATTCTCTCCCCCTTCCTCCCAGCGCCTCCTTTCCCGCTCACGGGTACACAATCTCACCTTCTCTCTCTCTAAAATAAATAGATATATCTTTGAAAAAAAGCAAAAAACAAAAAATATGATTTCATCATAACCCTCACAGAAAGACACTGAGGACTGTGACAAGCATAAGAGGGTCTGATTTCAGTTTCCAAAGGCTCACTTGTGTTGCTGACAAGAGAATTCCAATTATAATACAGTGATGAAGTATTCCAATAAACAGCAATTTGTCAAATCGAAAGAAGTACACCAAACACTGACTGAGTTAGGATGGGCTTCTCAAAGGCAATGATGCCCAAACAGAATACTGAAGGACAGGTAAGAGTTGACAAGAAGAGTAGGGATAGAGTGGTAACTCAAATAGAAGGCACAAATGTAGAAAAGTCATGGGAGTTTTTAAAAAGTTTGGTATTTCAATCCCCAGCATCAAACAGTCAGAAAATATTTTATAAAAATATACCACTGATAATGTCTACCCCCCAAAGAAGACACCTGGGAATAAACCTAATAAAACATTTGCATGATCTTTATGGAGAAAATTGCAAAGCTCTATGTAAAGACATCAAAGAAGACCTAATTAACTGGAGAGATAAAACTAACAGACAGATAAAACTAGTACCCAATACGTAAAATGTGTGTTCTCCCCACTAACCTACAAATGATATGTTCCAATCAAAATCCCAAGTACACCAAAAGACATACAAGAATTTTATATCAGCATGATTCGTAATAGCCCCAAACTAAAAAAACCCAAATACCTACCCACTATAATCATAAAACAAATGAATTATATACCAATGAAAACAAACTAGAGCCACACACAATTCAACACAAATGAATTTTAAAACAAAGTAAGCCAGGGACGCCTGGGTGGGTCAGTGGGTTAAAGCCTCTGCCTTCAGCTCAGGTCATGATCTCAGGGTCCTGGGATCGAGCCCCACAGAGGCTCCCGTGGAGCAGAGAGCCTGCTTCCCCACCCCGTCTCTCTCTGCCTGCCTCTCTGCCTACTTGTGAACTCTGTCTGTCAAATAAAATAAATAAATAAACTGTTTAAAAAAAAAAAAAAAAGCCAGCAACAGAACATATATAGCATGATTCCATTTACATGAAGTTCAGAAACTAGCAAAACTAATTCATGGTGTTTCAAGTCAGGATGGTAGTTTGCTTTGGGCAAAAAGAGGGAATACTTTGAGAAGAAGCACATGGGGTGGTTTTGGGGTGCTGGAAATATTTCCTCACAAAGTAGCAATTATACACAGTATTCACTCTGTGACAATTCAACAACCAGGACACTTACAATTTGTGTGGTATTCTATACTAATGTTATATACTTCAATAAAATTATTAAAAAAATAATAATAAATAATAATAAATAATAATATAAATATAATAAATATATAATATATAACTCTATATTTATATACATAAATATATAATAAATAAATATAATAAATAAATAAATAATAAAAATAATAAAAATAAAACAGCTAGTGTCTGCAATTTCCTTGGAAATGCATCCAAAAAATACAATGGATTGATACAGGGATGGATAGACATGTGACAAAGCAAGTATAACAAAATGTTAATGGCAGAATTTAAGAGGTGGACATAAAGGTCTTCATTGTAAAACTCTATCATTTATTTTGAAACTTTTCATAATAAAATGCTGGAGGAAAAAAAAACCCCAATGAGGTTTCTGGTTTTGTTTTATTTTTGCATAACTCTACAAGCTGGTTCTAAAGTTACGAAAAATTAAAAAGGGCAAGAACAGTCAAGACAACTCTGGAGACAGAAAAGGCAAGGGGCGCCTGGGTGGCTCAGTGGGTTAAGCCTCTGCCTTCAGCTCAGGTCATGATCTCAGGGTCCTGGGGTCGAGTCCCACATGGGGCTCTCTGCTCAGCGGGGAGCCTGCTTCCCTCTCTCTCTGCCTGCCTCTCTGCCTACTTGTGATCTCTGTCAAATAAATAAATAAAATCCTTAAAAAAAAAAAAAGAAAGAAAGAAAAGGCAAGAAAAAGACTGTCCTAACAAATAACAAAACTAGTCATTAAGCAGTAGTAACTAAGATGACTAGTTACTAGTTGTAACACAGGTAAACAGAGACCGGTGAAACCGAACAGAGGACATAAAAACGAACTCGCGCACACTGAGAAACAGATAAGGCTGACACTAAAGATCAATACAGACGGGAGCCTCTGCTGCTCCGTTGGCTAAGCCCCTCTCTTCGGCTCCGGTCATGGTCCTGGAGTCCTGGGATCCAATCCCATATTGGGTTTCCCCTACTCCGCAGGGAGCCTGTTTCTCCCTCTCCCTGCCGCTCCCCCTGCTTGTGCTCTCTCTGTCAAATAAATAAAATCTTAAAAAAAAAAAAAAATCAGTACAGAAAAGTAAGACTTTTTGATAAATGATTCATAGATTAGATGAGATGCACTTAGAGAATACTTTTAATAACTCAAAGGAAAATAAAAATTGAACAACAAACACAAGTTGCAGAAGAATACACATAATTCTCTCCAATAAATATTTATGTGATATAAAAAAGGAGAAATAATATTTACAATTATTAGGAATATATTCATATGTTAAAAAATACAGAAATGCTTGGCAATAAAATATCAAATTCAGGGCAGTAGTTACCCAGGGGATGGATGGAGATCCATGGACAACAGTGCATAAGACAGATGGCATGTGCATATATAAATATTTGCTATATTACTATTCACATCTTTTCTGAAATCTTGTTTTTATAACAAATTATAGTTTTTTAATTAACAAAAGTTTGAAGAAAGAGTGCATTCTTTTAGGGGTGCCTGGGTGGCTCAGTGGGTTAAGCCTCTGCCTTCAGCTCGGGTTATGATCTCAGGGTCCTAGGATCAGGCCCCACGTCGGGCTCTCTGCTCAGCGGGGAGCCTGCCTCCCCCTCTCTCTCTGCCTGCCTCTCTGCCTACTTGTGATTTCTGTCAAATAAATAAATAAAATTAAAAAAAAAAAAAGAGTGCATTCTTTTAAACAGTACTAAGAAGCAAAAACTGGGGCACGTGTGTGGCAAAGTTGGTTAAATGTCCAACTCTTCGTTTTGGTTCTACTCATGATCTCAGGGTTGTGGAAATGAGCCCCACGCAGGGCTCCACACGCTCAGCTTGGAGTCTGCTTGAAATTCTCTCTCTCTCCCTCTTCCTCTGTGCCACCCCTGCCATGCTCACATGCTCCCTCTCTCTCTCTCTCTCTCAAAATAAATAAATCTTTAAAAATTAAAAGTAAAATAAAATAAAAAGCAAAAACTACGGGTGCCTGGGTGGCTCAGTCGGTTAAGCATCCGACTTATTTCAGCTCAGGTCATGATCTCAGGTTTGTGAGATCAAGCCCTGAATTGTCAGACCTGGCGCTCAGTGAGGCATCTTCTTAAGATTCTCTCCCTTTCCCCTGCTCACACATAAAGGTGTGTGTGTGCTCTCTCTCTCTCTCTAATAAGTAAATAAATTTTTTTTTTTAATTTAAAAACCAAAGACTAGGAATGGGGGAATGAAAAGAGAAGCTAATGAAACAGAAAGACACCAGACCCTGCAAGCCTTGTAAAACATGGCTTTTGTTTTTACCCCACAGAGCAGTCACTGAAAACTATTAAGCTAGGGAGGTCTAAAAAATTACTCTGACGAGGTATAAGATAAGTTTCCTAATGACAAAGGCTTATTTATCATTTAACTCCTAATCTTAGTACAGTTTATGATAGGGATGTTCAATAAATATTTGCTGAATTAATGAATTTATGGAAGGGGTTGGGAGGGAGAAGCAGAGAAGTACAAAGACAAATCAGAAAGCAGTTGTAATAACCCAGGCAGGAAATGCTGGGCTTATAATGATCACCTAAACTTACTATTTCTCTATTCCATAAGAATAGTAAGAGTAAAGAAACTTTCAAGAGACATGAAATAAAGTAATGATCACGAACATGAAGACCTTGGTTCAAATTAGGCAATGCAATAATTCCATATGTACTCACCATTCTTGCGCTCACTAAGTGGAGGCAAATTGGGATTCCTGCCAGGGTGGAGGCCTAGGGTCAGCTCGGGCTGCAAGGAGAGCTCCTGCAGTTCATTGGCAACAGCTTCGCTCTGGGGGCTGGGGGCCGCAGACAGGGACACCAGCACTGGTTCATCATCGTTTTCGCCAGCCCCTCCTCCGTCCAGCCCATTCACAGCAATGACGGAAGGGGGCAGGCACACTACACTGGAGAAATCCACTTTGGCTTTCGTGATGGCAATCTGGAAATGGAAGGGCAGACAAAAGTTGAGACGTCACCGTGAAGCGACAGACTATTCCACCGGACATATGCTGAATACTATTCTAAATCATACTACTGGCAAGCTACCACTGATCTTAAGCATTTTCTCTCAAGTAAGTCAGAATCATTTTTAAATTAATGTTTACTGGGGTGCCTGGGTGGTACAGTCAGTTAAGCATCTGAAAACTGGTTTCAGCTCAGGTCATGATCTCAGAGTCGATCATGGGGGTCGTGAGATCAAGGTCCGCAATGGGATCTGTGCTCAGCGGGAAGCCTACTGCAGATTCTCTCTCCCTCCCCTGTCCCTCCTGCTTGTGCTCTCTCAGTCTCTCTCTCTAAAATAAATAAAATCTTTTTTAAATTAAGTAATTGATATTTACTATGCTCACAGAGTGCCTGTGATTTCAAGTCTGATGCTGTCCCCAACTATATCTCTCAGGAGGACAATACAGAAATGAAATAAAAGCAGCACACACAACCTCTAATCGGATAAAAAGAAACAGTGGCCAAGCAGAAATAGTTATGGAATAGATGTTATCATCCAACTATCAAGGGGAAGTACCTTGAGAAATAATCCTTTTAATGAGTATCCAAAAGGTATTAAAGTCTTACAGTGTACCAACATTATCTAGGGGAGAAAATTTCTTTAAGAAAACAATTCCCAGGGCGACTGGCTGGCTCAGATGGTACAGCATGTGACTGCTGATCTTGGGGTTGTGAGTTCAAGCCCCACACTGAGTATATAGCTTACTTGGAAGAAAAAAACAATGTCCAAGCCATTAGATTTCATAAAAAAAAATATAGAGATGTATGTTTAATGATAAATATTTGTCCAAATATTTTAACTTACATGAATATTTAATCATAATATCCAGAAATGCGTTATTAAAAATGAAACAGCTGGCAATGTAAGAACAAGATCTTTAAAAATGATATAGAATACTTTATAACATGAAAGTCTTTTTTTTTTTTTTTTGAAGATTTTATTTATTTATTTGCCAGACAGAGATCACAAATAGGCAGAGAGGGAGGTGGGGTGGGGGTGCAGGCTCCCCGCTGAGCAGAGAACCCAATGCGGGGCTCAATCGCAGGACCCTGAGATCATGACCTGAGCCAAAGGCAGAGGCTTTAACCCACTGAGCCACCCAGGTGTCCCGAAAGTCTTTTCAATAGCATCTTTTCACTAAACCATAGCATGGACTAATGGTTAAGTGAATTAGGAACTTATTCATTCACTGAATCCTATATGCAGTTAAGAAAAAATTTTATAAAGCATTTAAAGTGTGGAAAATGCTGACTAATATGTAAGAAAAGATATGAAAATGCATACTCATATATAAAAATATCATCCAGAGGAAAAAGAGATAATAGGGAAATACAACAAAAACACAAAATGGGTCTTGACTGGACTATGAACAATTTTCTTTCTTTTTTACTTTCTTTCATTTCCAAATTTTCACTAAAACACATATATATTGTTTGTATATTAAAAAAGCTATAGTTCTTTTTTTAAAAGATTTTATTTATTTATTTGTCAGAGAGAGAGAGTACAAGCCTGGGGGAGGAGCAGATGGAGAGGCAGAAGCAGGGTCCCCACCGAGCAAGGACTAGATCCCAGGACCCAGGATCATGACCTGAGCTGAAGGAAGACGCTTAACTGACTGAGCAACCCAGGCATCCCAAAAACTATAGTTCTTCATCTAGAAAAAGGACCTAGGAGTTCCCTGCAGACTTCAGTGAACACTTTAATTTGGAGATGAGGAAACCAATAAAATACTAGAAAACTACGAAATGAAGAAAGGCATTAAAAACTAAAAAATAGGGGCACCTGGGTGGCTCAGTGGGTTAAGCTCTGCCTTCGGCTCAGGTCATGGTCTCAGGGTCCTGGGATCAAGCCCCGATTCGGGCTCTCTGCTCAGCAGGGAGCCTGCTTCCCTTCCTCTCTCTCTCTGCCTGCCTCTCTGCCTACCTGTGATCTCTGTCAAAAAAATAAAATCTTTAAAAAAAACAAAACTAAAAAATAAAAAGACCATCACATCCTATCTTCATATAAGGCTACAGTGTGCCCTAATGTGGTCGTAGTTCTGACCGATACACCTCATAAATATAAAATGAACTGGAAAAGATCCAGATTACAGCAATGAAGATGGGGGACTGACATTAAGAAGAGTGAAGATATTAAGAAGGACTCTACTCCAAAAAGGCTGGAAGGAGACTTGAATGAGGCAAGTTCAAGAGAAAAAATATTAGGGATTCAATACCAGGAACTTAATATTCTAAGCGGTAGAATGGGCAAACAATGGAAAATGACTTTTTTAGGGTTTGAACAATTTTAGGAATTACAAAACAACAAATGTCTAAGCAAATTCAGAATCTAATCTTCAAAGAATTTTTTCCCATCTTGCCTGTGACTTAACCATTTAAGCTGTGTCTCTGTGTGCACTAGGAGGAAAACTGTTAGACGTGATTAGTCCATCTGGCTCAGTACTCTTTGCAAAAGACTCTGAAAGAGCATGTTTGCTTTCCTTAACAGCAGCCTTTTTTGACTTAAAGTCAAAAAAGATCCTTTGAGACCCAAACTCCTTAGGACTGCAGCCCTCAGGCCTCAATACCCTTCTCCACCCTGATATACAAGCACATGTGCTCACACATGCACACACACATGCACATGGATGATGGCACTGAGACGTATGTTCTTTTTTTTTTTTTTTTAAAGATTATTTATTTATTTATTTATTTGACAGACAGAGATCACAAGTAGGCAGAGAGGCAGGCAGAGAGAGAGGAAGGGAAGCGGGCTCCTGCTGAGCAGAGAGCCTGATGGGGGGCTCGATCCCAGGACCCTGGGATCATGACCTGAACCGAAGGCAGAGGCTTTAACCCACTGAGCCACCCAGGCGCCCCGAGATGTGTGTTCTTTTAAAAAACAAGAACTCATAAGTGAGTCCTAAACTAAAGTAGGAGGACAGTATCAAACCTTCAGCCCTAAGACAGAGGAAAAGGAGGTTCATATACAGTAACAGGTTTTGTATAAACAATTGGTAATATACAACACCATTCAGCTGTAACGAAAGAAGGAAATCCTGCCATCTGCAACAACATGGATGAACCTTAAAGGCATTATGCTAAATGAAATAAGTCAGACAGAGGAAGACAACGTATGATCTCACTTAAGATTTACAGTTACAAGGCAGGGGGTGGTGGGAAAACTGGATGAAGGTGGTCAAAAGTACAAACTTCCAATGAAAGATAAGTACTAGAGATGTAGTATACAACACGACAACTACAGTTAACACTGCTGTATGGTGTACCCGACAGTTGTTGAGAGTAAATCCTAGAAGTTCTCATCACAATGGGAAGGTTTTTGTATCTATACGAGGTGATGGATGTTAAAACCAAACTTAGGGTTGTAATCATTTCACAGTATATGTAAGTCAAATCATTATGTTGTACACTTTAAACTTACACAGTGCTGCATGTCAATTCTATCTCAATAAAACTGGGGAAAATTATGAAATTATTCCTCATTAAGAGTTCATACCTCTCACTAGAAAACTGAGAAATTTAGCGGAGATGGTAACAACTGCGTATGACAGACCTTGTAAAATAGTATCTGCATATTAACTAGCACTCAATAAATACTTGTTGGGGGCACCTGGCTGGCTCAGTAGGTAGAGCATGCAACTCTTGATCTTGGGGTCATGAGTTCAAGCCCCATATTATGGACAGAGTTCACTTAAAAAAATAATAAACTACCTTAAAACATATATATATATGCATTAATACATACATACAAACATACTTGTCTAAACAAAGAGAGAAGCAAATGAAAGATACCTAAAGATAATCTGGGGACCAAGACAGGGAGGTCTTGAGGAAAATCTGAATGGTATAAAGAAGAATGCATGAAAGATACGAAACATTAAAAATATTGCTTGGAACTCAAGGGCAGGAACTCCTGTTACATTTCTGGGCTAGAATCATAGTTTCATACAAAAAGTTCTTCACCAGAGAGCAAAACCCCATGATTCAGACTTAACTAATATCTGGGACACTATAACTTGAGAACTAAGCAAAATTTTACACTACTTTTTGGGAAGGGATGATAGAATAAAAGAGTGCCAGCAGTTTTAAGAGAAAAACTGGGGCACGTGGGTGGCTCAGTCATTAAGCGTCTGCCTTCAGCTTGGGTCATAATCCTGGGGTCCTGGGACTGAGCCCCGCTTCAGACTCCCTGCTCAACAGGAAGCCTTCTTCTCCCTCCCCCGCTGCTCCTCCCCCTGCTCATGCTCTCTCTCTCTCTAATAAATAAATAAAATCTTAAAAAAAAAACAAACTTCTTTAGCAAGTGATGTATTTTTTTAAAAAGATAAACTAAAATACTGCTTCATTATGTATAATTCTTCCCCAGATTACAAAGGAAATGAACATATTGAACGTTATTACGTACGTATTTTTTTATTTCAGATGAGTTATCAGTTCATTAAAAAAGGTCTGATACTAGTACTTACTGGATATAGAGTCTCAGTCCTTTGCAAGATAAAGTTCTAAAGATCTGTTGTACCACAATGTGAATTTATGTAACAGTACTGAGCAGTACACTCAAAAATGGGTAAGATGGTACATTTAATGTTATATGTATTTTACCACAATTATTTCAAAATGGTCTGGCAAGATCTCTCCTAAAAAAGTAATTTACTAGGCTAATTCATATTATTCACTGAGCTTGAAAGAATAAAACATCTATTCTTTAATTTAGGTCTCACTAATTAAGAACAACCTTCCTCCTATTACTTTGAATTAGATGATGATGATGATTATTATTATTATTATTATTATTATTGCTGACATTCAGAGATTCAATATTTATGCATGTTACCACTCAAGGAACAGTAAAGATCTATCAGAGAATACCAAGCTTTTTTTAAATGAAGCCTGAATTTAAACTGCATCAGTCTGTAATTCCGGCATGCACTTAATGCACATAACCAGTACTTCCAGAAAATATAAAAAAAAATTTTTTTTAAAGATTTTATTTATTTATTTGACAGAGCGAGAGATCACAAGTAGAGAGGCAGGCAGAGAGAGAGAGAGAGGGAAGCAGGCTCCCTGCTGAGCAAAGAGCCCGATGCAGGACTCGATCCCAGGACCCTGGGATCATGACCTGAGCTGAAGGCAGCGGCTTAACCCACTGAGCCACCCAGGAGCCCTAAAAAAAAATTTTGAAGTGTGGAAAATGGCCCCCTAAAAAAGTCAACCCAGGTCTAACGTTAGGCATGAAGGGAAAAACTGAGCTTAAAAAGTGATTTTCTTAGTATACATACATTTTTAGGGACGCCTGCATGGCTCAGTGGGTTAAGCATCTGCCTTCAGCTCGGGTCATGATCCCAGGGTCCTGGGATTGAGCCCGCATCAGGCTCCTTGCTCCATAGGGAGTCCGTTTCTCCCTCTCCTTCTACCCCTCCCCCTGCTCCTGTTCACGTTCTCAAATAAATAAAATCTTAGAATACTTATCTATTTATTTTATTTAACAGATTAAAGAAAGGCATGTCAAATTCCGTAGTGATGCAGTTACGTTTGTGCCTGTCAATGTCTGGAATGAAAGAAAAAGCAATCTGAAAAACCGCTTTATTGAGAAAATCTGAAAAACTGCTTTATTGAGAAAATCTGAAAAACTGCTTTATTCCATTCAGAATTTATTTTAATAGCTTAGTAACTGATTAAGTTCCATATTTATGGAATCATTAAGGGCTTGGAGATCACTTGAAATTTTAATACATATACTTCACCACATCGTTTTATTGGGTAATTTACATGCTATGGTGGTATCTACTAATGTTTTCAGTAATTACTATTTCAATGATTTCAAAAGCTTCAGGATATATACTTTTTAAATACCATTATTAAACTGCATTACAACAAAATTCTTCCATAAAATCATGGGCCATGGGATGCAGAGGTAGGTGAAACAAGAGTGGCAATGTTGGTAACCGCTGAGGCAGAGTAATGACTGGGTACATGGAGACTCATTAAACTATCATTCTCTCTGCATTTGTGTATGCTTGATAACATGCTTATAATGCTTTAAAAAAAAGAAAAGGTTATTGCATAGAACAAAGTGAAGACCTGGTAAGACATAAAGCAACATGTCCTCAACCTTGACCTTAGAAAATAAGCCAAACAAAAGTCAAAATCAAGCACTGACAAAAGAAAAGAATATTTAGCATAAAATATATATACATATATAGAAGATTTATTTCTCTAGCAAACATATTACTTCTACTCATTTTTAAAGAGCCCACAGAGGAAAGTCCTAGTAAACTCTGACAATCTAGAGACAATATCCAAAAATGTGGAGGTACACTCACAATGGATTAAAATGTCTCCTCTACCAATTCCTAAATACTCCTAAAATTTTATTTACTGTATAACCTTCAAGAAAAAGAATCTAAAAGCGTAATATTTATCTCAGACTATATGTATTATGTTATTTAGAAAAATGTAAAAGTTGTATCTCAAACAAAATACTTTCTGAAATGTCTCAGAGGAAAAGTAATTAAAATAACCAAAAGGAAAAAAATCCACGTCATGTTTTGGTGTTGTAAATTTATAATTCCACTCAGTCCGAGATCAAACTTTCTTTTACATCATAGGATCACCAACTCCAATTTCTTGGCTGCTGACTCACATAGGATCAGTAGCAGACAGAACAAAAACAACATGGGGGCAGGGTCATCTCCCACAACCCATCTGTTTCACTCTCTTGCTGGCCTGATGCCGCCTCATCTTTTCTCCACCCCACCCCCTTTTGGGGCTGCATGCCTTCTGCTGGTGCCGAGTGGCATATGTAACTAGAAGCAACAGCACAAAATGTGTTAGAGAAATGGAAGAGCTCAGGCAGACAGCTGGTAACTCTAAAAAAGTATATATTACCAGGATTTTTAAAAATTATGACCCATGACAGAGTTCATTTCATGCAACTAAATGATATGGTTCTCCTGAAAAAAAATTTTCTGTATAAAAACTGTTTTCAGGGGCGCCTGGTGGCTCAGAGGGTTAAGCCTCTGCCTTGAGCTGGGATCAAGCCCCACATTGGGCTCTCTGCTCAGCAGGGAGCCTGCCCCCCCACCCCCGTCTCTCTGCCTGCCTCTCTGCCTACTTGTGATCTCTCTCTCTGTAAAAAAAATTTTTTAAAAGCTGTTTTCAATCATTTAATGAATTCCTTTTAGATGGATAGGTTATTTTCCTTGATCTTCAATAATAGAGAAACCAAAATCTTAGCAAACATATATATACATTTATACAGATGATTTTGACACAAAGGAATTCGAGAACATGTACTCTCTGACAGCATACTATGTATGAACTAGGCACTGCCCTGGGTCCTACAGGGAGTGAGGAAAGTATCAATCTTGCCCTTATCTCTGTCACTATCCCCCCCATCATCTTCAGATGTCTTAAAAACTACTCAGACGTCTAGGGATGGCAGTAAAAGGCCTTTCTGTTCCCTCTTCATCATAGAAATTATCTAAAGCCAAGGAATACAAGAAACAGAAAAATACAATATCTGCCTAAAAACAGGAGAAGGCACACACGGAAGAGTGGTGTGGCTGTAAATTCTCTGACATTGTCCCGTTGGTAGAAAAAGGTCTATTTTCCCTACACTGAAAGTGAGCTGGCCTAACTGCTTTCACCAACAGAGTACAGTGAAGTGATGCTATGCCAGTTCCAGATACAGACTTCTGCAGCTTTTTTCTTGGTCTCTTGGAGCCCTGTGTCCCCATACAGAAGTCTAAATACTCTGCTGGAGAGACCATAATAAGAAGTCAAGGGGCACCCCAGCTGGCTCAGTCAGTAGAGTACACAACTCTTGATCTCGGGGTAGTGAGTTCAAGCCCTACATTGGATATAGAGGTTACTTAAAAATAAAATATTATTTAAAAAATTTTTAAATGTTTTTCTAATCTTAAAAAAAAAAAAAAATCTAAAGACTATCCTAAAAGGAATAGGGATCCAGTTGAGACTAGCTTTCTAGACATGCCCACCAAGGTATCAGGCATTTACACTCTTGGTCTGTCCAGACAAGCCCAGTCATTTGCTGAATGCCACCATGTGGACCCAAGTTAATACCATGTGGAGCAGAAGAATCCCCAAGCTAAGCCCTGCCCAAATTCTTTAACCCACAAAACTGGGAGATATAATAGATGACTAATAGATGACATCAACACTGGAAACAGATAGTAGAGTATGCCTTCAAATTCTGAAAAGAAAAATGTACTTTCGAATGAGAATTGCTTATACAGCCTATCAATCAAGTGTGAGTAGACATTCCAAGCAACAGAAGTTTTATCTCCCAAGTAATTTTTTCCAGGAAGCTCCACGAAGCTACGGCCTTTGCTCACTTCACATTTTCAGCTCCACCTGGTCGTTCTATAGGGAATCAGTCATCCAAGTTTTCCCTCTTTTCCCAATAAAATGAATAATGGTAACAATATAACATTGCCTCTTCCTGTAAAACAGTAAAAGCAACAGTAGTTGCTTCACTTCTCACCACTTCTCTCAAGCTCCAACCATATGTACCTGTTGTGCTGCTCTCTACATGTGACCATCTAGAATTGTTTCTTCCTCCACAATCTACCCTCATCTCCCTATTATCCATCCCCTTCTTACAGATCGGCTTCCATAAAATCCCAGGCTCGCTACTGCTACTGCTTACTTTTACTACTATTATAATGGACTGATCCTCCACTAGATGGTAAATTTACTGAGCAAAGGAATTTGGTTCCTTTGTCTTTCTTTTTTTTTTTTTTTTAAGATTTTATTTACTTATTTGACAGATAGAGATCACAAGTAGACAGAGAGGCAGGCAGAGAGAGAGGAGGAAGCAGGCTCCCCGCCGAGCAGGGAGCCCGATGTGGGGCTCGATCCCAGGGCCCTGAGACCATGACCTGAGCCGAAGGCAGAGGCTTTAACCCACTGAGCCACCCAGGTGCCCCTCCTTTGTCTTTTTTAACTCAAGTACCCAGATAGAATATTTGACAAAGAACAGGAACTCAATAAATATTTGTTAATTTACTGACCATATTATCCTTAGAGCAACCACATCACATACACAATCAAAGTCAGCACTAATACAGAAAAAAGAGGGAAGAGGGGCGCCTGGGTGGCTCGGTCAGCTGAGAGGCTGCCTTTGGATCAGGTCATGATTCTGGGGTCCTGGGATCAAGCCCTGCGCTGAGTTCCCTGCTCAGTGGGGAGTTTACTTCTTCCTCTCCTCCCTCCTCATGCTCTTTCACTATTTCTCTCTCTCTAATAAATACATAAATCTTAAAAAAAAAAAAAAAAGGAGAGAGAGAGAGAGAAAAGAGGGAAGAAAGTTTTGTCACAGGTGGTTATTCATGTTTAAATAGAAATATACAGAAGATCAGAAAAGGCTTCCTAAGAGAGGTAATATTAATATTTGAGAATAACCACAAAAAATGAATAGGATTGACAGGTTTCACTTAATTTTCATTTACTTTTTTTTTAACCATTTATTTTTTCAACAAATATCTACTAAGTCTGTACTACGTGGCAGGTATTATTCTGGGTTGTAGAGATACTACAGTGAATAAAACAAATCTCCTGTCCTCAGGGAGCTTATGTTATCCCAGGAGACAGAACAGCACGAATAGGAACATCATGTGAGAAAGTGTGTATTTATGTTCTAGAAGGGCAGTCCAGTTCAAGTACAAGTTATAGGAGATGTACCTGGACCAGCAAGCTGGGTTTAACATCATCAAATCTGCTTTAGAGAATTAATGTGGAAGTGAGATAAACAGTAGGTTGAAAAAAGGAACACAAGACTGGGGGAAAAGTTCCAAAGCTACTTCATACCTGGCACAGAGCAGGAACTCAGATCTTTGTTGAATTCATGTGGAATGAATAAGATAGAATTTATATGTGACAGGATATGTTTGTGTTTGGTTGCAGAGGGTGAAGGAAAGGAAGGTGTCAAATAGGACTTCACAGTTTTAAGCCAGAGTGACTGCTAAGAGGGAAGAAAGGAGAAGGAATTTTATCTAAGGGGATGCCGAATTTGATTCTGGATGCTGGGTTCAGGAGCCAAACCCAAATAAGGGTTATCTCCCAGCTTTCAGAAGTTTGCATTATGACACCTGCTTTCACAAAAAACCTACATTAGTTCCTGTTTTTGCTGACCAAAAGAAATCTGAAGAAGAATGTTGCTTTTAGGAAAAAGGTGAAAACTGAAAATAGCGCTCAGCGTTTGTTTTCCAGGCAGCCCATACTCGAGCGGCGAGAGCAGCATGCCAAGTTCCTTCCCTGGGACCACACTGGGCATCTCAGCATCCAGCCGCCACAGCTAGAACTCTGTCTGAGCACTTCTGTACTTTACCACAATTTATTTTGTGCATCCATTGGTAAAATGTGTCCTAAGGTGTCAGAAAAGCCTAAGCAACATTATTTTTGGGGTCTGGGAATGCTAAAATAATGTTCCTATATAAATAATTGTTTCTTCATTATATGCTATTTCAACTTACAAAAGGTTTCATAGGAACACTCTACTTCCAGATAGCAGGGGAAATCTGTAATGGAAACATATGTGAGCTTCCATTAGGTACATGGGAAGGAAAACATGGAAATGAAAGTAGGATGGGAGAAACAGAAAAGGATACAAGAACAGGAAGAGAACAAAAGGAAAAAAAGTAGGGAGAGTAAGAGAAAGAGGAAGAGGCACAGATATAAGGGAACAATAAATTGCTAGCACACCTGACACCCTTGGTAACTCAGGAATTTCTAGTCTCAGATTGCCTACTCTGAGTCTTAGACCATCCCTCTGACTACTAAAATTATCATATACAGCTGAGTATCTAATTATGTATCAGTACTTTCTACTCATACTATTTCAGAAGAAGCTCAATAAAGCTGTAACTCTATAATGCAGAGGGACAACCAGCTGTCCCCAAACTTAAAGACACAAGTAGGCTCAAGGGCTTTTATGAAGGAACATGAACTTACCAGCTGGAAGCAGCAGAAATTAAAATAAAACAAAACAAAAACAGAAGATATATAGAATACGTATAATAAATATACAACAGAATAATTTGAGATAACTAAGTATCAAGTGTAGGGGCCAGGATGGCTAATTTTGATGAAATGGTCAAGATAGGTTTCACTGAGGAGGGAGTTATCTGAGTTGACTTATTGACAGCCCACACTTAATGAGCACTTACTCTAAGTGAGACACTTCATGTATATATATTCAATTTTTAAAACACCAAGATGGATTTACTTTTCTCAACCAATTTTTAACAGATGAAGAAATGAAGGCACTGAGAAGTCACATAACTTGAAAGTAGGCAAGGGGTTTCAGAACCTATGCCCCTAGCCACCACACAATCTGGCGCTCCCGGAATTTGATAAGCGGCAGCTAGCCATGCAGAGGAAATAAGTTCAAAGGCCAGGAGGTGGGAATGAGCTTGGCATCTTCAAGGAAAGACCAGCATGGCCAGCAAGCAGAGTGGGAGGGCAGAAATACAATCTTCAAAAAACTGGATGACACTGGGAGGTTTTTTCTAAGTAATAAAGTGATAGGACCAGCAGTCTATTTTTAAAAGATCACTTTGGTGGCTGTGTAGAAAACCATAGCCTGGGGGCGCCTGGGTGGTACAGCAGGTGAAGCATCGGACTCTTGGTTTCGGCTCAGGTCGTGACCTTGGGGTCCTAAGATCTAGCTCCACATGGAGCTCCCCACTTGGCTTGGAGTCTGCTTGGGATTCTCTCTCCCTCTCCCTTTGCCCCTCCTCACCCACAGGCATGCATGCTCTCTCTCTCAAATAAATAAATCTTTAAAAAGAAAAGAAAAAGAAAACCTTAGCCTGCTGCCCAACTTTGAGTTTGGTATATAATTTATCATTTTGCTTGGCCCCCTAGTAATTACTGCAATAATGTTTTTGGGAAAAGTTATGACATGTGATCTGTATCTTAAAATATTGTATTACTGGGGCACCTCGGTGGCTCAGTCATTAGGCGTCTGCCTTTGGCTCGGGTCATGATTGTGGGGTCCTGGAATCAAGCCCCACATCTGGCTCCCTGCGCAGCGGGAAGCCTGCTTCTCCCTCTTCCACCCACTCCCCCTGCTTGTGCTCCGTCTCTCATCATTCCCCTGATTGTGTTCCCTCTCCCACTGTCTCTCTCTCTTTTTTTTTTAAAGATTTTATTTATTTATTTGACAGAGAGAAATCACAAGTAGGCAGAGAAGCAGGCAGAGAGAGAGGAGGAAGCAGGCTCCCTGCTGAGCAGAAAGCCCGATGTGGGGCTCGAACCCAGGACCTGGGATCATGACCTGAGCCGAAGGCAGTGGCTTAACCCACTGAGCCACCCAGGCGCCCCTGTCTCTCTCTTTCTGGGTCAAATAAATAAATAAAATCTTTAAAACAAACAAAGAAACAAAAACATCGTATTACTGAGTTTGCTGATAATGACCTTGAGCATATAACTCTGAATAAAAATTAAATTGTCGGGGCGCCTGGGTGGCTCAGTGGGTTGAGCCTCTGCCTTCGGCTCAGGTCATGATCTCAGGGTCCTGGGATCGAGCTCCACATCAGGCTCTCAGCTCAGCAGGGAGCCTGCTTCCTCCTCTCTCTTTCTCTGCCTACCTGTGATCTCTGTCGAATAAATAAATCTTTAAAAAAAAAATTAAATTGTCATCCCGTCCTGTTATCTTAAAGGGTCTTACGGGAAGTTACTCTGAAAAGTACAAAGAGTTTAACTACAAGGTGGTGTCTTATTGGAAACATTTAACAGAAATTTGACAATATGCCTTAATGCCTAACCCAAACTGCCCCTTCACCAGAAAAAGTCTGCTTGAAATTGAAAGCACTATTTTGACAAGGTGATTTGTTATATTCCAACACTACAGCTTTCCTTACAATTCCTAATCCCACTTCTGTGGTGTTCAAATGCACTCCCATCTTTAACTGTGGAATTATATTTTAGAGATTCCTTCTGTAAGAGGAATGGATGGATGATGAACGATGTGTTTATGAGTCTACAGGCTACGTATAAAAGACCAGAATACATTTAAATAGGATCTGAATGTATCTTGTGCAGTCACCTTCAACATCATGTAATTCATCATGAGACAGGCCAGGAATTTTTTTTTTTTCCCCAAGCTAGGAATTCTTTGGTCACTTCCACTCTTGCAACAAAAACATACTCCAATAAGCCAGGACAACCTGAAACATTGCCAGGCCACAATGTAGAAAATTGCCGTAGTTATCCTGTTCAGGTATGAATAATATGAAAAAAAGCGACAACTGACTGTTGAAAGATGCAGGGCTTGGGGCGCCATCCCCTACATAGCTAAAAATCCGCATAAAAACTTCTGATTTTCCAAAAATTCAACTACTAAATAGCCTCTTAGCCAGAAGCCTTCTGGATAACATAAATAGGTGATTAACTCATATTTTATATATTTTATATACTGTATTCTTACAATAAAGTTACAGAAAATATTATGAAAATCACAAGGAAAACAGAGTACGTATTGTATTTATAAAAAAAATCCACATGTAAGTGAACTCGCACAGTTCAAACCTGTGCTTTCAAGCGTCAATTGTAGTTATTTTTGAACATACTAACTTTGGAATGAAAAACTTGTTGAGACAAACCTCACCTAGAAAGAAGACATGCAGCAGTTGGGGCAAAGGAGAGACATTTACAGTATTGTGCTTTGTTTCCACACTACAATAGAGTGTTTGAAGAGAAGCCCTATTTTCCAGTGCCAGAGCCTCATATCCTTGGGTTTCCCAATGTGCTCTCCCCCTATATACTTCCTCTTTGTAAAAGGAGCCATGAACATTTTCTTGAACCCTTTATCAAATATTTTTAAAAGATTTTATTTATTATTTATTTATTTACTAAGAGCAAGAGAGTGGGCGTGGGGGGAGGGTCAGAAGAAGAGGGAGAGAGCACGGAGCCCAACATGGGGCTCCATCTCACATCCCTAAGGTCATGACCGGAGCTGAAACCAAGAGTGGGATGATATACCGAATGAACCACCTAGGCACCTCCAAATATTTCTTAACACTGGAACTGAACTAGCTTGCCACAGAAAAGAAATCCAGAAACTGTTACAATTTTTAGGAAAATCCAAACACAGAAACCCTTACTCTGAGAAAATGTATACTTAAGACTAGCATGTCTGTGGGCTAAGCAGAAGAGGCCAGGCCACAGCTCCTAGGCATATACTGGTGCCACAGTGAGGGACCTTAGGACAATGCACATACCAATGAAAGAAGCTTAGAACTCAAATACCAATGTATATCACCAGCATACTAACCAATTATTTTTCTGAATAATTATAAAAGCATCCTTATTAATTAAATTAATCTACTCTAGGAGCGCCTGGGTGGCTCAGTGGGTTAAGACCTCTGCCTTCGGCTCAGGTCATGGTCCCGGGGTCCTGGGATCGAGCTCCACATTGGGCTCTCTGCTCCACAGAGAGCCTGCTTCCTCCCCCATCTCTCTCTCTCTCTCTGCCTGCCTCTCTGCCTACTTGTGATCTCTGTCAAATAAATAAATAAAATCTTAAAAAAAAATAAAATAAAATAATCTACTCTGGCAAGATCCATTACCATACAAAAGCACGGACTCATTACATTACATTCATGGTCTACGGTGCAGAGATTATGTTTTAAAATGCATTTTAGGGGGCACCTGGGTGGTTTGGTCAGTTAAGTGTCTGACTTTTTTTTTTTTTTTTAAGATTTTATTTATTTATTTGACAGAAAGAGAGATCACAAGTAGGCAGAGAGGCAGACAGAGAGAGGGGAGAAGCAGGCTCCCCGCTGAGCAGAGAGCCCAGTGCAGGGCTTGATCCCAAGACTCTGAGATCATAACCTGAGCCAAAGGCAGAGGCTCAACCCACTGAGCCACCCATGTGCCCTAAGTGCCTGACTCTTGATCTCAACTCAGGTCTTTATCTCAGGGTCATGAGCACAAGCCTGGCACTGGGCTCCACGCTAAGGGTGGAGCCTACTTAAAAAAAAAAAAAAATGAATTTTTAGATTCTCACAGTCATAAGAAGATTTCAGTCAAGGTAAAATCTCTGGAAACATAATGAATCTTAGCAAAACTTAAATAAAAACAGCTCTTAAGAGGAGCCTGGGTGGCTCAGTGTGTCTGGCTCTCCATTTTGGATCAGGTCATGATCTCAAGGCTGTGGGATCAAACCCCACCTTGGGCTCTGTGTTCAGTACAGAGTCTGCTTCAGGTTCTCTCCCCCCACCTCTCTCTAATAAACAAAACTTGAAAATTAAGAAAAAACAAAAACAAAAACAGTTCCTAAGTCATAGGTCATTAATCTTCCCTTCCAAATAGCCTCTTGCTTCAAAGTGTATTACTCTCAGCCAATTGTTATTTCTAAAAATGTGCTGAGAATTTCTGATGGAGTAAAATATAAAACATAACTAAATACAATTTTAACTTCAATACAATTATATTTAAAGCTTTAAAATAAAGGAGAGAGAGTAGACACAAGGAGATTCATTTCCCAAACAAAGCGAATAATAACAAAAGTTATCTCCAAAGCACTGCAGGAGTTTCCACATTACAACTACATGAAAAAGCAATTTTTGGAGAATTTATAAAATGCTAAGACATACAGCAGCAGCAGTCAGCGCTGCACACTTTGAAGGCATCTGTACGGGCAACACGCACAGTGTGGGTAGCAGGAAAAGAAAAGGTACGTGCACACCAGCATGAAAACCTTCAAATAGCTTTGGCCTATCTGAAAATAGCAAGGTTCTAAATCAATCAAAGAGAAAGAAAGCACACTGGTGATTTGTATCTCAAAGAGAAGAAATTATCTGAATATAGTAACTCAGAAGTCTTAGATGACATGAAAAGAAGAATACAATGGGAAGAGAATTATGAGCAGTTTTAAATATCAGAAACTGCCAATGAGCAGGAAGTAAAAGAATCTTACCTGAATGATTGTGGCAGGCACTGGAGGTTGTTACCCAATAGCCACTTTCCCCTTCCTAGCAGCAGATCACCTGAGCTTTAGCTAAGTGCATGCCAGAATAAAGACTGCAATTCCCAGCCGCTCCTGCAGCGAGGCCATGTGACTGAGTTTAAGCTAATGGGACAGTAAGAGTGAAAGTATTAAGTGTGATTTCCAGGAAATGTCCTTAAAGAAACCATGTACCATATTCTTTGGCCCCTCATCCTTCCTACTGACTAGAACATGGATGCGGTGCTGGAACAAGCAGCTGTACTAGATTATGAGAAAGAAGCCACATGTGAGAATGGCAAGGCACATAGAGAAAATAGGAAGAAGATGGTTCCTTGACATTAGAGAGCCCCCACCAGCCCTGGGCTACCCACCTCCCTTTGCAAAAGAAAAAAATAAACTTGTATCATGTTTAAAACCACTACTATTTTACTTTTGGGGGAGGGTCACAAATGATTGGATATAATCCTAATACAGAATCTGGTGTTATGAATGAGATGCTTCATGAGAAACAATGTAACATATGTGGCACTGCTTCATAAAACAGTAAGTGTGAGCACTCACAACTGAAGACTGAAAAGCTAGTGGTCATTGTTATGCAATGGCAAAACACCTGGCTAAACCACTGCCCAATTATTTATCAAATAAATAAATAAAATCTTAAAAAGAAAAAAACATGTTCTGGAACAGCAGAGTAGTAATAGCTACACAACCTCGTAATATGATAAAAACCACTGAACTGGGGCACCTGGGTGGCTCAGTGGGTTAAGCCTCTGCCTTCGGCTCAGGTCATGATCTCAGGGTCCTGGGATCGAGCCCCGCATTGGGCTCTCTGCTCAGCAGTGAACCTGCTTCTCCCTCTCTCTGCCTGCCTCTCTGCCTACTTGTGATCTCTCTCTCTCTGTCAAATAAATGAATAAAATCTTTAAAAAAAAAAAAAAACACCACTGAACTGTATGTTTTTAAAAATCCACCAGGTCGCCTGAGTCAGTAAAGCATGTGACTCTTGATCATTGGGTTTTAAGTTCAAGCCCCACACTGGGTGTAGAGATTACTTAAAAGTAAAATCTTAAAAAGGAAAAGAATGTGTATAATGTGTGATTTATGTGTATATGTAACTTACATCTCAATTTTTTAAAAAACATGTACACTAGAGGGTCCAAATTTCATAAAAGTTTTTACTGCTGCATCAAGGACATCTGTAAGTGAAACTACTTTTTTTCCACACTGCAAGCACAAGGCGGTAAAAAAATCCAATGACTCTTGAGTGCAGTCTGGTGCCACTCCCTCAATTCATGTTAAAGTACCAGCAATTTTTCCCACCATTGCTTTTGCATCATCAGTACATATATGAACACAGTAAAATGAACATCTTAGTATACATCTTAGTATTGCTATAAAAATCGTTTTGAACTTGTGACTTTCTGCAAGTTAAACCAGGGACTTCCACCAGTCCATCTACATACAGAATCCTCTTTGTGAACCCTTGGACTAGATTATACACTCCTAGAAACAGGGAACACATCTTAAATTTACCCAAAAGAAAGCACAGATTAGGGGCACCTGGGTGGCTCAGTGGGTTAAGCCTCTGCCTTCGGTTAGGGTCATGGTCTCAGGGTTCTGGGATCGAGCCCCGCATCACGCTCCCTGCTCAGCGGGGAATCTGCTTCCCACCCCCCCATCTCTGCCTGACTGTCTGTCTACTTGTGATCTCTCTTTCCTTGTCAAATAAATAAATAAAATCTTAAAAAAAGAAAACACAGATGAGTCAGAAAAGGAGCACAGTCTTTTTGTCAGGCAGACTTGGGTTCAAATTCTACAACCGCCATTTGGGTTACAAAAGTTTAAATTCTCTATACCTAAGTTTCCTAAAATGAGAACACCTATCTAGCTGAATTACTGTATGGATTAATGAAACGAAGATATAAAGTAATCTAAAACCGTCTGAAATATATAGCATTCAGTAAATGTTAGTTCCCCTCTCCATCTTGCTCCCAACCAGCTACTACAGTTCCTTGTACACAGAAGATGCTCAGTTGCTCAATGAATATTGGTAGAACTTAATTTACCTCATAATTAATTTACCTTAAGTTACCTCATACAGATCTATATACGTCAAAGTTCTAAGATGAAACTTAAATGCTTGATTTAGATACTTGGAGATATATTCAGATATTTTTCACAAAAATACTATATTCACCTTACGGTAAACTGAAAAAGTATTCCTCTTTAAAATTAGTCCAATTTTGGGGGGCGCCTGGGTGGCTCAGTGGGTTAAAGCCTCTGCCTTCGGCTCAGGTCATGATTTCAGGGTCCTGGGATCGAGCCCCGCATTGGGCTCTCAGCTCCACGGGAAGCCTGCTTCCTCCCCTTTCTCTTCCTGCCTCTCTGCCCGCTTGTGATCTCTATCTGTCAAATAAATAAATAAAATCTTTTAAAAAATAAATAAAAATAAGATTTAAAAAATAAATGCCCACTCTTAAAAAAAAATTAGTCCAATTTTTAAAATTAATTGCTCTCCAGGTGATATAAACAATCTATGATAACTTTATTAAGCCACAGTGGTGAAGAAGAGCCCAAGTACTTTAGTCAAAGAGCCTGATTTTACATGCCTACACTACTACTTACCAGACTGTGTGACCTTAGTTTAATTATTACTCCTCATGGGGATAATAACTCTCACAGTTACAGTGAGGATTAGATGAGATAACACATGAGAAGTACTCATAACAATGCTGACACACAGTAAGAACTCAACAAATAATTTTAAGCAATTTTTTCTAATTTAAGTATATTATAATCCAGTGATACTCTTTTGTATAATTCTTATATAGTATCCTGGCAACATATAGAGATGTAATTTAAAAAAAAGAAAAAAGGGGCGCCAGGGTGGCTCAGTCGGTCGGTTAAGCATCTGAGTCTTGAATTCAGCTCAGGTCATGATCTTAGGATCCTGGCACTGAGCCCCATGTCAGGCTCTATGCTCTGTGGAGATTCTGCTTGGGATTCTCCCTCTTCCTCTCCCTCAGCCCCTCTTCCCACTAATGCTCTCTCTAAAATAAACAAAATCTTTAAAAAATAAGAAAAAAAAAAACCAAGGTACTCTGATAAGTTATGGATCTCAGTAACTTTTGGGTGAATGCTGATAAACCTCTTATGGTATTAAAGTTTTCCATCTATACCATAAACTTACTTTCCCCGCCTTTCAGTGGAACAATCCAAGAGATTCTAAATGATGGTATTAATCTGGAATTCCTTAGATTACTCCTTTAAGAAGAGAACTATGTTCCCAAATCAGGCTTTGGCTGCAACTTCAAATTATTCAAAAAATGGGGCTCGAGGAGATTACACAAATTTTCCGTGCACACCAATAGATCCCTACCTTCAATGTGTCAAGTGTATCTTTAATTGTCTACTTGGAAAAAGAAACTCCAATATAAAGTCAACTAAAGTAGTTTGTTTGCTGTCACCATTAAAATCATAATGAAACAGAACACAACAGCTGAGAAGCACAAACATTCTGGACATGAGTATGGTTCCAACTTGAAGGACCTGATTTTGGAGTGAGAGAGAGAACATCTTTAAAGAATGTTATGTACATAGCAGACATTAGCCATTTCAGTTGATAATGACTATATGCAGGAAAATGCATGCATAAACAAAATACCACCTTGGCCCCAACATGGCATGTTTATGAAACACTTCTAGACATCTCCAGGGAAATTAGACATCAGAAATGTCATTACTAGACATCAGAAATTACCCATTTCTGACATGCCTTCAAAACCTAGACAGAAAAGGAAAGAACGGAGACAGAAAATCCCTGTTCGACCTAAAACTGATTTCTTTTCAGTTACAGCCCTGAAAAACTCTGCTCAGAGATCATGATCTTTTCAATAGGACTACCACCCCCCCACCCACATACCCTAGCCCCAAAACTGCTCTAAAGGAGCCAACAACATACAGTGAGGAAAGAAAAGTTTCTTCAATAAATGGTACTGGGAAAACCGGACAGCCACATACAAACGAATGAAACTGGACCACTATTTTACATCATATACACAAATTTACTCAAAAATGGAATCAACTTGAATTAAAACCTGAAACCATAAAACTCCTGGAAGAAAACATAGGCAGTGAACTCCTTGACATCAGTCTTGACAATTATTTTTTGGATTTGACAGCAAAAGCAAAGGCAGTAAGAGCAAAAACAAACATGTGTAACTATATCAAGAGAAAAAGCTTCTGCACAGCAAAGGAACCCATTAGTAAAATGAAAAGGCAACCTATTGAAAGGGAGAAAATCACAGCAAATCATATATTTTACAAGGGGTTAATACCCAAAATATAGAAAAACCTCAACCAGCGCAAAAAAAAAAAAAAGAACCAAAAATGGTCAGAGAGGGGAAGCCTGGGTGGTGCTGTCAGTTGAGCACCCAACTCTTGGTTTTGGCTCATCTCACCATTGTGGATCAAGCCCCACATCTAGCTCTGTCTGAACTCAGTGTGAAGTCTGCTTCAGATTCCCTCTCCCTCTCCCTCACACTCTCTCACTCTCTCAAATGAATAAATAAAATCTTTTTTTAAAAATGGGAAAAGGGGCACCTGGGTGGCTCAGTCGTTAAAATGGCTGCCTTTAGCTCAGGTCATAATCCCACCATCCTGGGATTGAGCCCTGCATCCGGCTCCCTCCTCAGCGGGAGGCCTGCTTTTCCCTCTCCCACTCCCCCTGCTTGTGTTCCCTCTCTCACTGTGTCTCTGTCAAAGAAATAAATAAAAATCTTTTTTAAAAAAATGGGCAGAGAATCTAAATAGACATTTTTCCAAAGAAGACATAGAGAGCCAACAGGTATATTAAAAGAAAAAAAAAAAATGCAACGGCGCCTGGGTGGCTTAGTGGGTTAAGCCTCTGCCTCCAGCTCAGATCATGATCTCTAGGTTCCTGGGATCGAGCCCCACATCGGGCTCTCTGCTCAACAGGGAGCCTGCTTCCCTCTCTGTCTCTGCCTGCCTCTCTACTTGTGACCTCTCTTTTTGTCATAAATACATAAAATCTAAAAAAAAATTTTTTTAAAAAGACAAGAAAAAACCAAGTGTTGGCAAGGATGTGGAGAAGAGGGAATGCTTGGGCACTGTTGGTGTGAATATAAACTGGTGCAGTCACTAGGGAAAACAGTATGGAGGTTCCTTAAAAAAATTAAAAATAGAATTACCATATGATCCAACAATTCTACTTCTGGGTATTTATTCAAAGAAAATGAAAACACTAACTCAAAAAGATACATGCATGTCCATGTTCACTGCAGCATTATCTGCAATAGCGAAGACAAAGAAACACCTAAGTGTCCATCAGTGGATAAAGAACATGTGTCTCTCTCTCTCTCTCTCTCTCACACACACACACACACACAAATATTATTCAGCCATAAAAAAGAATGAAATCTTGTCATTTGAAACAACATGGATGGACCTTGAGAGCATTATACTAAGTGAAATAAGACAGAGGAAGACAAATATCATATGATATCACTCATAGGTGGAATCTAAAAAGTTTTTTTTTTAATTTATTTTTTAAAGATTTTATTTATTTGAGAAAGAGAAATAAAAACTAATTTTTAAAAAAAATTTTAAAAGGAGAGGTGCACCTGGGTGGCTCAGTCAGTTGAGCAGCTAACTGTTGATCTCAGCTCAGGTCTTGATCTCAGGGTCATGAGTTCAAGACCCACGTTCGGTGTGGAGCCTACTTTAAAAAAAATTTTTTTTTAAAGGAGCTCATAGATACAGAAAACAAACTGGTGGCTGCCTGAGGTGGAGGGGTGGGCCAAATGAGTTAATAAGGGGGTCAAAAAAGCACAAACCTCCAGTTATAAAATAAGTCATGGGATGTAATGTATAGCATGGTAACTACAGTTAATAATACTGTATTATAGGGGTGCCTGAGTAGCTCAGTGGGTTAAAGCCTCTGCCTTCGGCTCAGGTCATGATCCCAGAGTCCTGGGATCGAGCCCCACATCGGGCTCTCTGCTCAGCGGGGAGCCTGCTTCCCTCCTCCCTCTGTCTGCTGCTCTCCCTGCCTGTGATCGATCTCTGTCTATCAAATAAATAAATAAAATATTTTAAAAATATAAAAATAAAAAATAATACTGTATTATATATTTGAAAGTTATTAAGAGAGTAAATCTTAAAAGTTCTCACCACAAGAGAAAATACTGTAACTATGTATGGTCACAGATATTATCTAGACTTACTGTAGTGATTTTTTTTTAAAGATTTTATTTATTTATTTGACAGAGAAAGACGCAGTGAGAGACAAGCGGGGGGTGGGGGTGGGGAAAAGCAGGCTTCACGTGGAGCAGGAAGCCCAATGAGGGTTTTGATCCCAGGACTCTAGGATCATGACCCAAGCAGAAAGCAGACGCTTAACGACTGAGCCACCCAGGTGCTCTATAGATCATTTTACAACATTCGTAAATTATCAACTCATTATGCTGTGCACCTGAAGCTAAGATAACACTAATGCCAATTATACTATAATTTAAAAAAAAAACTGCTCTAGAGGAAAGTCTAACTTGAAAACTCAATCTAAAATATAAAGACTCAATCACTTCTTGGGAAAAAAGGAAACTAGGAAGGGAACATTTTCCATAGTAAACAGAAGAGATCCTAGTAACATTCTTTCCTCTAAGAATGATAGAAAGGAAACTGACAGTATTTGGGAGAATATTCAGAACCAAGTCTGCTCTTTAAAAGATAAATACTAAGGAATCCCCAACTTTTATAAAGACATGCAAATCTTGTGCTATCTAAGATTTGTTTAAGATGAGCAGCTAAAACAATTATCATCCTTCATTCCATTGTTCAGTTCTAAAAAGTTCTACTCCAAGAAGCTCTTCAAAAAGCACACTTCCGGGGCGCCTGGGTGGCTCAGTGGGTTAAGCCTCTGCTTTCGGCTCGGGTCATGATCTCGGGATCCTGGGATCGAGCCCCACATCGGGCTCTCTGCTCAGCAGTGAGCCTGCTTCCCCCTCTCTCTGCCTGCCTCTCTGCCTACTTGTGATCTCTCTCTCTCTGTCAAATGAATGAATAAAATCTTAAAAAAAAAAAAAAGCACACTTCCATACGGTAATTTACACTTTATTATAAACAATAAATGTTTATTAAAAATATTAGTAGCAATAAACCTTTATGTCATCGAACAATTTTGTAACCGCCTGCCAACACCATACTAGCATACAGCCTTCTTTAGAATTAAAGTGTGTGAAAGAATTTAAGGTCACACTTGCTAGCAGCATTCTCACACCACCAACCAAAACACACAGGGCTCGCACAAAGGAAAAGCCAGGTCCTAACTATAAAACATAAAAACCTGTGTGGGGGGTGCCTCAGTGGCTCAGTAGAGCAGGCTCAGCGGGAAGCCTGCTTCTCCCTTTCCCACTCCCCGTGCTTGTGTTCCCTCTCTCACTGTGCCTCTGTCAAATAAATAAATAAAATCTTTAAAAACAAACAAAAAAACCTGTGTACATTTAATAAGAACTCAATTATGCCAATAACACAATAATGTGTTCTTACACTGATCAAGCCTTTTTCAATCAAGAAAAAATATGGATGTGAAGATTTCAAAATAAAAATATGATATAATCCACAGCACTTACACTGCACTTCTTCAAAAACTAATGTTCATGACCTTTAGGATGAATTATTTCTATGGCAGTAAATATGAAAATATCTGAGGAAAAATGTGTAAGCTGATTAGTTTTTTAAAAGCCAATGCCATACGATGTTCCCACTTTTTTCATTTTTAGTTATGAAAGAATTTAAAATTCAGAAAAGTGAAATGATACATAATCCAAATGTAACAATTATAACATACTGCCATTTTTGCTTCAGGTTTTTATGAAACAGAAAATTGCAAGTTAGTTGATTTCCCTGCTCATTCCACTGTCTTCTCTCCCCTTTCAGAAGTAAAATTCCTACTGAAATTAATGTATCTTCTTCTAATCCATGGGTTTTTATAAATAATTTTGCAGCAGTGCCTGGGTGGCACAGTAGTTGAGGATCCAACTCCTGGTTTTGGCTCAGATGGCAATCTCAGGGTCCTGTGATCAAGCCTCACATCAGGCTATGTGCTCAGCACAGGGTCTGCTTGGAATTCTCTCTCCCTCTCCCTCAACCCCTCCAGCTCGTGCAAATCAATCTTCAAAAGTAGTATTTTGCAGCATACATGTATGGATCCATAGACAACACAGCGCTATTTTGTTTTTAACATTCAGAAGGGGTATCACATTCAATTTCTTGTAACCTATTCTTTCTTTGACAGTTTCCAGGATTTATCTGTGTAGACACACAAAAATCTCATTTGTCCATTCTGTTACAGTAATAAATTGCATTAAAATACTACTGCTTGCTTATCCATTCCTCTACGATTGGACAGTTTCCAAATTTTTCCTCTTACAAATACAACTGAAGGGGTGCATGGGTGGCTCAGTGGGTTAAGCCTCTGCCTTTAGCTCAGGTCATGATCTCAGGGTCCTGGGATCGAGCCCCGCATCAGGCTCTCTGCTTGGCAAGGAGCCTGCTTCCCCCCCTCTCTCTGCCTGCTGCTATTTGTGATCTTGATCTCTCTGTCAAATAAATAAATAATCCTTTTAAAAAATACATAACTGAAATAAAAAATGCTAGTACATATTTCCTGTTGTATAAATCCAAGGGATGGGGCACCTGGGTGACTCAGTCAGTTAAATGTCTGCCTTTGGCCTAGGTCATGATCCCACGGTCCTGGGATCGAGACCCGCATCGGGCTCCCTGCTCAGGGGGGAGACTGCTTCTCCCTCTCCTCCTCGCTTGTGCTCTGTCTCGCTATCTCTGTATCTCTCTCAAATAAATAATCTTCAAAAAAAAAAAAAAATCCAAGGCTCCACCGTAGGGTATATATACCTCACAAAATCTTGCCAAAAATGACACACGCTTCACCAGTGTATTAGGGTTTCTCTTCCCCACAGCTTTAACAATTGGTACTATTAGACTTTATGAAATTTGCACAAACTGAAGTGTTTGAAATAGTATCTTGTTATTTAAGAATGACCCAATTTTTATAGTTTTATTAGACAAACGGGCTTTCTCTTTGTCATATTTCTCTTTCTAGATTACAGATATCCAATATGCAGTATACAATTTATTCCTCTTGTGCTCACCCACAAAGTCATATACTAAAGAATTTTAAATTTCACACTCAGTCTTTCAACAAAACAAAAATTTTTCTTTATAATTATGATTTTCAAGCTGGCATTAGCCTTCAGGAAAATGATATAGACTATCTTTAATAAATGCATCCCAGGGACACTGGGTGGCTCAGTCGGTTAAGCATCTGCCTTCAGCTCAGGTCATGAATCAAGCCTTGAGTTGGGTATAGCAACTTGCTCAGTGGGGAGTCTGTTTGTCCCTCTCCCACTGCCCCTCCCCACGCTTGTGCTCTCTCTCATTTGCTTGCTCCCTCTCTCACAAATAAATAAATAAATAATCCTGGAGGAAAAAAAAAGACATTCCATGTTTCAGATTTTCATACTGTTCTGGGGCTCCTGGCTTGTTTAGTCAGTAAGTTCAAGCCCCATATTGAGTACAGAGATTACTTAAAAATTAAAAATCTTTTTAAAATTTTTTCATATTCTTCTACTGAACAAAGGAGGTAAATATCTTACTGAGACAAATAATTTGGTCCTATCTTTTTAAAATAACAGTTTGGGGGGGATATAAATCACATACCATTAATTCTACATTTTAAAGTGTACAATTCAGTGGGTTTTGGTATAGTCACAAAGTTCCACCACTATCTAACTCCAGAACACTTTCATTAGCCTAAAAGAAACTCCATGCCTATTAGTAGTCACTCTCCATTATCCCCCTCTTCTAGCTCCAGCAACCACTCATCTACTTTATGTATATTGAAATTCATCAATATATTCTTATTCATAGTGTTAAGAAACTTCTTTGGGTCATTTCCTTCAATTAGCCACTGACTAACACTTTTAACTGTTACACACACACCTTTCTTTACTAGGGAGGCTGTCTAATAACTTAGACTCCCTGAGGAAAAGGCACAATTTGTTCTAAAATCAGGGCTAAAACCTACCTATCAACATATGAATACCATTACCTCCTTTGCTATTACAATTATACTTGCCCAAAATTCAGTTCATTAGTTACACAGCCACAGTATGCACATCACTATTCTTTCTCTCAAAAAAGGCTGACGGTAATCAGGCCACTCATACAAAGGCGTGAGCTGAACACAATGCACTGCAATGCCCAGTGCCTCGCCGGACTGAAGCAGCTCAGAGAGTTTAGGACACATGTTCTATCTCTTTTACCAAATGAGATTTTTTTAAAAAAAAAATGCCTTTAAGAAATAGTGCTGCAAAAGAGCCTGAAGAGTCTAAGGGCCACTGAACAACTCACCCGATTAAAAGACCAGAGCCTTGTTTTGCCTATTTTCACAGGACTTTAACAGATGCCTACCAGTGCTCCCAATAACCTGAAAGCAAACATAGTCACAAGACAGCTCACCAGCATCTCAGAAAAAGAGCTACAATGTCTAGGGAAGAACAAAATGTGTAATAAGGAAACCACAGCTCCCTCCATGACACCAGGGGCCCAGCTCACAAACAAGACAGGCATAACGTTGGTAACCTTATCTTTTCTGGTGCCTAATTTTCCTGCAAAAACTGCTTTGGGATAAAAGAGGAAGGCTTCCAATGCCCAAAGCAATGAATTCCACAGCCATACTACCTCTGGCTGAATTACACACACTCTAGGCACAAAATATAATAAAAAGAGAATACTGCAAGGAACTAGTCTTGCAACTTAAGGAAAGCATAGTGAAGTCCCAGAAGCTCTCTGAAGTGGACCTTACAATTGTGACCATAGAGCAGTTCATAGAAAGTACACAGGAAGGGACTGCTTATCTACATTTTTCACCATGGTGATATGTAATCATCTGTCATTTGCATAGTACTTTATTATATGCCCAGACTATTTTTATAATCATGATTCTGGAGTTACTTATCATAATGGCTGAGTATGACGGATTAAAATTTATTTTCCTTTTTCTAGGTATTCGGATTACAACAGATAGGAGAACATCAGCATGGCAAAATAGATAAAGAAGACTTCCTTTGTCTCAAAACCCTGTCAAAAAGATGGCAGAACTGCTCAATTTTAGGGTTTATGGAAACCTAGAGTATCCAATGATTTCAGATGATGAAGAAAGTAAAAGCGCAGAAGAGTTATAAACAATTTCCTCAATGTCAGCAAATTAGGGGCAAAGGCAAGAGGAAAACCCTGGCCTCCTGATTTCCAATTCAGGATTTCCACATTAGCATATTCCTTTTCTGTAAATAACAGAATAGGTGATTGCATCAACCCTATGGCGTAAGTACTAGTCTCTCCAATTTCGAGATGAGGAAATGGAGGCATTTCTCACAAAAGTGAGAAACCATCCCCAGATCACATAAGTAGCAAGTGGCTGCCTTACTTGCGGTAACATTAATTGCTATTATAAATGAACCCCCTCCCAATAAATAAATAAATAAATAACAGAATAGGTGAGGAAGACTCTGGGCTGTTTGGTTCAGCACACTGTCTTTTGTCTTTTTTTTAAGTTTTATTTAATTAAGAATCTCTACACCCAACGTGGGGCTGGAACTCAGGACCCAGAGATCAAGAGTTGCATGTTCTTCCAACTGAGCCAGCCAGGAGCCCTAGTCTTTTAAAATGCCAAATCTTTCCTCATACTGGCTTATCAAAAAAAAAAAAAAAAAAAAGTTACAACAAAATCCAGACCTGTTATCATTTCTGCCAATCTGAAAGGGAAGAGTAGCTCAATAAAACAGGCCAGGCAATGCACTGGAATTACAATGAATCCCACAGGATTATATGGATAGCAAATGAAACAGAGATGAGAGATTCTGTTTAGGCCTCAATACTACTGAGTAAGAGAGTTCCATGGTATAACTTGTTCTAGATATCTGAGGTCAAGGATTATTACTTCAACTTTTGATTTTTAAATTTTTATTACAATATTCTATAAACTTTTTTTAATCACATAGGCTCGATTTTTAACAAGAAAACAACAGCATTTTTAAACCATCATTTAGAGCAGAAAGGACAGAGCTGGGTGGGAACAAAGCATGAGAGGAAACCATGAGTACAATAAGAATCCAACTGAGGAAGTCCGAGAGAGAGGTGAGGGTGGCTTGGCCAACGGCAATAATGGAGGAGATAGGCAGAAATAGTCAGACTTGTTTATCCCTGTGATGCAAAGATGGTTCAACACATGCGTACTATTTAATATGATGGACTACATAAACCGAATGAAGGGTAAAAACCACATGATTGTCTCGGGGTGCCTGGGTGGCTCAGTCAGAGCATCCAGCTCTTGATTTTGACTCAGTTCATGTTCTCAGGGTCCTGGGATCCAGTCCCATATCAGGCTCTCGAATCAGGGAGGAGTCTGCTTTTTCCCTCTCCTTCCGCCCCTCCCTCTGTTCACCGACAGGCACACGCGGCTCTCTCTCTCTAAAAATAAGTCTTAAAAAAAAAAAAAAAAAGATCATCTCAACAGATGCAGAAAAAGCATCTGATGAAATCCAATACTCTTTCATGGTAAAAGTTCTCAACAAGGGGTGCCTTGGTGGCTCAGTCATTAAGCGTCTGCCTTCTACTCAGGTCACAATCCCCGGGTCCTGGGATCCAGCCCCGCATCAAGCTCCCTGCTCCACAGGAAGCCTGCTTCTCTCTCTCCCACTCACCCTGCTTGTGTTGTGTTCCCTCTCTTGCTTTGTCTCTGTCAAATAAATAAATAAAATCTTTAAAAAAAAAAAAGACTTAAATGTAACACACCTGAAACTGTAAAACTCCTAGAAGAAGACACAGGGGAACAGCCTCATGACATGAGTCATGGCAATGACTTCACAGACTTGATACCAAAGCACAGGTACCAAAAACAAAAACAGACCAATGGGACTATACCAAACTAAAAAGCTTCTGCACAGCAAAGGAAACAATTAATAAAGGAAAAGGGCAAGCTACAGAATGAGAATAATGTACCTATAAATCACATATCTGGTAAGTGGTTAATCTCCAAAATATATTAGGAATTCCTACAACTCAAAAACTAATAACCCAATTTAAAAATAGGCAAAGCACTTGAATAGACAGTTCTCCAAAGAACAGCATAAAACCACAATGAGTTATCACCTCATACCTGTAGGGATGTCTATTATCAAAAATACAAAAGAAAACAAATGTTGACAAGGATACAGAGAAGCTGGAACACTTCTACACTATTGCTGGGATTGCAAAATGGTAGCCATCATGAAAACAGCATGGAATTTTCTCAAAAAAATAAAAAATAAAACTTCTGCATGATCCAGCAATCCCACTTCTGGGTATTTTTCCAAAATAACTAAAGTCAGGATTTTGAAGAGGTAGCAGCACTACCATGTCAATGCAGCATGGTTCACAACAGGCAAGATGTGGAAACAACCCACAGATTAGTGGATTTTAAAAGTGGTATATACACACAATGGAATATTATTCGGTCTTAGAAAAAGAAGGAAATCCTGTAATATGCAATGACACAGATGAACCCTGCAGAGTTTATGCTAAGGAAAATAAGCCAGTCAATCACAGAAGATAAATACCACCACAGATACCATGGCTTCACTTATATGAGGTATCTAAAATGGTCAAATTTGGGCTCCTGACTGGCTAAGAGCATGTGCCTCTTGATCTGGGGGTCATAAATTCGAGCCCCACATTGGGTGTAGTGATTACTAAAAAAATAAACTTTTTTTTTTTTTTGAGAGAGAGAGAAAGAGAAAGAGAGAGAGGGAGAGAGAGAGGGAGAGAGCATGGGAGAAGGAGAAGCAAACTCTTTGCCGAGCAGAGGGCCTGACACGGGGCTCAGTCCCGGGACTCTGCGGTTGTGACCTGAGCCGAAGGCAAACGCTTAACCAACTGAGCCACCCAGGCGACCAGTTTACTTTTAAATAAACTTTTTTAAAAAAGATTGTCAAATTCATGGGGTGCCTGGGTGGCTCAGTGGGTGAAAGCCTCTGCCTTCGGCTCAGGTCATGATCTCAGGGTCCTGGGATCGAAACCCCGCATCGGGCTCTCTGCTCAGCAGGGAGCCTGTTTCCCCCATCTCTCTCTCTGCCTGCCTCTCTGCCTACTTGTGATCTGTCAAATAAATAAAATCTTTTTTTAAAAAATTGTCAAATTCATAGAAGAATAAAATAATGGTTGCCGAGGGGCTATAGGGAGAAGATTAAAGAGGAAGCTGCTAATCAATGGGTATAAAATTTCAGTTATGCAAGATGAATACGTTCTGCTGTACAACATTGTGCATATAAATAACATTACTGTGTTGTACACTTAAAAATCTATTAAGAGGGCAGATCTCATCTTAAATGTTATCATAATAAAACATAATTTTAAAAACAAAAACAAACAGTCACAAGTGGGATATATTTTACAGCTTGGGTTAGAATCCTATGAACATATATCTTAAAGCAGTATTTTTCAAATTATAATTTGTAATATCTTGGTCACATAATCAATTTAATAGACTAAGATCAACATTTTGCAATTAAATAAAATAAAAACTATCAGACTGCACCACATGTAGTAAGGGTATTATTTCATAAAACTTTTGTTTCAGGAATCTATATACTTATGCATACAATTGGGTACCAATATAAAATACGTCTCTAATTATGAGTTATAGCCCAAAAAAGCTTGAGAAACTTTGCTAGAAGCTGAGAATACTTATCTTCCCTAAAATCTCTGTCAAAGTCCTTCATTAGGCTCAAGTGAAACAAGCTACAGCAAGTTTAATTACATTCTTACTATAATCTTATTGATCTGCCAAAAAAATACATCATTTGGTCTTTGGAGGAAAAAAAAAAAGAAAAAGAAGAGTACAAGCAATATTTAAGCATCACTGGAATGCCAGGCATAAATTATATTATTTCTACCAATCATGGAGATACACAGATTACTAAAGAAATAGAACACCAATTTTCTTTAACCACCACACAATTTTAACCATTCAACTACTCCTAATGTTAGGGATTAAACACCACCAATGTATACTTACTTTCTGAATTTTCAGGAAAATACCTTACTCTCCCAAATGAGAAAATATGACCTAATTCTCCTTGAAGAATATAGAGTATATACTATAGCTCTGAAATATTCCTTCAGAAAACCTCCTGCCTTAAGCAATAATCTTTTTTTAACAACAGATAAAATAAAACTGTATTTACCAATTCACCAAGTCTTTGGGTTTGAGTACTTCACTCTCTGAGCAATGTTATCGGCATGGGGGGTGGATAATTCTTTGTTTTGGACTATTACCCTTGGTCCCTGACCACTAAATGTCAGTGGTGTATCCTCCCTCCTCTATAGTCACTGCAACAACCAAAAATGCCCCCATACTTTTCCAAATACTCTCTAGAGATAACAGCACCTCTGCCATTAAGAACCCCTGAAAAATTTAGCTGATACTCTCCTTGGAGTATCTCCTTAGATTGTCACGTAATGAACTGTGGCCTCCAATTCAGGGTAGAGATGTCAGTCAGCTATCAATGCCTTGAATTTAACCATTTCCAAGGCAGCATTAAGATCATATGGTCTAAAGTACAGAGAATATTTACCTTTTCTTTTATTTTCCTAGCACAGGCAGTCCTTTGGGTGTTATTTTTAAAATGGTATACAGCAAATGTAAACATTTAAGAAATAAAAGGTTAACATATGGATTCTACAAGTATTCTAAGTTAAATGTTTATCTCCTTTCCTGCAAGTTTCACAAAGAAAGGAAAGGACAGAGAGAATTATAGAAGAAATGTCTAAAATCATTTCCTTGAACAAAGTCTGTAAGTACATGTATATGTTCATGTCTACATGTCTAGTGCACAGATTTAAAGGAAAAGTCACTGAGTAATACCTGACAAGTTTTATCAGGTTGAAAAGAATATCTAACACTTACTAAATACTTGTGACCAGAAACAGTAGCCACTGCTTATTCAATCCTTGCAGCAAGCTTATGAGGGCATTATTATTTTCCACGGTACACAGAGGAGAATACTGAAGTACAGAGAAGTTAAATAACCTGTTCAAGATCACCTAGTGATTAAGTGGTTGAGCCAGGGTTCAAACCCAGATTAACTCCAGAGCTCTCCTTAAGAGCTGTATTGTTTCAAGGGACACATAAGAAGGTGGGAGGAAGAGATTTTAAAAGCAAAAAGAGGGGTGCTTGGGTGGCTCAGTCAGCTGAGTGTCCAACTCTTGATTTCCACTCAGGTCATAATCTTAGGATCAGGGGACTGAGCCCTGCTCTGTGCTGAGCATGGAATCTGTCTCAGATTTTCTCTTCCTTTGCCCCTCCCCCACCTAAAAAATAAATAAATAAAAATAATAAATGGGAAAAATAAAATAAGTAAGAGCAGGAAATAATCTGTCTGAAGACTATGAAAAGGTTATCAGCAAAAATTCCTATGACCCAAAAAAAACTAGATTTTCATCCCAAGGCTCTTCAGCAACAGTATCTAAACTCTTCATTTAGTTGTTCATATTACAAAGAAGCTCAAATTAAATGAACTGTGAACTCCATTTCATACATATCACCTTGCACATAATACTCAACTTTTAAACACCGTTAGCCTGTTTACTTTACTGCTTAGGTGTCATTTCTATTGTGATAACCACATGGTACTTTTGTACAAAAGATATTTTAAAAATCAGTATTACTCTGGGGCGCTTGGGTGGCTCAGTGGGTTAAAGCCTCTGCCTTAGGCTCAGGTCATGGTCTCAGGGCCCTGGGATCGAGCCCCGCATCGGGCTCTCTGCTCAGCAGGGAGCCTGCTTCCCCCCCTCCTCTCTGTCTGCCTCTCTGCCTACTTGTGATCTCTGTCAAATAAATAAAATCTTTAAAAAAAAAAAAAAATCAGTATTACTCTGATCAATTATATATTACAAAGGGAAAAAAGGCACCTACACAATGGGCAAATCTGGCAGACAGGAATTTAACCAAATGTGAATTTAACATCACCATTAATGAAACTACCATTGTGGGCCTCGGATGTTCAGCATTAAGAAAAGACAAAACAGGGGCGCCTGGGTGGCTCAGTGGGTTAAAGCCTCTGCCTTCGGCTCAGGTCATGATCCCAGGATCCTGGGATCGAGCCCCGCATCGGGCTCTCTGCACAGCAGGGAGCCTGCTTCCTCCTCTCTCTCTGCCTGCCTCTCTGCCTACTTGCAATCTCTGCCTGTCAAATAAATAAAATCTTAAAAAAAAAAAAAAAAGAAAGAAAGAAAAGACAAAACATCCTGCTCACAATACTTATCCTTAAGCAACACAAGCGGAAAAAGATATATTCAAATTGAAGGATAGTCTACAAAACAACACATCTCTTAAAATGTCAATGTCATGAAAGACATCTTCCTTCCTAAAATCGGGCTTTAGGAACTGTGTTGGGGTAAGAGCCCGGACAACTAAAGGACATTATTAAAACCAAGAAAATACACAATAGAGACAGTATATGAGATGATATGTCAGTAGTACTAAAACTCCAGAGTATAAAACTGTATGTGGTTGTGTAGGAGAAATCTCTTTATTCTTTGGAAATGGATGCCGAAATATTTTGGCATGATGTCTGCAAGTAACCCTTATATGTTTCAGCAAAATATAAACACGCTGCATATGTGTGTGTGTGGAAAGAGAACACAAAAATGTGGCAATATGTCCAAAACTGATCAATTTAGTCAAAAGGGTATATGGGTAACCACTGTACCATTCTTTACACTTGTCTGAAGGTTTAAATGTCATCAAAATAAAAGGTTGGGGCAGAAAATACTCCAAGACACAAAACTCAGGAATCTTAATGTAAATATTACCTAAGGATTAAGGCAGAATAAGAGAATCATTCTTTTTCGTGAGGCACCTGGGCGGTGCACTCAGTTTAGCACCAGACTCGGTTTCTCCTGGTTTCGGCTCAGGCTGTGATCAGGGAGATTAAGCCCTGCATTGGGCTCCGTGCTCAGCAGGGAGTCTGCTTCAGATTCTCTCTCTCCCCGTCTCCTGCCCCACACTCTGTGCTCTCTCTTCCTCTCTCTAAAATAAATAAATAAATCTTTTTAAAAAATCATTCTCTTTGGTAAAAGTAAGAAAAGCAGAGAAAGGAGTCAAGAAGCAGAAGTCATGAAGCAGGAAGGATAGGAATTCAGACTGCTGTGACTCCGATCTCTATCTTCCTGTCCTCGTAACCCCAAGGACAAACACCCTATTGGCAAGAACCAAGTGAGCAAAGCTCTGTGCGCAGAAACAGTGGGTATTCACTCACCCACCAATATTTATTAAATATCTATGTGTCAGACTCCATGGCAGCAGCACAGCAGTATAAATAAGAACACAGACTCTGGAATCTGAGTGTGCAGGTTCAAATCCCAGCATTACCAAATCCCAGCTCTACCATTTGCTATTTGCATATCTTTTAGCAAATTACTCAATCTCTCTGTGCTTTGATATCTTCACTTTTAAAGGGAAGATAATAACAACACCTAATTTAAAGTGTTGTTATGAAGATTAGATGACATAACAAATGGGGCACCTGGGTGGCTCAGTCAGCTCAGAGGGGAGTCTGCTTCTCCCTCTCCTGCCTCTCCCCTGCCCCCAACCTTTCCCCCCAGCTTGTGCTCTCTCTCTCTCAAATAAGTAAAATCTTAAAAAAATAAAAATTTTAAAAAGCTCTTATATTTCTTGCTTATTTATTATGTTTTTATTTTAAAGATTTTTATTTATTTATTTGACAGAGAGAGAGAGAGAATCACAACTAGGCAGAAAAGCAGGCAGAGAGAGAGGGGAAAGCAGGCTCCCCGCTGAGCAGAGAGCCCAACGCGGGACTTGATCCCAGAAGTCCGAGAACATGACCTGAGCCGAAGGCAGAAGCTTAGCCCACTGAGCCACCCAGGTGCCCCTATTTGTTTTTAAAGGGAATCATTTATCTGGTTATTTCTCTTTGTATATATAGATATTTGTTAACTGGAGAATTCTGCTCTGTACATGAGTGTTCAGATGCTAGGTAAATAAGGTAAATGATATTCTAGTACACCTGAACTTTGAAAAGTTTTTTTTTTTTTTTTAAAGATTTTATTTTTAAGTAATCTCTACACTCAGCATGGGGCTTAAACTTTAACCCTGAGATCGAGAGTGGAATGATCTGATTGACCCAGCCATGCACCCCAAACTTTTAAAAGTTTTATTGGAGAATCAGTTCTCTATTTCAGCATAGTAAACTATTCTAAAACTCAGCAGCTTAAAACAACTATAAATATTATCTCATATGGTTTCTGTGGCTCAGGAATATGGGAGCAGATTAACTGAGTGATTCTGGCTATAAGGCTGTCATGTTTCTGGGGGCTCCGGCTATCTGAAGGCCTGCCTGGGACTAGAGGATCCACTTCTAAGCTTACCCACACGGCTGTTGGCAGCAGGCCATCATTTCTCACTGGCTATTGCTGGAGGTTCAGTCCCTTACCACATAGACCTCTACATAGGACTGCTTGAGTTTGTCAAGACATAGCAGCTGGCTTCCCTCTAGAGCCTTCTGTCTCTATGGATTTGCCTATTCTAGACATTTCATATAAAAGGAATCATACAGTAAGTGCCCTTTCATGAGTGGCTTCTTTCACTCAGTCTAATGTTTTCAAGGCTCATCTGTGTTGTAGCAGGGGTCGGAACTTCATTCCTTTTTAAGGAAGAATAATATTTCATTGTATGGATAAACCACATTTTAAAAATTCATGTATCAGTTAATGGACATTTGGCTTGATTTTACTCTTTGGCTCTTATGAATAATGCTGCTATGACCATTTGTGTCAAGTTTTTGTGTGGATGCATGTTTTTGTAGTTCTTAGGTATATACCTAAGTGTTGAAGCCTGTATTTTATCCCTCTGTACGACTGCAGTAGAATTCTAACTGGACTTGTCACCTCTTTAATTGGTCTTTCACTTTGCTATCCAAGTGATATTTCTGACATGGAGATTTAATCACATCTTATCTCTATTTCTGTGTTTTCAGTGGCTCCTTGTAGCTTTCAGGAAAAAGTCCAAACTCAGCTTATCACATAGGCCATTTCTGATCTGGCTCCTGCCTTCCTTTAAGATTTTCCTGCCATGCTTTTCATTCTTGTTCACTTAACCTCAAATGATGTCATGCTTTTGCCCATTAAAGTTTTCATGCTTCTACCATTGTCTCGAATGGTTTATCACTCTCTTTGAATGGAATATAACTACTTATTCTTTAGAAATCAGCTCTGGTTCCATTTGTGATAAACTTTATTATCTTTAATTAATTAATTTTAACATTTTATTTATTTATTTGAGAGAGAAAGAGAGAACGTGTGCACAAGCAAGGGCGAGGGGCAGAGGGAGAAGCAGAAGCAGACTCCCCACTGAGCAGGGAGCCAGATGCAGGGCTAGATCCCAGGACCCTGAGATCATGACCTGAGCCAAAGGCAGACGGTTAACTGACTGAGCCACCCAGGTGCCCCCCTTTATTTAAACACTCCTTCTCTGTGCTGTCACAATACTTTTACCATAATGCTTATCATGCTGTTTTCTGGACATTGATTCTTGTTTGTTTCTTCAGGTAGATTATAAAACCCTGAGGGAAGGAGCCATATCTTCACTGACTTAGTATCTCTAGGCCTAACAGTAACACAAAAAAGTAACTAATATCTATTGCATTGTTTAATATATAAATGCCTGGCAATCATTTGCAATGACGTGGATGTAACCAGAGGGTATTATGCTGAGCGGAATAAGTCAATCAGAGAAAGACAAATATCATATGATCTCCCTGATATGAGGAATTTGAGAGGCAGGGTAGATGGTTGTGGGGGATAGGGAAAGAAAAAAATGAAACAAGATGGAATCAGGAGGGAGATAAACCATAAGAGACTCTTAATCTCACAAAACAAACCGAGGGTTGCTGGGGGCAGGGTGGGGGGTTAGGGGTAGGGTGGTGGGGTTATGGACATTGGGGAGGGTATGTGCTATGGTGAGCGGTATGAAATGTGTAAGCCTGACGATTCACAGACCTGTACCCCTGGGGCAAATAATACATTATATGTTAATATAAATGAATGAATGAATGGCAATATTCTAGCATTTTACTTTTTTTAAAGATTTTGTTTATTTATGGGGCGCCTGGGTGGCTCAATAGTTAAGCATCTACCTTTGGCTCAGGTCATGATCCCAGGGTCCAGCGGAAAGCCTGCTTCTCCCTCTCTCACTCCTCCTGCTCGGGTTCTCTCTCTCGCTGTATCTCTCTGTGTTAAATAAATAAACAAAACCTTTAAAAAAAAAAAAAGATTTTGTTTATTTATTTGAGAGATTGAGAGAGTGAGCACATGCAAGAGACAGCACAAGCAGTAGAGAAGGAAAGCAGCCTCCCCGCTGAGCAAGGAGCCCGATGCAGGGCACAATCCCAGGACCCTTAGATCATGACCTGAGCCAAAGGCAGACACTTAACTGATTAAGCCACCCAGGTGCCCCAATACAAGACCTTTTACTGAAAGGCCTGAAGCGTTACAGAATAATGTCTTTCAAGGGGGAAAAAAAAACAACACCACTTCAAATAAAAGCCAAAGCCACTCTTTAAGAAAGGTTACATTTTAAAAAAGTGGTTAAAAAAAAAAAAAGGAATAAAAAGGGTAAATGTGTGACCGGTGGAAAAAAACAACACTTCAAATAAAAGCTAAAGCCACTCTTTAAGAAAGGTTACATTTTTAAAAAGTGATTAAAAAAAAAAAGAGGAATAAAAATAACAAAAGGGTAAATGTGTGACCGGTAATAAGAAACTTTTTTTAAATTCAATCAATTAACATGTAGTGTATTATTAGCTTCAGAGCTAGAGATCAATGATTCACCAATTTTCCATAATACCCACTGCCCATTACATCCCGTCCCCTCCTTAATGTCCATCACCAGTTACTCAATCCCCCATCCCCCTTCCCTCCAGCAACCCTCAGTTTGTTTCCTACAATTAAGAGTCTGACAAGGGATCTTTTGGGGGACCTGGGACTGTAACACTGGAGTGTAGCAATGGTTGCACAACTCTACAAATTTACTAAAAATCATTGACTTGTACACTTCCAACAGGCAAATTTTGCAGTATATAGATTACATATCAATAAAGCTGTTTCTTAAAAACGTATTTGTTTGCTGAAGCAAGAAGGGAGAATTAGAGTTTCTCTGAAGAAAGAAAGCAGTGAAAAGAAAAAGTACAATAATTCATTCTACAGACAGGAAAATAAAAATGAAAACTGCACAGATTCAGAAATACTAATGTTTCCATTTCAGCCCAATAAAGGACAGTATTGTGTCACTGGGTTACTCACTATAAACCTTGCTAAGACCACAAAAGCTTACCGTCTTAAGAGTAAAAAGACAATAGATTGGGAGACGTTCAATGTGGAATCAGGGGAAGGAAAACTCCGACTTAATGTCCTGTCACCTAGGAGAGACGTAACAATTTATTCTGATCCCACGTTATTGCATAGGCCTGAGATGTAGAGATGGTACCTCCTATCAGAACAGAATTTCAAGAGGAAATTTAAAAGCAGAAAATCAAATCTAGAATCATCTTAAAAGAATGTATGACAATTTCTTTACCAGTAAGATGACAACAGTCAATTCCCTCAGCCAGCAAAACATCCAAATAGGGGATTTTTTGGTATTTCTGGAGAAGAATAATTTGCATTGGTTCAGGGGCTTTTGCAGAAGCTGCCGGAGATAGCAGCGCTGTATTTTACTTACCCACGTGCAACTACAGAGATCAAGCGAAACTGCACCTATAAACAACCACAATTCACATTTGCTTTGAGCTATGAAAATATTAACCTACTCTGACCTCCCCTGCACCAACATCAGCAAAGCCTGGGTCAAGAGTCTCAACTTCCCAAAACAGCACAGCACAGCACAGTAGCCTGCTAGTCTCCTTTCTGCCTTTGGCTAAATCAGTAGCAAGTCTTTTTATTTTCTAGATAAAAACAAAAACAAAAAATTCCACTAACTCGTGTAGGTATTTTCTTTTTTTTTTTTTTCTCTTCACAAAAGAAGGTTCTAGCAGACATAAATGACATAATGAAGACATAAATGAAGCAACATGTATCAAGATCTAACTCGCTTTCCTCTAAATGGCTACAATAAGGGTCAAAATAGCTCAAGGTGGTGATATCCATGAGGTTATAAACACTCAGACTTGAAAAAGTATAACGTCAATGAACTTTATATATTTCAATAAAAGAACATAGTGTGAAAATAGCATGCCTAATAGAATTTACAGTAGTGTGCCTAATCCTTAGTAGGAGTTCAGTAAATTTTAGTTTCTTTCCTTTCCATTAATTCTTACAGTATTTCCACGAAATAGTTCCTGTTTATTACTACCCCAATAAAAAGCAGGAAAACAGAAAGAAGAGAATCTCCTGAGTGACCACCCAGACCAGACCCAACATTCAGGTCTCTAAATGATAATGAAGGGAAATCATCTGCAGAAGTTAAACTTTCATCAACCCTCCCTACCTTAGGCAGTAGTGTCAATTCCAAAGACCATGGTTCCCTTTGCTACAGAAAAGTAGCTCAGTGAGGCACCTGGCTGGCTTAGTCATAGAGCATGCAACTCTTGATCTCAGGGCTGTGAGTTCAAGCCATACACTGGACATAAAGATTACTTAAAAAAAAAAAATGGTAACTCGACTGTCTTTCCTTATGGCAATGTATTTATGATTGCTGTTCTTGCAAGTTGTCTCAAGAACTTTTGCTGTTTTAGGTGCAAGAGTCCAAGGCTGTCATCAACCCACAGAGCCTTATATTCAAGTTCACAGGATTCCTGGTTGGGAGGGTTGTAGGGAGTAGTATCGTTATTTTTTTTTTTTTTTGGCTATCAAGTTCACTCTCTGAGTGATCCAAGTTTCCTGCACCAATGAGCAATGGGATCTCCACATACCTAAGACCACAGGAAACTAGAACTATGTGAACTAGCCCTACCTTACTTTGACAGGAAATGTTCTGACAGAAATAGGTTTGCAGAGCTGTGTGATGCTACCATCTATAGCTTTTTTGTGGGCATCTGACACAAGACAGATATAGGAGCCCAAGCCATATCTGGTGTATTTTTGTTTAGCACAGAGCTGAAGCTAGGAACACAAGCATGCTGTGTCAAATCAAACTCTAGTGGGTGCAGATAGACAGATTCTGTCATCAGTAACAAAATTTACAATTGCCATGATTGCCTGGCTACTGTCAAAACAGGCCCTTTGTTGCATTTAGTCTACCATTCACATAAGCTACTGAGTGTCAGGGTAACCAGAAGAATTAGCTAGTCTGTCACTAGCCATTACCCCAAGGTGGTTTACATGATGGCTCTAATACAAGAACTTCTGGCCTCCAACGATTGGATCATGGTTTGTACACGCATGTGTGTGAATTCATGGTTCTGTTCTATAACCACCAAAATTTTTAACTGGTTGAGCTGTTTCTTGGCATTCAATAAATTCTGAAAAGACACTAGACATAGTACACAACATTAGATAATCAACAAAGAGAGACCATCATGGGGCTATGATTTATTCTAGTTCAGCAGAATTGAAAATACTAACAAAACAGCTTAGGAAAGGAGCAGGAAAAAGCAAATAAACCTGGGACCTACCTTGTTTACAACTCCCACAGACAGATGAAATTCAATTCCATGCCAACCATACCCCTCGATCACTAAAACACAAAGAGAAAAATAAAAGTTCACGCGATATAAGCAGTTCTTGAAGTTCCTAAAGGGCATTTGGTTTCAAAGGTATAAAGCTGTTTATCTCCTATCTTCTTCATGCCTACAACAGTGGTTAAGCTCTGTCACTGGCAAAAAGGCCCAAATAGGTGGAGTTAAATAGTAGCTAACACTTGACTGAGCACTTACTATATATGCTACTCACTGTTCTAAGCACTTAAAAATACTAATTTAATCCTCAACAACCCTATGAGATAATTATCTTATTAAGTCATTTTATATCCAAATTGCAACTGACCTATACCTCTGAAAATTGCTCTTACTGGTGTTAAAAAATGGCTTTTAAATAAACGCAGGTGATCTCAACTACTGTAGATGGGCTGTTTCAATGGTTGACATATCTAGAAATGTTTCATATTCATCCATTCATTATGTATTCCTCGAGACCCAACAGTGTGCTAAAGAGGATTCATCCTCTGTCCCTTAGGAGAAATTAGTTGGGAAGATCAGACTATAATAGAAGAAATGCTTCAAGAAATGGAATGCCCTTTTGAGGTACATCCTTTTGTACAATCATTCAGTAAAAATAATAAGCTTTGAGAAAAGGGGAGGAAAGCTTCACATAAAAGCTGGACCTTTAAAAACAGGTATAGCAGCAAAGAGAGGAGAAGGGCTTTTCAGGCAAGGAAATGATAACAAAAACATGGTGGCAAGGACAGACACCGTGTATCTGAGATCCTTCATAATGTGATCCCACCCAGCCACTGATCTCCCTCCCCTCCCCCATTAGCTAATACCAAACTTCTTACTTCTGGGACAATCTTTGATAGTCCCACTATTTTCCTACTACATAATAAAATGTTCTTCCCCCCTTTTCCCTGGTAAGTAACATCAACTAATCTTAGTACATAGTAGGCACTCAATACAATATAGCCACTTAGAAATAATTTTTATTATTAAAGATCCAATTGAAATATTTTTCTAAAGCCTTTTCCAATTCCCCAGAGTTAATCTACTCGCCTCTCCACTACACTCACATGGCATTTGTCCATCTTTCCATTAGAACAATAAAATATTTTATGGTCCCCAGGTTTCCTTTTTTCCTTTTCTCTTACATGTACGAACAGAAACCATCTTTCATACAACTCAGTGTTCCCTAAGACCTAACACAGTGTCTGGCATATAACAGGTGCCCATATAATGGGCAACAATTCTTGTTGACTGAAATACCAATTGACTGCTTACAAAATACATAAAAATAGGATTCCTCTAAAATGTCAGCTCCTTTAATATATTTAAATGATTCAGTGTGTCAAAATCTAATGCACTTTTACATTTTCATGAATACATCTGCCACATAATTATGCTAACAACTCAGGTACAAAAAGTCAAAGCGGATTCACTAAAAACTACCAGGCTCACTAGTTTTTGCTTGACAACAAAATGAGGTCCCATTCATGCCAACTGAGCCAGAAGAAATTAACTGAAGTGATAATTTAGATATTGTGGCCGGAGACCATACTCATTGAAATAGTGCCAGTTTCATTGGCAGTCTGTATGTTTAAGTAGGTGTTCATACTGGCTTTAGTCATGAATCATAGAGGTTACAGATTTAGAAGTCCAATCATAAATCCATGATTTATTTATAGAAACTTTCCATATGGTAGGAGTTTAAGAAGTAAAACAGCAGCCTTTTTGCCTGCCGAAAACAGAGGGTAGCAGAGAGCCAAAGGAATAAACCCTCTACTGGCTCTGCTCTTGGCACTGTTTAAAGCATAGGAAGAAATGTGCAGGGCAAGCAAGAGCCTTACTGAAAATCAGTCACCCAGGACAACGGGCAATTTGAATGTCTGTGCTATTCAATGCTTAAATATTAATTTTTATACGTGCCCAAGTTCACTTAAAGCACAACTTGTGGCTTGGAACTTAAAAAATGTTCTAATGTGCTGGTTTGCCCACATATTAATGAAGTCAGCCAGGTTTTAACATGCCAAGCTTAAAATACTCCCTAAATCATTATGCAAAGGTATGAACTCAATCCTGCACTCTCAGGAAAAGACACTTAAGGGAGAAAGACGAAAGGAGTAGTATTTCAAGGGAAGCCATAACAGAAAATGTCAACTCCTACAGAGTGATGAGTTATCTTTTAAAAATAGATGAAGAGGGGGCGCCTGGGTGGCTCAGTGGGTTAAAGCCTCTGCCTTCGGCTCGGGTCATGATCCCGGAGTCCTGGGATCGAGCCCGCATCGGGCTCTCTGCTCAGTGGGGAGCCTGCTTTCTCCTCACTCTCTGCCTGCTTCTCTGCCTACTTGTGATCTCCATTTGTCAAATAAATAAAATCTTTAAAAAAAAAAATAGATGAAGAGAAAGAAGATAAAAGATAATGACAAATTACTTACAATTATTAATATCAAAATGAGATCCAGGATTTTTAGATCAATGTTGTCAGAGAATGTATTTTCTTTTTAAGATTTTTATTTATTTATTTGACAGAGAGAGATCACAAGTAGACGGAGAGGCAGGCAGAGAGAGAGAGAGGGAAGCAGGCTCCCTGCTGAGCAGAGAGCCCGATGTGGGACTCGATCCCAGGACCCTGAGATCATGACCTGAGCCGAAGGCAGCAGATTAACCCACTGAGCCACCCAGGCGCCCCGAGAATGTATTTTGAAACTGATTTCTACACGAGACCATCTTATAAAAAAGTTGTTTCAGTCATCCACTGACTAAGCCCCTTTAGAATCCAAGTCTTATGTTACACTGAAATGAGTTATATTTTTATGTGAACAGTTTTATAAGCAAAGTTCTTCTAATCTTTTATATTACTGGCTTTAGAGAAATGCCAATAAAACCTAGAATGACTAAAACTTTATAACTAGACCATGGAAGCCCACACATCCAATCCCTTTATTCTCAGTTGAGAAACCAGACTAGAAGTTGTTCAGTGACTTGATAACAGAAACACTTGGGCCCAAATCTGATCACTAGCCCAGTGTATTTATCCTACTACATACTACACAACACACTGCTTTATGAAGATAGAAAATGTTCTGGAAATTACAACAGAAGAAAAAATGTAAATACCTACACTTTTCCCTAACTTTTGAAAAGAATTTAAAAATTAGATGTATGTGCCCTGATGTTCTAGAAAGGCTGTTCCTTAAAAACTGAGGCATTAGAAAATTCTAACAGTTATTTTCAAGGCTTTTGGCTCAAAACACGCTCACAGAGAATCTCCACTGGGAATGCAGCTTTAAAAAGTTTCCCTTACAGGGGCACCTGGATGGCTCAGTGGGTTAAACCTCTGCCTTTGGCTCAGGTCATGATCTCAGGGTCCTGGGATCGAGCCCCGCATCGGGCTCTCTGCACGGTGGGGAGCCTGCTTCCTCCTCTCTCTCTCTCTCTCTCTCTCTGCCTGCCCCTCCACCTACTTGAGATTGAAATAAATAATATCTTTAAAAAAAAAAAGTTTCCCTTACATTCCAAAGGAAATTAGAATAATTTTTACAATCTAAGTAAGATGAGATCATCCTCATCTTCTAAAATATAAACTTCATACACACAAAAATAAATAATTTCACAAAATTCAGGATCTTCTTTCAAACAAGCAGTTCACCTGAAAAAAGGCTACTGCCTCATGTGGGGAGAAAAAGATGCAAAGAATTAAAAAGAAAGTAAAAAATGGGATGAAAGAGTAGAAAAGGAAATAAAGAAAGAGGAAAGAAAATCAATATAAAGGTTTGATTCCAATATCAAAAACAGAAGAGAAAAAACAATTCCTAATTAAATCAGTGAAGCACAGTGTTTAAGCCAGCAGCCTTAACAAGGTGTGGTCACCTACCTCCTACCTTCTCAAACTGAACACCTACCAGAAAAACTTCAATCTCATTCTGCCTCATTTCCCTGCTTAAGTCTTTCTTCCAGTTACAAAGAGCAATAAGTAGACTGGGCCTCCTGGAGGAAGTGGAGGAGTCAGAAAGGTCAGCCCACATAGCCCCTCACAAGTCTAGCCCAGGATGGAGCTATTAGAGAGTCTCAAAAGGAGACAGTCAAAAAAGATCACTGTTTCCAGATGTATCCATAAGCTCCTCTAGAAAAAACTAGAAACCTCCAAGCAGCAAAGTATTCTGCTCCCTTTCACATCCACCAAAAAGCTTTCCTTTCCAATAATCAATTTAACCTGGAAAGAGAGTTTAAAGAACAGTTAATAATCAGGGTGCCCCAACAATAGGTTTTAATTTTCAAAAACTGGTAATATATAACTATGATTTTAAAAAAATTAAACACAGGGACACCTGGGTGGCTCAGTCGGTTAAGCCCCTGACTTCTGCTCAGGTCATGATCCCAGGGTCCTGGGATCGAGCCCTGCATGCTCAGCAGCGAGCGTGCTTCTTCCTCTCTGTCAGCCTGCCATTCCCCCAGCTTGTGCTCTTTCTCTCTATCAAATTTTTAAAAAATTAAACACACAATAAGGTATATAGTAAGAGATAGGCTTCTTTCCCACCCCAGCCTTCCAGTACTCCTTTCCAGAAACAATTTAAGTGGTTTTGTTTTTTTTTGTTTTTTTTTTTTAATGTATTTGACAGAGAGAGAGAGACAGCAAGAGAGGGAACACAAGCAGGGGGAGTGGGAGAGGGAGAAGCAGGCTCCCCCATGCAGGGAGCCCGATGGGGGGCTGGATCCCTTGAGCCTGGGGTCATGACCTGAGCCCAAGGCAGACAGATGCTTAAGAACTGAGCCACCCAGGTGCCCCATCGAGTTTCTTATAAAACGTAACATTTTCTTAATGACTGAATGACTCTCCTATGCTTACAGATGCGACTGCAGGAGAAGGAATCAGATGACTGAGCTGGTTACTGAATTACCAGAAAGAGCACATCTCCACCATCAGGGAAGTCTGAGCATCTATACAGGGACACCTGCCTTCAGTGTGGCACAGCATATCTGTGCCCTCCCTATGCATACTCCTACCCACATGTATACACAGCTACAACTAAAGGAGAGGGCTTCTTGGGCGTGGGGGGGGGATGTTAAAATATACTTCACATGAAATTTGCCATTTTAACCATTTTCAAGTGTACGATTCAGTGGCATTAAGTGCATTCACAATACTGTGCAACCATCACCACTATCCATCTCCAGAATGGTTCATCATCCAAAACAGAAACTATACCCATCAGACAGTAACTACCCATTTCCCATCCCTCTATTCTACTTTCTGTCTATGCACTGCCTATTCTAGGTGCCTCATATAAGTGAAATTATATAATATCTGTCCCTTTGAATTTTTTTTTTTTTAGATTTTATTTATTTATTTGACAGACAGACATCACAAGTAGACAGAGAGGCAGGCAGAGAGAGAGGAAGGGAAACAGGCTTCCCATTGAGCAGAGAGCCCAATGTGGGGCTCGATCCCAGGACCCTGGGATCATGACCTGAGCCGAAGGCAGAGGCTTTAACCCACTGAGCCACCCAGGCGCCCCATCTGTCCCTTTGTATCCAGAATCTTTCGCCTAACATAATGTCTTTAAGGTTCATTCACGTTGTAAGATGTACCAGAATTTCCTTTCTGGGACACCTGGGTGGCTCAGTCAGTTAAGAGTCGGCCTATGGCTCGGGTGATGATCCCAGGGTCCTGGGACTGAGTCCACATTGGGATCTTTGCTCAGCGGGGAGCCTGCTTCTCCCTCTGCCGGCTGCTTCCCCTACTTGTGTTCTGACAAATAAATAAAATCTTTAAAAAAATAAATAATGTCCTTTTTTTTTTTTTAAGGTTTTATTTATTTTTTTGACAGAGAGAGAGATCACAGGTAGGCAGAGAGGCAGGCAGAGGGGGAGGGGGAGGCAGGCTCCCTGCCAAGCAGAGAGCCCAATGCGGAGCTCGATCGCAGGACCCTGGGATCATGACCTGAGCCGAAGGCAGAGGCTTGACCCACTGAGCCACCCAGGTGCCCCGATAACATCCTTTTTAAGACTAAAGTCTACTGTATGTACATTACCACATTTCATTTATCCATTCATCAGTGGAGGGACATTTCGTTTTCCATCTTTTGGCTTTTAGGAATAATGCTGCTGTGAACACTAGCGTACGAGTACCTGTTTAAGTGCCTTCTTTCAATTCCTTTTGAGTATTACTTATGAGCAGAATTGTTGGATCCTACGGCAATTTTATATTTAACTTTCTGAAGAATTGCTTTCCACAGTGGCTGTATCATTGTATATTCTCACCAGAGATGCATAAGAGTTCCAGTCTCTCCTTGCAGTTTTTTTGATAATAGCTATCCTAACAAGTGCCAAGCAGTGTCTTATTGTGGTTTTCATTTATATTCAAAGGAAAGGGTCCTTCTGCCTATGGCTTTAAAGCATTTTGTATGTGAAGATGTTCCTATGGCACTGGTCCATCTCCATTCCACAAAGATGTGTCTTATCTGGCCGCTCTCCATCATGGTTCTCAAGAGTCTACCACTCATGGGGTGCCTGCTTCCTCCTCTCCCTCTCTCTGCCTGCCTCTCCACCTCCTTGTGATCTCTGTCAAAAAAAAAAAAAAAAGAGTCTACCACTCATTCACTTCTCTAGTCACTTCAAATCTTGTCCACTGTGACCACCACTATACTCTACTCTGCTTTCTCTGCTTTCCTTGCATATCCTTGCACCAATGCGTCTCAAAAAATGTTGATGTATTTATAACCAGACACTGCCAGCACCATCAACACACTTCTTCAACTTGTGGAAGAACCAACTACTCCCAGCACTTTTGGCACTTTAAGTCTTCTCAGGAATTGTCAACAATGCTCAAAAATTCTTTCTTGACTATCTAAGGCACTTGCTTTTCTTTTCCTTGGTTTTAGGTTCAGCACTCTTTGGATGATTGAACATGACATACAGGTCTATAAATAACCGAAGTTTTGTCTAAGTCTACCAGCATTTAAGCAGAGCTTATAGATAAACAAAATGAATACATGAAACTCACTCTCAAGAAAAAAAAAGGAAGTATACAGATCTTAAAATATAATGAATGTTTTAGGGAAAAAAGGTCACAATAAAGGGAATCAGAAGTGTCTGAGGCAAAGGAGTTACAACGTTTACATAAGATGATTAGGGTAGGCCTCACTGAGAAAGTGACAAAGAAGCAAGATTTGACAGTAATGAGAGTTAGCCACACAGCTATCTAGGGGAAGAGACATGAACAGCCAACACAAAGGCCCTAAGGCAGAAGCAGGACTGTCCTGTTCAAAGGAACAGCAAGAAAGCAAATGTGGCTGCAGCAGAGTGAACGAGGGAGATTCAGTAGGTAAGACGAGAAAGGTTAGTAGAAGACCAGATAAGATAAGGCCTTAGGGGTAGTTCCTCAGGAGTGGAATGGAGAGCCACTGCAGGGTTTCTGAACAGAGTGACATGTCTCACGCAGGTATAATGATTCAGGCTGCTGGGCTGAAAATAAAGGAAAGAGTAGAAGCTGGGAAATCAACCAGGAAATGCTACAATAATCCGGGCAAGAGAGGACAGTGGCTTAGACCACAGTGGTAGCAAGAGCGACGGTAAGAAGTTGTTGATTTGGATATATTTTGAACACGGTCCCGTAAGTTTCCCTGGCAGACTGCATAGGGCGTGTAAGAGAAATATAGGGTCCAAAGTTTTGACCAGAACAACCAGAAGAGTAGAAGGGACATAAAATAAGACAGGGAAAGGTAGAGGAGGAAAATGAATCATCTTAGTTTTGTATATGTTGAGTCTGAGACAGCTTCCAACTTTCCAACAAACAAACACAGGTTGATGAAATAATGGTTTTTTAACATTTCTTTTACTATCCTGTATTAGATAATGAAGCATAGGTTTAATTTGATGTTGATTCTACAGTTTTACAGCAAATTAATTTCAGCAGTTACCACATACATGAAAAAAGAAATACTCATAGTTTTGCGCCAATTAATTCCCAATGACCACACCCTTTAAAGCTTGAAGATCAAGACTGAAATCCACTCCACCTCACAGATATGGGGTCAAATCTCAGTAAATGAGGAAGAATAACGAACGAGAATGAGCTGCTGGCATCTGTTATCAACACGGAATTCTGCATCCTGACTGCGACTGGAGGAGTCCAGGGATCCTAACATACCAGCTACAGTCTGACACAGTCCTCTTACTCTAAACACAAATTTGTCTCTCCTTCTGGTTCCCTGGAAGGTCCCAGAAGAAGAGAATGGCTAAGAGTCTGAGAACAAACACCATTTAGGAAGAAAAACAATTCAGAGAGGAGCCTACATCAAAATAGCATTACTCCCATATTTTCTGGTCTAGGCCACCGGAGAAATCACAAAATCATACCATCTCAAGGCTGGAAAAAGGGATCATCATGTGTCAACAAATATTTTCCAAGTGACCTTGTGCTAGATGCTAAGGATACACAGATGATTATGACAAAATCCCTATTCAAAGCACTGTGTACTAAGTACTTTAATAGAGAAATTACCTAACTGTTATGGGAGTAAAAGACAAGAATAAAAGAATGGATTTTCAAAATAAATTGCCAAGAATTAACTTGGGATGATCCCCACCTCCACCATCTCCTACCAAAAGACTCATGTGGTGATTCAAGCTAAGGAGGAAGCAAGGCTGCACGCAGTCCTAACAGGGCTGGGTCTTACAACTCTTAGAATCAGTTTTGTTCTCTCATGTGACCAGTTAAATAGTTAAAGGTGCTTATGAGCTTTTCCATCCCCACTTCATTTCTTTTCCACAAAAAACTGGGATCTTGAGAAAACACTGTTCTAGTCCAACCATTCACTCAGTGCCAATCTTCAAATTTTACAAGATAGTACTTAATCCTTTAAAATATTTTCTAAAAGAAAAGAGTGCCTCTCTTCCCAAAGGAAATGTCTTTTAAATAGGCTATTTACAGAGGTTTAGGCCACAACTTTAACTTCCGGAATAAAACTAACCATAACCACTTCCAATGCCGTGTGACTTTTCCTCTGGCCCAAGTTCTAAACCCTCAACCTTCTAAGGCTTAGGAGGCTTTCTTGCTCTGAGTCTTCTGACACCCTTTTCATTTTACTGCTAATTGTGACTCTTGGGAATTCACTCACAAAGAACTACAGGAATTTACTCTATAAATCCACAAACCATATTTCATTTTCATTTTCCAGACAAAATCTCAAAGGCATGTAATGCACAATGGTCAGAAAATATCATCTGTTTTTATACATCTCCAAACTTAGCTCTGACATATGAGTTTTTACTTATTGGTAACCTCTCTCTACCCAAATAGAAACAACCATGATAACATACTCTAACAAACTACTGCTATCTCAAGCAATTACAATGAAGTGTGTATGCTTTCAATAGTGAGTCAAGCCTTGGGAGTGGTTTAACACATGGAAATTCACCAGCTGGCATCTACAATTAGATTCAAGGAGACAAATGGAATTTTTTTTTTTAAAGATTTTTTTATTTATTCATTTGACAGATAGAGATCACAAGTAGGTAGAGAGACAGGCAGAGAGAGAGGAGGAAGCAGGCTCCCCGCTGAGCAGAGAGCCCGATGCGGGGCTTGATCCCAGGACCCTGGGATCATGACCTGAGCCGAAGGCAGAGGCTTTAACCCACTGAGCCACCCAGGCGCCCCGACAAATGGAATTTTTGTATCAGGTTTTTCCAAGAGTTAACTAGTTCTTAAATTGATTATACCCTTCTGAAGTATTTACAGATGAAATGATATCATGTCTGCGATCTGTTTTAAAATACTGCAGAGTAAGGGGGAGCAAGGTTAAACAAGAATGGTCATACGTTGATAACTGTTGGAGCTAGATGATAGGCACATGGTGATGGTTCGTTTTATTCTTTTTTTTTTTTTATGTGTTTGAAATTTTCCATAATAAAGATCTTTTAAAAACCTATGTCATTGATCTCAGGGTCCTGGGATCAAGCCCCACATGGGGCTCTCTGCTCAGCGGAGAGCCTGCTTCCCCCCTCTCTCTGCCTGCCTCTCTGCCTACTTGTGATCTCTGTGTCAAATAAATAAATAAAATATTAAAAAAAAAAAAACCTACGTCATGATACATGAAAAACAAAGAACAAATTCTTGGGACCAATGAGCTCCATAAGCTACCAGTGTAAAAATTTTTCTTTTCTTAAGAAACACCTCAATTTTAACACTTATTTCTCACCAAACCAGTATTTATTGAACACAACTACCATGTGCCAAGCACCAATCTGAGGGCTAAGGATAAAATGATAAACTGAATTCTCCCTCCCTCAGGGAACCTAGTAGGTTTTTATAATTTTGTAATTAAAAGGCAAACACATGGTGTCCTAGCCCAAACAACAGGGAGATCTAATCCAACCCTGACCAATCAGGAAAAGCTTCCCAAGGACCATCTAACTAATTGTGAAAGATATAACCCAAAGAAACAAATTATTTGGGGCACCTGGCTGGCTTAGTCAGTAGAGCAAGCAGCTCTTGATCTTGGCGATGTGAGTTCAAGCCCTGTGTTGGATGCAGACATTACTTTAAAAAGAAAAAAAAAAGCACCAAATCATTTTTTGCCCATGTTGACCTTTATCATTTTATAGACTGTCAGATCAACAAGTAAATGCCTGTTCCTTTATGAACTAAAGAATCTCTCTATAAAGCAGAAGTTTATCAAATAAGTCATTCACTCAACAGATATTTATTAAATACCCAGCATGTGTCGGCATGTGCTAGATAAAAAGGATAAAACGTGGTCTCTATCTACATGGGGTTATTTATAATCTTGGAGCACAGGAAGAAAGAAACAAGTAAGTAAGCAAGCCATCAAGCAGAAAACTATAGTTGGACCTTGAACAACATGGGTTTGAATTGCACAGGTCCCTTATACATAGATTTTTGAAATAAATATAGTACTGTACCATAAACAGATTTTCTCTTATGATTTTCTTAGAAAATATAGAAGAAGATAGAAGAATAATAGAAAAATAGAAGAAGATACTCTTCTCTCTAGTTTAGTTTATTGTATAAATATAGCAGTTAAAACATATAACATATAAAATACATGTTACCGGTAAGGCTGTATATTATCAGTAAGGCTATGTTATCAGCAAGGCTTCTGGTCAACAGGCTATTAAGTTTGGGGGGAGTTAAAACTTACATATGTGTTAATTAAAAAAAAGAAAAGAAAAGAAAGAAAGAAATGGCATTCCAAAACCAGTGGGAAGAAGATGAACTAAACCGTGTTAGGACAACTGGATATCTACATGGGGGAAAAGTTCATTTAGAACCCCAACTTACATAATAAACTTCAGGTAGATTAAAAACTTAGATTAAAAAGATTTTTAATGTGTCAAAATATGGGGAAGGGGGGGGACTTACATGTGGATTTTCAACTGCACAGGGCTCAGTGCCCCTAACCCACCATTGTTCAAGGGTCAACTGTAATTATAAATTTCTCTAAGTTATAAAGGAAACAAAGGAGGGGCTTTGTGGGCAGAATGTATTTTTTAGATATGGTGGTAAACAAAGTTGAAAGACTGAAAGTAAAACCAGCTGATGATAATGGAAGTGACTGAAGGGGAAAGGGCTATCAAAGAAGTGGTGAGAGCAGTATAGATAAAGCATGCATACAATGTAGGTCGTGAGAAGAAATCTGGGTGTTATTCTAAATGCAACAGGAAACCATCCGAGGGGAGGGTTCTAGGCAGTGAAGTGATGTGATTCAGCTTGTTTTGTTTTGTTTTGTTTTGTTTTGCTTTGCTTTAAAGATTTTATTTATTTGAGATAGAGAGAGAGATCTCGAGCAAGGGGGACGAGATCTCAAGCAAGGGGGACGGGTAGAGAGAGAAGCAAACTCCCCATTGAGCAGGAAGTCAACATGGGGACTTGATCCCAGGACCCCTGAATCACGACCTGAGCTGAAGGCAGCCACTTCACCGACTGAGCCACCCAGGTGCCCTCAGCTTATGTTTTTAAGATCATTCCTGCCACTCTGGGTAGAAGGGATAGAAAAAGAATAATAATCTTTACCAAGAACTGTAGATGAGTAAAACCAAAACATCAAATTTTGGCCAGTGGAAATCATCTCTACAATTCCATTACCAACCTAAAATCTTTATTAAATTGCTACCCAGTCCAGGCTTCACCTACAAGTTGGGGTGGGGGGGAATGTTCGGGGTTTTTTAATGCTTACAACTAATGGGTCATAACCTCTGAGATCTCTGGAAAACAGAAACAAGCCCAGATGCCTTGGGGTTAGCATTCTTCTCATTCTTCAATTGCCAAAGTCAGATTAATTTTCATTTACTCATCTCCTATTCCACAATCAGCTTCTTGACTGAAAGGAAGGGAGTAGGGACTTCCTCCAGTGTTTCAGGCAAAAATAAGCTTTACCAAACATCTGATAAGGAATGTATGTAATTGCACAACCTTTCTTCTCACTGCCAACTATGTTCCAGATAGGAACTCCACTATGAAAGCAATTCTAATTTTCCTATCCAAATTTGCCAGATCTTAGAAAGCTACCTGAAGCAAATCCTCTTAATTCTGCTTCAAAAAAAAGGTTTCCCATTCCAAAGTCTGAACAAGAATACACTGCTAATAGCATTTGCAATTGATAAGCAAAGAAAAATAAATTCCACCGTCAATCCTTGGGGCATGTGGCTAACAATCTTAATAAAAGCACTAACACACTAAGTCATGCGCCAAGATATTTTACCCAGTTATTTAAAAGTCAGAATGTAAGGAGAGGCAGTACCAACATTTGTAGAATACCCAGGAGATTTCTTCACATGATCTCCCTCAATCTGGATAACATCCCTACAAGATGAGTACATCCCCATTTTGTTGATGAGGACACAGGCCCAGAGAAGTTGACGCTCATACCTGGTCACCCAATGTTAAGTGGCTTCCAATGATCCATACTTTCTCCATTAAACAAATCTTTAAATAAAGATCTAAATTACAGAAATTCTATCACATGACCAATGTACTAATAGATAAAATAAGTTTGTATACATATATGTACGTGTATGTGTTTCATTTGGAGGCCTAATCATCAACTGTAACACCTTTCAGTGGGGAAAGCATGTATGATTCCTGGAATCGTTCTCCCTGCTCAGTGAGAAGCGTGCTTCTCCCTCTCTCACTCCCTCTGCCTGTGTTCCCTCTCTGTCTCTCGATCTCTGTGTCAAATAAATAAATAAAATCTTGGGAGGGGAAGATTAAAAAAAAAAAAAGGATTCCTACTTGGAGACAGACCACCAGAAAACACCTCCAAAGAGATAAGGGTGTTTGCGGCAAGCTATCATGGTTGTTTGCTCTTTTTATTTTTTTAAGATTTTAAGTAATCTTTTTTTTTTAAGGTTTTTAAAAATTTATTTATTTCACAGGGAGAGAGCAAGCACAAGCAGAGGGAGGGACAGAGGGAGAAGCAGGCTCCCTGCTGAGCAGGGAGCCCAATCTGGGGCTCCATCACAGGACCCTGAGACCATGACCTGAGATGACGGCAGCCACTTAACAACTAAGCCACCCAGATGCCCCAAGATTTTATTTTTAAGTAATCTCTATGCCCAACATGGGGCTCAAACTCACGAACCTGAGATCAAGAGTCGCATGCTCTTTCAACCAAGCCAGCCAGGAACCCCAAGTTATTTGCTCTTAATGAAGCCAAAGGAGCTCCTCCTTAAAGGCAGTGTATACTTTCTCAGGCCGCAGTGACCACAATGAGTCCCTAACAAAAGCTATAGGGAGAATCATGCACAAGGACCATTCCCAATTCCAGGAAAGTCTGTAAGTGATTGCGGTTAGTGACAATGAGTAGCATGTACATAATAAAAACAACCATTCTATCAACAAAATCAAAGACAGCATAAATGAAAGCACCTAGCAGTGGCTAGCAAACAGATACTTAATAAAAACTAGTTTCTTCTACTCTCTGCTCCAAGTTATTTGTATAAAAAATAATAATACTAACTGCGGGATGTAGCCATACATCTTACCTAGTTTAGCAAATTGATGAAATGTTCTTTCAAACTCAGACTGAATTTGCCTATCTGGTCCCACATTTGCTAAGAGCAGGGACACAACCAGCCACATCTCAGAAGTCAGAAGTCAGGATTATTTTATTTCCTCCATCAAACAGCACCACAGCAAATGGACAGAAAGGTATCTTCAAACTAAGTCTCTCCAGTACATGAGTACAACACAACTCAGCAAAACCACCCAACTATCATTGCAATCTTCATTAGAATCTGCATTTCTCCACTTCCATGCCCATTGAGTGGTCATACACAACCTGGCATATTAAATCATTACTAAACACCTTTTCACTACAGCAACTATTCTCTCACTAAAGCAACTTATTCTTCAACTATTTCAATGATTTAATTTTTGAAATGAAATGATCTTTTCTTCAAAAAAAATTGTTTTGGGGGTGCTTGGGTGGCTCAGTCAGTTAAGTGTCTGACTCTTGATTTCGGCTCAGGTCATGATCACAGCAGAGTCATGAGATCGAGCACCACTTTGGGCTCTATGTTGGGCATGGAGCCTGCTTAGGATTTTCTGCCTCTCCCTCTGCCCCTGTTCCCCTCTAAAATAATAAAAAGTTCTTTTAAGTTAATTCTATCATTTAGATGCTTCTGAGATTCAGATTCTGGAATTAATTATCTATAATTAAAGTTGGATACTATAAAGTGGTAGTGAGGGTGCCTGAGTGGCTCAGTAGTTAAGCGTCTGCCTTTGGCTCAGGTCATGATCCCAGGGTCCTGGGATCAAGCCCTGCATCAGGCTCTCTGCTCAGCAGGAAGCCTGTTTCTCCCTCCCTACTCCCCCTGCTTGTTTGCCCTCTTACTGTTTCTCTCTCTCTCAAATAAATAAAATCTCAAAAAAAAAAAAAAGAACTGAATTTTTAAAATAAATAAATAAAGTGGTAGTGATTGCTGGAGTAAATACAGTCACAACAGTAAGGATCAAATGAAAATTACGGGAGGGCCTCTAAGGGTCATCTAACTTAATGCTCTTATTTTACAGACAAAAAAAACTCAGGCCAGAGAGATTAGACAACTTGTTTCAGTATTATATAAATTATCACTGACCGAATGAGGATCTTTAAACCCCAACCCCACTGATGCACTGCTGGCCAGCTGACCTCTAATAATAATATCTAATAATATTAGCCACTACTCATCAGATAATTACAATGTGCCAGGTGCTATACTAAGGGTTTTACATGTGTGTTCTCATTTAATCTCACCACAATCCTATGAGGAAGGCATTATCAAGCCTATTTTATACACAAGGAAATAAGAATTCAAACCCAAGTCTGTCTGATGCCACATCTTTGATTCTAGCCATTACACCACGTCTACTTCCATTATTCACTCTTTCATTCATTCATCAAGTACTCACCAAGGAAGTGTAACATATCAGGTATTATCTCAACCCTAGGGATACTAGTGATGAAAATGGACAAGGTCTCTGCCATTACGGAGTTTATGGTAACAAGTAAAAATAATAACAGTAATAACCCCTTCAGGCATGAGTGATAATTGTTGTGGGAAAAAACAGTCACGTGATAATATCAACAGAGACAACACTCTGCTACCTATCATACATGAAATCACTAAACATATACAAGACTATCACCTCACACCCATCAAGGGATCTACTATCCAAAAATCAAACAAACAACAACAACAACAACAACAACAAAAACCCCACACACAAAATAACCAGGGTTGGTAAGGATGTGGAAAAATTGGAACCTTCGTGCACTGCAGGCAGGAATGTAAAATGAAAGTATAGTTAATCTTGGGAATAATGAAAATGACTAAACAAGATTCTGAACCCACCAAAGATAAGAGGTATTTGAAATAGGATATTCGGAATGGCAGATAAACAAATGTCCTTCTTTAGTTTGCTATTAATTCTAGCTTGGGCTTAAAAAGAAACCATTCTGTCAGAGAAATCAGAGAAATGTTATGGATGAGGATAACAGATTCTTTCCAATTAAAATAAACTACCAAGATTATACACATATGCAATTCCAAATAGGCACTTCTTTTTTCCTCATGTTTAGGTTCTTGTTAAATTTCTCTTAAGTCTCCCTGATGTCTCAGCACAGAGACACACTCTCTGACTGCTGTACAGGTAAAGGCGGTTCATTAAGCTCTGGAATTGGACTCAGATTGCTTCTATGGGAACTGCCTCCTCTTTAAGTTTCTGGGGTATTATCAGATAGAAGCAACTCTTAATCTCCCTGGCTTCCTTTTTAGGGGAACGTGCCAAGGAAAAATGAAGGAGAAAAGACCTGGGTCCACAGTTATCTAAAGCACTACACTTCCATCCATTATGAATTAAGTACTACATATTCAGCTTCATGCTATAATTTATCACCCATCTTCTTTAACTAAACTCACTTGGTACAGCTCTTACAATAGGTAACATGGAGAAGAAAACAGTATCAGGTGCAGCTACTATCTATCTCTCAACGAACAATAATATTAACAGGAAGAAAGGTCTTAATGAAAAAAAGAAATGCGACATTGAAAAAAGAAAAGTTGGAAAAGAGCACTATGAGGAGAGGAAAGTCTGAAAACAACTTGGAGGTCAGATGATTCATTGTATTAATAAAGGAGAGTTGTTTTGTAAAGGAGTTAAGCCTGAGGCTAACTTTAAAAATCAGCAAGGATGGGGGCTCCTGGCTGGCTCAGTCGAAGAATGCAGGGCTCTTCTCAGGGCTGTGAGTTTGAGGCCTACGTTGGGTACAGAGATTATTTAAACAAATAAACTTAAAAAAAAATTTTTCCAACCACTGTTAAAAAAAAAAAAAAAAAAAAAAGAGGGCCAGGACACAGTTTGGAGAATTAGGAGGAAGAAAGCTGTCCAGAAAATTCAGGGCAGTCTGATCACAGTCAAGAAAGTAACAATTATCAATATAGAATGATGACCAGTTTTCTTAAAGTTCTGATTGAAAAAATATGTAATAATTCTGCTTCGTGACCTATAAATATCCCTATAAATATCTTCAAAATCAAGTTTGATGAAGACAGCACACAACTACAGACTAAGAACAAACAACGTGGTTCTAGCAACGAAATTGTCACTCATCCCTGACAGACTCTAAATCAGAAAGGAAGAAATTTGCCATTTCTATGGCTATACCAGAATGACATTCTGAAATGTTTTCCTTTCTCTCATTTAAGAAGTTATAATGAAGAGAGTCTATTATTAAGCCCATACTATTTTCCACAGCAGTGTAAATTCACAAGACAAAGAAGCGGTAGCTGAAACAAATTCTAAGCAAGAAGAACTTACCCAGCCTTTGTTTTTTAAATTGAATGTTAATTTCATACATATAATCAAGGGACATTTGTGTAATTCTTCAGAGTTAGCAATTACTTTACTTAGGCAGGATTTTACATATGGTAGATGCTCAGTAACTATTTGAATGAATGAATAACCTCATTTGTACTCAAGGTACTACTGCCAGGAGAAGCCAAATTAACTCCGTAAAATGACTGAAGCTGGAAAACTGCAGGAGGATGAAGAATGGGTTATTTTCTTGTATGGTGCTGCAATTATTCGTCCACCCACTTAGTCAACAGAAATCTGAAGACCTATTATGGGCCAGGCATTTTTGTAGTGTGCACATGTGTTGGGGGTGTATGTATCAGATGTTAGATACTGGCTGACCTCAGTGAAATTTGGCATACAAACACCTCAGATTTAGTCCACAGAATGCTGACCAACAGTATTTTTTTAAGTCAACGTTGATGTATAATTTACTTACAATAAAGTGCACCCATTTTAAGTGTACAGTTCAATGAGTTCTGACAAATGCACATTCTTGTGTAATCGCCACTCCCAATCAAGAAAAATTCCCATCACTCCTGTCTTTTTGTAGTCCATCTTCCCCACCTCACTCCGCTGCAGCCATAAGCAACCACTGATCTAATTTCTAGTACCATAAATTAGTTTTGCCTATTCTAGAACATCATATAAATGAAACAAAATATAAATGAAACCAATACAGGTGGCACAGTCAGCTAAGCATCCGACTGCTCGGGTCGTGGTCTCAGGGCTGTGGGATCAAGCCCTGCTTCGGGTTCTACCCTCAGCATGGCGTCTGCTTGGGATTCTCTCTCCCTCTCCCTCTGCTCCTCCTACTCGTGGCTTAATAGATAAATAAATCTTTTAAAATTTTATTTAAAAAATGAAACTGATATAGGGGCACCTGGGTGGCTCAGTCGTTAAGCATCTGTCTTCGGCTCAGGTCATGATCCCAGCGTCCTGGGATCGAGCCCCACATCAGGTTCCCTGTTCCACGGAAAGCTTGCTTCTCCCTCTCCCGCTTCCCTTGTTTGTATTCCCTCTCTCACTGTCTCTCTGTCAAATAAATAAAATCTTAAAAAAAAAAATGAAACTGACACAAATGAGTCTTTCTCACTTCTCCCAACATACTTTTTGAGATTCATTCACATTGTTGTATGTATCTTTAATTCACTGTCTATTCACAGTTTATCTATTCACCTGTTGATAATATTTGGGTGGTTTCCAATTTTTGGCCATTATGAACAAAACTGCTATGTACAGTCACATGATCTTGCTGGGAATATATGTTTTCATTTCTCCTGGGTAATAAACACCAAGGGGCAGGACTGCAAGGCTGCATAGTGAGTATGTATTTGACTTTACAAAAAACTGACCAGTTGTACTACTTCACACTCTCATCAACAACATACATGAATTCCAGTTGTTTCACATCCTCACCAATACTTGGAATTATCCATATTTTTAAATTTTATCTATTCTAGAGGATTTATCTATTCTAATGGTTGTGAAATAGCATGGCATGGCATGTAGTTTTAATTTGTATTTCCCTAATGATGTTGAGCATCTTTTCACATGCTTTTGGACATTCAAATATATTTTCTTCTATGAAATATCTATTCAGATCTTTTGTTCATTCTTAACTTAAATGACTCATCTTAATGAGTCATTTCTCATATTTTGAGTTTTAAAGGGTTTTTTTTTACATATTTTAAATATAAATTCTTTGATGAATGTATAGGTATCTACATATATATATGGAATTATATATACATGTGCATACACGTGTGTGTATAAATACTTCCTCCCAGTCTGTGGCTCACTTTTTCATTTTCTTACAGTGTCTTCTAAAGAACAGAGATTTTACTTTTGACAGGTCTGACTTACCAATTTTTTCTTCCATAGTATTTTTGTTTCCTAAAAAAATCTTTGCCTATCCCAAGGTCACAAATATCTTCTCATAATTTTTTCTGTAAGTTTTATGGTTTTAGTTTGTATGTTTAGGGCTATGAGCCATTTCAAGTTAATTTGTGTGTATAGTGTGAGACAGGTACTGAGATTCACTTCTTTACAAACAAATATCCAATTGTTCCAGCAACATTTGTTTAAAAGACTATCCTTTCCTCTACTGAATTACATTTAACACTGTTGAAAATCAAATGACCATATGTGTCTATTTCAGCACTTCCTACTGTATTCCAATGATCCACATATCTATTTTTACACTAATACCACACCATCTTGATTACTCTGGCCTTAAAATGTCTTGAATCAGGTAATTTAATTCCTCCAAGTTTGTTCTTCCACTTCTAAATTATTTTGGTTATTCCAGATCCTTTACATGTCCATGTGAATTTTAGATCCAGAGTGTCAATTTCGTTTTTTTTTTTTTTTTAAGATTTTATTATTTACTTGTCAGAGAGAGAGAGAGAACACAGGCAGACAGAGAGGCAGGCAGAGATAGACAGAGAAGCAGGCTCCCTAACGAGCAAGGAGTCTGATGCAGGACTCAATCCCAGGATACTGGGATCATGACCTGAGCCCAAGGCAGCCGCCCAACCAACTGAGCCACCCAGGCATCCCCAGAGTGTCAATTTCTACAAAAAAAATTCTGCTGAGACTTTGATTGTGAACACACTGAATCTTTATAGATTATTTTGGGAAGACAGGGCAACTTTACATTACTGGGTCTTTCAAACCATGAACATGATGTATTTCCAAATATTTAAATCTTCTTTAACTTCTCTCAGCAATGTTTTGTGATTTTCAGTCTAAAGATCTTACATATATTTAACTAAATTTGTTCCTAAGAAACTTTCTAAAAGATCTATCAATTTTAGAAAGAGAGAGATAATGAATGGGGGGCGGGGTAAAGGGGAAAGAGAATCTCAAGCAGGCTCTGCACTGAGCACAAAGCTTGACGGATGGCTCCATCTCATGACCCAAGATCATGACCTGAGCCAAAGCCAAGAGTTGTATGCTTAACCAACTACACCACCAAGTGCCCCAAGAAACTTAAATTTTAAATTCATTGCTAATATTATAAAATAGAGAAAATCTATAATTTAAAAAAGTCCAGATTTCTGGCTTTCCTTGAAAAATAAAATCAGAAGATCAGCGATTGTGGGCCTACACTCCCACATGTCAACAATATCCTAGAACTAAAAAGTGGCAACTCTCCTTAGACAGGGCGTGTTCTCTCCAATTAGACCACAGTCTTACCACTCTTCATTAAAAATCCCTGATCTACCTAATTCTGTGTTTAAGTTGCCTGCTTGGAGCCTATATCCAGTGAAACACTTAGGGGAAAAGGCAGAAGTATAATATAATTATATTTGCATTTTAAAACTCTGACTTCAGTGTGGAGAATTGGTCAGTTAGGGTCAGAAAGAAGAAAAGAAGCAGTAAAACTAGGTAAGAATTTATTGATGTGGTCCTGGAAAGAGCATGACTTAGACTAGCTACAGTGACTTCAGCAGAAACAGAAGTTGACAAATAAGATTTGTCAATATTTCTGGAGTGATTACCAACCAAAACTGATGACCAAGTGGATGTGAGCTGAGAGAGGCAGATTATCAAAGATGACCTGTCAGATTTCTGGCTTGTGTAACCAGATGGACAGAAGTGCCATTTACAGAAATGGGGAACAGGAGAGCAGGAACGACTTTGGCAAGAGGAAAAGAAGGCTAAGAGTTCAATTGGGAATATAAATTTGAGAGGTCTACGGGGCGCCTGGGTGGCTCAGTGGGTTAAAGCCTCTGTCTTCGGCTCAGGTCATGATCCCAGGGTCCTGGGATCGAGCCCCGCATCGGGCTCTCTGCTCAGCAGGGAGCCTGCTTCCCTTCCCCTCTCTCTGCCTGCCTCTCTGCCTACTTGTGATCTCTCTCTCTCTCTGTCAAATAAATAAATAAAATCTTAAAAAAAAAAAAATTTTGAGAGGTTTATGAGACCTCCAGGTGGAGGTGGCAAAGTGAGTGCTGTTAAAAAAATATGGAGATACACACTTGGGAATCATTACAGACGAGTAGTTTTTAAAGCTAGGGACTAGATGAGATCTCCTAGAGACAGACAATAAGTGGGTTTAAAGCTAATCCTGAGAAAGTCCCATACTTAGAGGCCAACATGAAGAACAGCTAGCAAAAGAGATAGGAAGTACAGCAGGAAAGGTAGAAGGAACAAACAAAGCATTAGATGAAAAACTAGGGGAATAATGTCATACCAAGAATATAAAATGGCTTTGGGGTGCCTGGGTGGCTCAGTGGGTTAAGCCTCTGCCTTTGGCTCAGGTCATGATCTCAGGGTCCTGGGATGGAGCCCCGCATCGGGCTCTCAGCACAGCGGGGAGCCTGCTTCCCCCTCTCTCTCTGCCTGCCTCTCTGCCTACTTGTGATCTCTCTGTGTTGAATAATAAATAAAATCTTAAAAAAAAAAAAGAATATAAAATGGCTTTTAAAAGGTGATCAACTATGTTAAATAGCACATGAGAGGTAAAATAAGAATGAAAATGGCTGTCCCTTCATTCATTAATCTGTTCAAAAATATTAAACACCTACAATATGCTAAGTACTACTAGTGTTGAGGATACAGCAATGAACAAAATCCTTGCCCCTGTAGAGAATATGATCTAGTGGGAGGAGACAAACAAAAACCAAATACATGTTGGAGCGCCTGGGTGGCTCAGTCAGTTGGGCGTCTGCCTTTGGTTCAGGTCACGACCTGAGGGGCCCTGGGATCGAGCCCCGCATCAGGCTCCATCCTCAGCAGGGAGTCTGCTTGTCCCTCTCCCCTTCACTCTGCCCCTCCCTCCTGCTCCTGATTTTTCTCTCCTGCTCTCAAATAAACAAATAAAATCTTTGAGGGAAAAACGTGTCAAGTCCTGTAGAGAAAGTGACACAGGATAAGGGAAATGAGGACTGCCTCAGGTTAAAGAGTAAGGTGACTTTCTTTTTTAAGATTTTATTTATTTGACAGAGAGAGAGAGCACAAGCAAGCACAACCAGGGGTATGGCAGGCAGGGGAGAAGCAGGCTCTCCGCTGAGCAAGGAAATTGACTTAGGGTTCAATCCTGGGATCATGACCTGAACCAAAAGGCAGCCACCTAACCAACTGAGAAGGTGGTTTTTGTTTTTGTTTTTTTTTAAATATGTGGTGGGTCTCTCTAATAAGGAGACATCTGAGCAAAGATCTGAAAAATGTAAGGAAGTAAACCATGTGGAGATTTAGGGAAAGAGTATTTCAGGCTGAGAAAAGAGCAAGCACAAAAGCACAAAGACCTGGTACGACCCAGGAACAGCAAGGAATCCAGAGGGATTATAGCAGAGTAAGCAAGGTGGAGAGTGGTAGATCATGAAACCGACTCTGGAAAACAGATCATAAGATCTATAATCTATGTGGACAGCAGATCACAAAAAAAAAAAAAAAAATCAAAACAGAAACAGGGAATTCAGTTCAGGGGAAGCTACTGTAGTAATCCAAGCAAGAAATAATAGTGATTATGTGGCGGTCAGTTTTATGGGTCACTTGATTAAGCTACCGTCTCGTTATTCAAACACTAAGTGTTTCTGTGAAGATATTTGTGGATATTTTGCGGATGTAATTAATGTTCATAATCAGCTGACTTTAAGTAAAGGACAGTGTCCTAGAAAATCTAGGTGGGCCTGATTCAATTGAATTAAAAAGCCTTAAGAGCAGAACCGATATTTCCCAGAAGAAATTCTACCTGTGGAGAGCAACTTCAGCTCAAGACATCCTGGCATATGGATATCATACCTGCTTAGCCATCCCCTATATAATATAAGGAATAAATCCTTATAATAATCTCTTAATGTATATCTCCTACTCGTTCTGTTTCTCCAGTTGAACCCTAATATAGATTTTGATATCTGTGTTTTGTTTAAATACTTAAAAATGTGGAAGTGCCTTTGAAACTGGATAATGGGCAGAGGCTGAAGAATTTTTAAAAGCATAATAGAAAAATCTTAGGTTTCCTTTGACAAACTGTTGGTAGAAATATGGACATTGAAAGCACTCGTGGTGAAAGCTCAAAGAAAGTAAGAAGTACAGTAGGGAAAGCTTGTTTCGTTTCAGAGAAAACAAATCTCATCATAAACAGAATGCTATTAAAAATATGAACACTGGGGCGCCTGGGTGGCTCAGTGGGTTAAGCCTCTACCTTCGGCTCAGGTCATGATCTCAGGGTCCTGGGATCGAGCCCCGCATTGGGCTCTCTGCTCAGAAGGGAGTCTGCTTCCCCCTCCTCTCTGCCTGCCTCTCTGCCTACTTGTGATCTCTGTCTGTCAAATAAATAAAGTTTAAAAAAAAGATATATGAACATTAAAGATGCCTCTGGTAAGGCCTCAGAAAGAAATGAACATTATAGGAAACTGGAAGACAATCCCTTTCATATAGAACCTACTGAATAGGGGAAAAGATATGCAAACCATGTATCTGATATGGGGCTGATACCTAAAACATATTTTTTTTAAACTCCACAACTCAAAAGCAAAAAAAAAAAATCTGATTTAAAAATGGGCAGAGGGGGGACGCCTGGGTGGCTCAGTTGGTTAAGCAGCTGCCTTCGGCTCAGGTCATGATCCCAGCGTCCTGGGATCGAGTCCCACATCGGGCTCCTTGCTCATCAGGGAGCCTGCTTCTCCCTCTGCCTCTGCCTGACATTCTGTTTTCCTGTGCTTGCTCTCCCTCCCTCTCTCTCTCTCTGACAAATAAATAAATAAAATCTTAAAAAAAAAAAAAAAAATGGGCAGAGGGAAAAAAAAAAAATGGGCAGAGGAGGGGCGCCTGGGTGGGTTAGGCTGTGAGTTAGGCTGGGTTAACCAGTGGGTTAGGCCGCTGCCTTCGGCTCGAGTCATGATCTCGGGGTCCTGGGATCGAGTCCCACGTCGGGCTCTCTGCTCAGCAAGGAACCTGCTTCCCTTCCTCTCTCTCTGCCTGCCTCTCTGCCTACTTGTGATCTCTCTCATCAAATAAATAAATAAAATCTTCAAAAAAAGGGGGGGGGCAAAGGATCTCAACAGACATTTTTCCAGAGAAGACATACAGATGGGCAACAGGTAGATGAGAAGATGCTCATCATCACTCATCATCAGGAAAATGCAAATCAAAACCACAACGAGATACCTCACATCTGTCAGAACAGCTATTATTAAAAAGACAAAAAATAACAAGTGTTGGTGAGGATATGGAGAAAAGGGAACAACTGTGCAATATTGGTGGGAGTGTAAATTTACACAACCAGGATGGAATACAGTATGAAGGAGGTTCCTCAAAAAAATTAAAAATAGCACTATCATATGAACTACCAAATCTGGGTATTTATCCAAAGAAAACAAAAACACTAATTCGAAAAGACCTATGCAACCCCATGTTCAATGCAAGCATCACATACAATAGCTAGAGATGAAAACAATCTAAATATCCATGAAGGGATGAACGGATAAAGAAAGTGTGGTATACATAAACACCTTTCAGCCATAGAAAAGTGAAGAGGATCGAAAGGTATAAATTTCCAGTTACAAAAATAAGTCATGAGGACGTAATGTCAGCATGGTGACTCTAGTTAATAATACTGTACTGCATATCTGGATGTTGCTGAGAGCAAATCTTGAAGAAAAAAAATTTATCTATAAATGGTGACAGATGTTAACTAAACTACCTGTGATCATTTTGCAATACAAACAAATATCAAATCATTACAATGTATACCTGAAACTAATAATGTTATTTTTCAATTATAACTCAATTTAAGAAAGTAAGGGAAGGGGCGCCTGGGTGGCTCAGTGGGTTAAAGCCTCTGCCTTTGGCTCAGGTCATGATCCCAGGTGGGATCGAGCCCCACGTCAGGCTCTCTACTCAGCGGGGAGCCTGTTTCCCTTCCTCTCTCTCTGCCTGCCTCTCTGCCTACTTGTGATCTCTGTCTGTCAAATAAATAAAATCTTAAAAAAAAAAAAAAAGAAAGAAAGAAAGAAAGAAAGAAAGGGAAAAAAAGAAGAAAACTAGAGCTGAGCCTTGAGCCCAGAAGCCAGAGCCGTGGGCCCTGAGCATCGAGTCTAAAGCCACACAGGATTCCTCGCAGGTTTGAAACGTAATGAAATTTTCCCTGCTGGATCCTTGAAACTGCTTGGAACTAGTGACACACTTATTCCTTGCATTTTCTCTTTTTTTGTAACAGGAATGTCTTTACCTGTCCCACCACTGTATTTTGGGAACATATAACTTGTTTTCTAGTTTCACAGAAACTAGATTTTCCCCCAAGTTGGGGAAAGGATTCTTCCCCAAGATGGATCATACCCACAGAGTCTCACATATACCTAATCTGGAGAATTTATACAATGAGATTTTGCACTTCTGAGCTGATGACATGTAGATGAGATCCTGAGCTTGAGCTGACGCTGCAGTGGATTAGGATTTGGGGGAATGTTGGAAAGGGATGAATGTACTTTGCATATGGGACAAATGTGAATCTTTGGGGGCCAAAGGACAGACTGTGGTAAGACTGAAAAATGGCACCCTAAACACACCCACATTTTCCACATCCTAGACCCTGGAACTTGTGAATGTTACCTTAAATAGCAAAAAACAAACAAACAAACAAACAAACAAAACAAGGGCAGGGATCTTTGCAGTGATTAAATTAAGGATCTTAAGATGGGGAGACTACCCTGGCTTATCTGGGTGAGCCCTAATGCAATCATGTATCTTTATAAAAAGGAGGCAGAGAGGGGCCCTGGGTGGCTCAGTGGGTTAAAGCCTCTGCCTTTGGCTCAGGTCATGGTCCCAGGGTCCTGGGATCTAGCCTAGCATTAGGCTCTCTGCTCAGCGGGGAGCCTGCTTCCCTTCCTCTCTCTCTGCCTGCCTCTCTGCGTACTTGTGATCTCTGTCTGTCAAATAAATAAATAAAATCTTTAAAAAAAAAAAAAAAAAGGAGGCAGAGAGAGATGTGACAAACACAGAGGTGAAAGAGATGCACACAGAGACCTGAAGATGCTGCACTTGCGGACTGAAGTGATACTGCCACAAACCAAGGAATGCTGGCAGCCACCAGAAACCAGAAGAAGTGAGGAACTTACTCTCCTTTAAAGCATCCAGAAGGAAGGCAGCTCTGCAGCTGACATCCTAATTTTGGCCCAATGAAACTGATTTCAGGCATCCAGGCTTCAGAATTCTAGAAGAATAAATTTGGGCTGTTTTAAGCCACCAAGACTGTGGTGATTTGTTATAGTAACCAGCCACGGCAAACTAATCCGATGGGTTGGACCACAATGATTACAATGGAGGTGGTAAGAAGTGATCAGATATGGATATATTTAGCAGACAGAACTAGCAGAATTCACTGATGGACTGGCTATGAAATGGGAAAGGAAGATAAAATGATGCCAAGGTTCTTGCCTGAATAACTGTAAGAGTAACCATTTTACTAAGCTAGGGACAACCCACCGGCTCACCAACATGCAAGTCAGTGGTGGCCTCACTGAAAACTGTTCTGGTAGAATTTGGGGCTGGACATCAGATTATAAAGGTTAGAAAATCCAGAGTACTAGGATTTTAGAATATCATATTTACTTTGAATATTATTATGCTGTGGTTGTTATTCATCTGTTCATTACCTTCCCCTTTACCTAGCTCCAGTTGTTAATGGACCAAGTATCAAGTAAAAAGTCGGTTAATTCTCAACTGGGCCAAAGGAACTAAGTTCAGGACACTGTCCTTTAAGGAAAGGGAGGACAAAAAAAAAAAAAAAAAGGGAAGGGAGGACAGTGTGGGGGAGGTCACTTCCATTCATTCAACAAGTATTTACTGAGCATCTATTATATGCTGTGCCAAGCAGGATGTTAAATGCTGACAAAATAGCAATGAAGAGACAGACATGGTCCCTGGCCTCATGAAGCTTATTAAGAAAACATTAAAATTATTTTATTTTATTAAACATAAAAATAAAAATTATTTAGCTGTAACTGCAGCTACTGCTACAAAAGAAAAGTTCTGGATGTTATAAAAATTAACATGCACAAAATGCCTATTATGTGCTAAATGCTTTCTATGTAACTTATTTACCTCTCACAACTAAACTATTAGGAAATAGAGATTTGGAAAGATTAATTCCCTTGCCCAAGATCACATAGCCAGCAAGCAGTAGAGCCAAACTGAAAACAGGTGCATTCAACTCCAAACTCATCCCTGCTATCTCCAAACAGTAGGAAAATCTACTATGCTTTTTCAAAAGAAAACGAAGTGGCCAGAAGAAATAGAAAGTCATAAAGGTAAAGTTTTGAGGATCCTTGCTCTAGAAAGAGCTTTCTAAGCTCACTTGATGAAGGTGAATTTTGGAGGGTATTCAAAAATCCCTTAACACTCTCCAAATAGAACAGAAGGTTACACTATAATTAACTCAGTTTTATTCAGGCATCCAACAGGTTATTAAACATGTTGAAAACAAAATGTCATGAATACCTCGTCCGAATTTTCATACAAATTGTTTCTACCAGGCTCACCTTCAGAATCAGCTTCAGGTAAAAGTGAAAGGGGTTAAAAAAAAAAAAAAAAAAAAAGGTTGATCATGCTACAGAGTGACTGACTTAGGAAAATTACTAGATAATCATTTTACTCAATGTATACAAAGATTCATGACACATATTACACAAATGAGCCATACCATCCTATGATGTTCTACTGCATTAAAGGGAAGCTTCAAATTCATTTAATTTCAAGTCAAATCACTAATCTATGATCTTCATTGTACTCCTAGTTTCCTATTCCCACCCTTCCAGGTCTTCCCCCATCTTCTCTTGCAAAAAAAAAAAAAAAAAAAAGAACAGAAGGGAAATGTCAACCAGAATGTGAAGTGATCCACTGAGGGACACCTGGGTGGCTCAGTCAGTTAAGCCGCTGCCTTCGGCTCAGGTCATGATCCCAAGGTCCTGGGATAGAGTTCTGCATCGGGCTCCTTGCTCAGCACGGAACCTGCTTCTCTCTCCACCTCTGCCTGCTGCTCTGCCTGCTTGTGCACACTCTTTCTCTCCCTCTCTCCCTCTCTCTCTCTCTAACAAATAATAAATAAATAATCTTTTAAATTAAAAAAAGATTTTTAATAAAATCTTTAAAAAAAAAAAAAGAAAAGAAATGATCCACTGAATCTACAAAATGGGGAATTTAAAATACCATGACATCTTTGCCTCCCTTGCCACCTTAGGGCATTAACCTAAAATATTAAAGAGTGAAAAGCTCGTAAATGGAAGCTTTAGTTCAGTTGATTTTCCATAAAAAGTGATTATCTCAAGTAACAGAGATAAGAAAGAAAATGGTCCTTACCTTTGAGTTCTAAATTGTTTTGAAAGGCAAGCCAATCAATATAAGGCAAATTTTAAAAGACTACTTTTAAGTACATCCATCATACAGGGGCACTTGGCTGGCTCAGTCGGTAGAGCACGTGACTTGATCCGGGTTACGAGTTCAAACCCCATGTTGGGTGTAGAGCTTACTTAATGAAATATATAAATAAATAAATAAGAATAATCTTACCAAAAAAATACATCCATCATATAACAAAATATAAAGTCAATGATAAAACCAGTTTCACCATGAAATCGTTAACACCACTCACAAACCAAAATGCAACATGGTGTGTCCTAAAATATGGGGAGAGGACAACTTTCCAAGTTCCTATAAATTTTGTGGTAGTGAAAATATGTACAAATTAACCACAATTAGGAGACTTTGGCATCACTTATGCCATTTACAGTTATAAAGATAACTGAAACACTGACAAAATATGTTTAGAATTTGGACACTATAGTATGTCCTTATTTAGTATTTATTGAGCAATTTTGGATGTGAAATCACTATTATAGCTTTCTATTTCAGGAACAGCAACAAGATACATATAAGGAATACTGCAAAGAACACTTTGAAAGCTGCAACACCTTGATTACTGTAAAGAATTCTCAGCATAGTAACATTTTCACAAACTATGCAAAAGAAAGTGAACAGGAACAGACATTTACTGAAGGCAAAGTTAGGTACTTCATACACATTATCATAGGGAGTCGGTATCTTTTAATTCAAATACAAACCTACAGGGATGCCTGGCCGGCTCATTTGGTGGAGCATGTGACTCCTGATCTCAGGGTTGAGAATTCAAGCCCCACATAGCGCACAGAGCCTACTTAAAAAAAAGAGAGAGAGAGAGAAAGAGAGACAGAACTTGGTTCAAACCCTGATTGAAATCTTCCTAAATTAGTGAATCTCTCCAAGCTTCTCTTTCCTCATCTACAAAATGGAGCTATTACTTCACAGAGCTGGTGTGAAAATTAATGAGGTAGCACAACAAGTCCACTGTGACTCCACGACCCTTATAACCACCTCATGTTGTAAGAATCATTAACCCCAGCTTATAGATGAAAAAAAGTAGTCACAAGAAGGTTAAGTGGTGAACCTATGGTTACACAGCTAATAACTGCCAGTACCTAGTTCTGCTCATGCCCTCAAACTTGACATGTTACTTCACTATTTTACTCCCTCATACTACGGAGTTTTTAATTTTTTTCAAGTTACCCATAATTCCCACTCATAATTTTAGAGGTCAAAGACCTGTAAGTAGCCCACCTGTCTTCGAATTCAGTAACAGAGTATACATTCCACATTTCAAAATGAGCTATCCAAATTACTTGTTACCAGGACTCATATAAACAGAGAATGATTTCTAAAGGCATATGAATAAAAGTGACTAGGAAAGCAAACAAATCCGATATACCACTAAATAAAAATACGGTATCTGAAGAAAAGACATTTTCACAATGCTCACTCTTCCAAAGATTCTGCAGATCTTCATTACTATGTGAGCCAACCTTAAACACAGGGTGAAGAAGTGCCCAGGCTCAGCCACTAGAATGTTGTGGAGCCTCGAACCACTTAATATCTCAGCACCTTTGTTCAACTAAACAATGAGAGTTGGACTGGAGTCCCTGAACCACAGAACTGAAGGCAACTTGGGCAATTAGCTCCACCCAAGGCACCCTGGCAGAGCATCCAACTCCTGCTTCAACACCTGCAAAAACATGGGGTTCAATTATCTTCCCTCTTCACAGAAGTGACAGACTGAGTGTTAAGTATCAGTCTCTGAGGATTCTTTTGTGACTCAGTCACAAAAGTGCTCACTCTGGTATTTTTCTATGGGTCCTGGTTCCACCACTAAGCTCTTGGGAAGCTGCACCGTTAAGTACTGCTTCTGGCTAAACCCATTCTGCAGACAGAGGGCCCAGTAATTTAGAGGGACAAGAGAATGCAAGATACCTCTCACAGGCAACTGTGCATCTCCTGAGGTGTTGTACCTGTGGAGTTCAGCTAAATGAAATCACTGGTTCATTCTATTTGTGAAATAAAAATTATCTAAACGTAAGTACTCGAACTGGAAAAACTGATGCTGAAGCAGCAAATGATTACATTTAAAATGATTATATTTAAATGATTGACATTTAAAAGCTTCTGAATACTCACATCATTCCACATTCACTCATCTCTGAGTCGAACCTCATTCACCCACGGCCAGGTCTACACTCCTGCCCAAAATGAACGATCATGGTGGTAATGATGATGCATGTGAACCTGTTCCAAGGACTCGGCAAATTTTTAACTTATTTAATCTTTATAGCAGCAGTATAAAGCAGCCACTATTATTACCCCCATTTTATAGTGAGTTACCAAGAAGATGTGGTTAAGAGTGCCAGAGTCACACACCCAAGGTCACACAGCCAGCATGTGGCAGAGGTAGGGCTCCAACCCAGGAAGTCTGGCTCTAGTATTTATGCTCTTAACTGCTCCTCTATCACTCTGACAAGTTAGTGTTCTCCTCAGTATCAGAAAAATTACTCCACCTTCACACACAGAGATCAAGTGTTTGTCCTTAGTACCAAAGCTGCCCTAGACTACTTAAAACATTTCATACAGCCCCAATTCACTTCCACATATTAGCCTACCATGTTGAAGGCACATAGTAAACACCCAATAAATACCTACAAATATCTGTTAAAAGACTTAAATCTTTCCCAGTTCCCTCATTTTCCCAAAAGTAAGCTTTCCCTCACCTGAATCCTTCCCTCCCCTCCCTGAGCACTTTGTACCTCCCTCCAATATTTCTGTTCTATGCTACCCACTGCGGTAGCCAGCCTCCAAGATGGCTGCTAACGATGCTCACCTCCTCATATTCACACCCCTATGTAATCCCTTCCCACAATATGTGACCAACAGAATACTGGAGAAATGATAGTATGTGACCTCTGAAGCTAGGTCATAAAGGACAATGCACCTTGGTCTCTTGGATTACTTGCTCTGGGGGAAGCCACCTGTCAGGCCATGAGGGTATTCAAGTAGTTCTATGGAGAGTCCCGCATGGAGAATGGAGACCTCCCACCACCAGCCTACACCAACTTGCCAACAATCTGAGTAGCCACCTCAGAAGACGATCCACCAGCCTGTCTCCCTTCAGATGACTGCAACTCCAGATGGCATTTTACCGCAATCTCTTGAGAGTCTAAGACTGAACTATTGCTCTAGCTGCTCCCAAATTCCTGATTCACAGAAACTGTGAGGAATAATAAATGTTTACTCTTATCTCAAACACTAACTTTTGGGGTAACACGTTACACAGTAATAGAGAGCTAACACCTAGTCTCTAAAACTAAGTTCAAGAGCAGAGACTGTTTCCTTGATTCTGAAAACTCATTAAAGCCTTATCAATAAACAGTGCCCCTATTCGAATGCTGTCAACGGGCCATTCCCTTTGTTCAATGTTCCTTTTCTTCCAAAGTATATCCATTTATAAACTACCTATATGGTGTATGCCTGTGCCACTTCATCTGTAATCTGTCAGTCTTCCCTCTTTTCTTTCAAAGACTTTCTGAAATATAACCTCCTGACTAAAGTTTTTTCTCAGCAGATGAAAATGTTCCTAGGTCAACCAATTCTATCAACACGAGCATCTACATAAACACACTGCTCACTGTAAATATATATTCACATTCATCTTTTATTCAACAAATATTTACTGAGCATCTACTATGTCCCCAAAATTGTTTTTTTTTTTTTTTTAAGATTTTATTTATTTATTTGTCAAAGAGAGAGAGCACAAGCAGGGGAAACAGCAGACAGAAGGAGAAGCAGGCTCCCTGATGAGCAGAGGCCAACGTAGGACTCTATCCCAGGACCCTGGGATCATGACCTGAGCCGAAGGCAGATGCTTAACCAACTGAGCCACCCGGGCATCCCCCAAAAATTGCTCTTCAAGCTGAGAATAAAAGAAACAAATTGCCTTTGTGGAACTTATAGTCCACAGCGGTCTCTCTAGATATAACAATCTCTGTTAATGACTTCAAAATTCTAATTTCCCCTTTCATAAAAATTACTCAAAACCATTTTATCCCTTTCATTTTCTATTTTATTGGCCATATATCTGCACACCACTTTATACATTTAAATATTTAAGCTACTGTCTCAAGAGAAGTCCATACCTGTTTAACAGCTTTGTTAAGAGCCCCATACAGAATCTGTATGTATCAATGTCTTCCATTAAATGCTTCCATGAACCACACTTTTTAGCAAACCTCAAACTTAGAAATATCATTTGATAGCTTGTATTATACAAGTTTTAGCAACTCTAAATCAAATATGAACATTTATTTCACAGAAAGTAATTTGTAACTGATATGGTAAAATGACATATATAGAAGGAACTATCTCACCTCATTCATATTTATTTTTACAGAGTGTTAAAAAGAGCATACATGCTTTTATGTCAGAAATTCAAGTCCTGGCTCCGTCACTAACTGTGTAACCTTAGACAAATCATTTAACTATGATGAGCCTTGGTTTTCCTGTCCTAAAGTAGAGGTAAAATCTACTTCATAGGACTAATGAAGTGGTAACATTAAAAGCCCAGCTTAATGCCTATTACATAGTGGGCATCAAGAAATATCAGTTTCTTTCCCCTTTCCTAGGGCTTACACCTGCAGTCAGAAGATCTTTCAGGAAACCTTTCCAAGCTCAGTTACTTCTGTAACTGTAAGAAGAATGATCTTCCTCTTCTTCGTCTAATAAGTTAAGATTCGGCTCAAATGCCACCTTCTCTTTAAAGTGCAAAGGAAAAGTTCCATTGACCTTCCCATACAGTTCTGGAGTTTATTTCGGTGTGTTACAATTATCTGTCACTTTCTGGCTTTCACACTAGACTGTGAGCTCCTATGAGCAGGGACCATATCACACTTAATCTGGAAACCTTGGCTTTTAGAAAAAACACCTGGCAAGGCACCTGGGTGGCTCAGTCAGTTAAGCATCTGCCTTGGGCTCAGATCATGATCTCATGGTCCTGGGATTGAGCCCCATATTGGGATTCTGCTCAGGGGAGAGTCTGCTTCTCCCTCTCCCTCTGTGCTTTCTCACTCTCAAATAAAATCTTAAAAAAAAAAAAAAAAAAGAAAAGAAAAAAAAAAAAAAAAGGGGGCCCGGGGGGCTCAGGGGGTTAAACCGCTGGCCTCGGCTCAGGTCATGATCTCAGGGTCCTGGGATCGAGTCCTGCGTCGGGCTCTCTGCTCAGCAGGGAGCCTGCTTCTCTCTCTCTCTCTCTCACTCTCTCTCTCTCTGCCTGCCTCTCCGTCTACTTGTGATCTCTCTCTGTCAAATAAATAAATAAAATCTTAAAAAAAAAAACAAAAACATGTGGCATGTTTTGGCAAGGAACAAGTTTATTTACTGAATGAATGAATGAAGTCATTTCTTAAGTGGTAACCAAAGCTAGTATTAAGTGACCCAATTTTATGGTTTTGCTCTTTATGGGCTGTTTCATACTTCTTTTGAATCCCTTCCTCATAGCACTCAGTAGAGAACTAAGGATGTGGAAAGTCTGCAATAAATACGTTTGGATTATGGGATACATCTTACTCTTCCAACTCACGATTTTACTCTAAATAAAAAACTTAACCAAAGAAATGTGACTTGTGAAAGCCTTTCTTTCTAAACAGGGTCTCTTCTTAACAGTTACTGGCAAAGAACTAAAGCCAACGCTAGAACGGACTACAGTCAGTTTTTCTTTGTGTGTGTTTTTGAAAAAAGCAATAATTGGCTTGCCTCTTTCTTAAACACTTCACTAAGAAGCTATCATAAAGCCCTTTGATTCACTATGAAAATGCAAATGACCTTAGGCAAAACTTAATTTAACAACTTTCAGCCAAGTGTTCCCCACCCTGCAGTCTGGGGGCTGTGTGCCAGCTGGCTGTACCACCTCACTCCTGGGAGGTGACTGCTTTTCAACTGTAAAACTGCTTCAGTGAAATGTGTGGAGTTTTTTGAGACCCTCTAACATAAAACACGTGAATTTCACTTTTTAATGGAAATAATGAGTATGTTACAAGCTCTGGCTTCAGGTGGAAGAGATCTTGAAAAGATCTCAAAAGCTGGCAACCTGGGGACATTTCAGACTTCTTATGGACTTCTAAGTATGTAAAAACACATGAAGCTAGGTGTGATTTCATTACTTAAGTGACATCTTTCACATTCCCGTATACACATACCTCACCCCAACTACAGCTGGTAAGTAGTCAACTGTCCACCAAACTGCCTTTTACTTATGCTATCCATACAACAGTGAGAAAAGCGAGATCCTGACAAAGCCATGTTGGGCTGGTGCTTAAATACAAACTGATCTTCTCGTTGTTCTCAAATCACGATGACCCCATGTAGTAGGTATTACGCCCATTTTCCTGAAAAGGAAACTGAAGCCCAGAACGACACAGCTAGCGAATGGCAGGTTGGAGAGTGTGAGCTGAACGCCCCAGCCCTAGCTACCACAGAGTATCATTGCTTCCCTGCGGTATCCGCCAGGGTGGGAGGTGTAATCAAAGCGTCCTGACAGACACTTTCTTAGAGTCAAGTTTCAAATCTGCCAGATCCCTCACACCTGGCGGCATTCAGGTTGCTGACAGAGGAATCAACAAGTCCGGGTGAGGCTGCCTTCCCTGGGAATCCTAGGACTGCACATGGATCCTGAGGGTCTGCACAGGATCCCGGGGAAAGCGCCCGACACCGGGTCCCTGCAGTCAAAACACACCCGCACGCAACGGGTGCAGGAGCCTCCCCCAACCCCCGCATCCCCCCGCCGGCGCGGCCCAGTCAGGCGGCTCACAGGTGCACGGCCGCGCCCTGGGCCGCCCGCCCCGGCTGGGCGACCCCGGCCCGGAGGGGAGGGACCGACGAAGAGAGCCGCGGCGTGCTGGGGGTCCGGCTGTGGGACCCGCGCAGCCCGACCCCGAGGGCGCGCGTCGGGGTCGCGAGGAGAAAGGATGCTCGGGGCGGGGCCGCGGTGGGGGAGGGGTCCCCTGCCCGGACTCTCACTCACCTCCTTGCGCTCCTCCCAGCCCGGGCTCCGCGGCGGTCCCCCTCCGGCTCTTACCGCGCGCCTCCCCTTCCGAGGTTCAACGCCTGGCCAGGGCGCACGGAGCTGGGGAAAGGGCTGCGCAAGCGGAGGACTTGTGGTGAGCCGAGCCGAGGGGGTGGGGAGGCTGGAACGGTCGCTCTCGCCGCCGCCTCGGACACCACAGACACGGCTGCCGCCGGCTCCTCTCAGCCACGGAAGCTGCGGCCCCTCCCACCACTCCCGCCTCCCACCTCCCACACTGCCTCCTGGAAGAGTGACAGCAGCACTGACCAATCAGAGGCCTTGAGGGGCTGGGACCGGAGAACTCAAGGGAGGGCGGGGAGGGAGGGATGCGAATGAGGTGAGGACGGCGGCGGGACTTCCTGTGACTGACGGCGCAGCGCGGCCAATGAGCAACGAGAAGATGACCTCATCGCCAAGGGAAGTCTGAAACTGGCGGAGCTGCGGCTAGGAGGTGGGAGGAGGACGGCGACGAGCCGGAGGCGGGGCGCTGGGGCCTTAAAGAGGCCGAAGCCCATTGGTCACCCTGTCGAGGGAAGGGCGGCGGACGAGGCTGGACCTCGACAAATTGCCAAGGGGTCAATGCCGCGAGCCCTTAGCTGCATTAATCCTCCTGACCTAACGCGATCCTTTTGTGGGGCTAAAGGGTCCTCGCCTGGGCCTCGTAAATTGATTACTTCACTTTCACGCTTTCCAAAAGGAGGCACAAATAAATTCCATGTTGGCCCGGAGCCCTGAATTCCCGTTACAGCCCCCGCCCCACCGAGGCCCGTCGCCTCGTTTCTCTGAGTCAGTTTCCCTTAGGGGGAGAGGGAGGATACTGACACCTACCTACCGTTCCCTCCTACGGGCCTAGCGTGTTGAGATCATCAACAGCAAAAGTGCTTTGGCCTCGAGAAGAAAAGGACCTGAATGAAGCCAAAAGCTTCTTTCCGGAAACTCTAGGAAGAGCATTTGTAAAAGGGGGGGGGGTTTCACTAGGTGACTCCCGACGACTCTTGCAATTGTAAAATAAAATGCTGATGTCCTACTCTTTCTGGCATCCACTCACGTAGCAAAGCGGGGGGGGGGGGGGGGGGGGTGTACGCGCGGGTCTCCTGCCTCGGGAGCAGAGGCCACACGTGGGCTTGGTGCATGACTTAAACAAGAAGAAAGCAAACTTAAAGGGAGAGAGAAGTAAAGAGACGTCTGCTGTGGAAAGTGCCTTGGTGCGGGCAGGCCATTTACTCCCCCTCCTCCCGCAATGGGAATGAGTCCAGAAAAGGAGAAGTAACTCCTGCTTGGCGGGTGGAAAAGAGGGGGAAGTGCTTTCCCGAAAGCTTCCTGGGGATGGTGTCGCCTGGCAGGGTGGGAGGGAGGAGTAACAGCAGCTAGAGGAAGAAGGGAGCTAGGACATTCTAACAGGTTTGGGGAGGAGCAGTGCCAAGGCACAAGGACCGAGGAGGCAACTTAATTTATGTTCCAGAATAAATTCTTACAGGATCCCTTGATTTCCCCTTGGAGTTCTCCCATGACTGCCTGTTGGTGTAAATGTCAGAGGAAGGGCAGGAGAGAATGCCTCCTTCTCTCTTTCCCAGTAGCTGCAAAAGCCAGAGTGGCCCTGGGTATTCCCAATTATTCATCTGTAAGTCACCTTCAAGTTCAGTGCCATGTGCTAGTCACAGAATCTTGGAGTTCAGCAGGATCCTTGCAGCCCCTTAGTCACACACCTCCCTCCATCCCGCAAGGCAAGAATCCTTCCACAAAAGATCAGATACAAGTATTTATTCAGCAAACTTTTCTTTTTAAAGATTTTATTTATTTATTTATTTGATTGAGAGAAAAAGCCAGAGAGGGAACACAAGCAAGGGGAGTGGGAGAGGGAGAAGCAGGCTTCCCACTGAGCAGGGAGCCCCAGTGTGGGGCTTGATCCCAGGACACTGAGATCATGGCCAGAGCTGAAGGCAGATGCTTAAGGACTGAGCCACCCAGGTGCCCCTCAGCAAACATTTCTTGAGTAAGATACTGAGGGAGTGCTTTCACCAGACTGGAGAGAGTTAGGGGACAGGATGAGGTGATTACAACTCCAGCCAGCATATCCCCAGGGTCATGATTAACAAGAGGACACCAGGTGCACCTCAGAGGAAAAAGTACTCTGGTTTGAAATTGTTGGGGTGAGGCAGATTTCTCCAAGACAAGACTGGGGTGGGGCGTTCCAGGTAGTGTCTACCTAGACACAGCGTTTATGAAAAAGCCAAAGCAAGAAGGAAGCACAAGCATATTTTATTAGTCATGTTAAGAGTGATAAGCCTACTGCCGACTTCCCAGGCATGACAAGCTTACCACCTCTCAAATAAGTCTGTTCCTTTTCTGGACAACTTGAATTGTAATTATTTTGTATCTATATGCATGTATAAGCTACTTGTTTATTTATTTACACATATACGTTTTATGGATAATTTACATCCCTCTGATCTCTGAGCCTAGGTCCTATTTATCTCCTAAAGCATCACAGAAACATGTCTAATTCCTCTTCATCGTGACAATATTCCAAATATTTGAAGATGACCATTAGGCCCCGCCCTTTCCATACCTTCTGCCCATCCCCCCAAAATAAGGATAAAGTCACTTTTGATTTTGCCAGATGATGGTTTCCATCCTGATGACTTCAAAGACACATCTTTCAGTTTGTCAAGATCTATTGGGAATGTGTTATTTTTGTCCTTCCAGCAAACATTCTCTTTCTTCTGGTAAGGGGAGCCTAATTTCCTCCAGGGAACCAGTCCTCCCCACCTTCTGTCCATTTGGCTGCCAGGGGACTGATTCACTACTCACTCATCTTTCCAGGGGCAGCGCTCTGCCATTCCTGACCAATCAGAGCACTGTTCCCTCCTCCCTGTGCTTCCTCCCACCACCATGTACAATGACTGATTTAGGGAAACCCACGTGGCTCAAGGCGGTCCAATCAGAATGAGTCCTGGGACCTTTGTCCGCATCACCCATATGGAGAAGTTTCCTTTACACTGAGGCTGCTGAACTATCTGGCTCATCCGCTGGAGCTGACCAGGAGGCCCACAAAAGAACTTGCTAGAGAATACATAAAACCAATATGAAAACGAACTATCAGAGCTGAGGTACAGATAAAAACCACAACAGGGGATGACTTTGAGAACCTGGCCCAGCTGTTTTCTTGCTACGCACTTTCGTAGGTGTCTTTCATCGGGATCCTTAGAAACAGAGCCTGTAAGGGAGATCTGGGAATGGGATTTATTGAAGGGGGAATAACCCTTAAGGGAGGGAATTGAGGCAGGACAGAGAAAAAGAGTGAAACAAGAATCAACTTGGTTTTGCCTTGGCCTGATCCACAACGAGAGCTCTGGATAAAACCACAAGGAGTTACCTCCCCATGAGGCTTCGGGCAGCTTTGTGTACCCAAGCATCAGTCAGCCACTGGCTGTAATCCATCAAGGAGTTAAGGTCTCCAACGCTGCTCCCTTCAGCTGAAGGCAATTCTCTGGAATTTCGGGCATCTGGGAACCCTTAGCTGCCAACACTCACAGCAGCTGGGGGATGGGTGTACTGGCCTGTTAAAGAGATCTACTTGGGGCCCCATTCGTACCTCCTGTGTAGGGCAGTATGTTCTCTTCCTGCTTGGGTTTCTGTTCCTTGCAACAAAAATGGGACCACCTAAAATACTCAGGTGGGATCTGATCACCAGAGTACAGTGAGACTTTAGCCTTCCTTAATCTGACTGCCTACAACCATAAGCACATTGGACTGTTGCCTCAGCAAATTTAGAGGCTACCCTGACCCTTTGGCTCAAATTGACTTTATAACCATTTCCTACCACTCCCTTTCCTTAAAGCTTTTTCCCCACAAACGGATACTAAGCAAAATTCACCCTTTTTTGTACTTCTATAATTAATTCTTGGCTGCAAACACAGGATTTCAAGCTTAACCCTGCTAATAATGAGGAGCTAGTTGTCATTCTGTCCATTTCCATCCTTTGTCGCACCTCGCACATCCTTCTCGTTTCTGTTTCTTCTTAAGTCTTCATTCAGGTTGCCCTTCTGTCTAAATGCCTTCCCTTTTCACTGCATCTAATCAAATCTTGGCTCACATCCTTCCTGGCTCACATCCCCCAAGAAGCCCTCCGCTATTCCTCTAGCCTAAATGGATCTTTTCTTTCTCTGACAATCCACACTCCTGCTGTGCCAAGCACAACACTAAGTATCCTACATGCATTGTCTTATTTCATCCTTGTTGTGACCCTGAGATGGCTGCTGTTACAATGCCCATTTTTTGATGAGGAAACTGAGACTTAAGGAGGTTAATTAGGAAAATACCCCATAGGGGTGCCTGCTAGGCTCAGTCGATAGAACATGTGACTCTTGGTCTCTAGGTCAAGAGTTCAAGCCCCACATTGAGCATAGAGTCTTTTAAAGATTTTATTTATTTATTTGAGAGAAAGAGAGGGAGAGAGCACAAGCAGGGGGAGCTGCAGAGGGAGAGAGAGAAGCAGGCTCACCGCTGAGCAGGCAGCCAGACATGGGGCTCCATCCCAGGACCCTGGGATCATGACCCAAGCCCAAGGCTGACATTTAACTTACTGAGCCAGCCAGGCACCTAGGCATAGAGCCTACTTAAAAAATACACACACACACATACACCACAGCTACACAGCTACAAACTAGCAAAACCATGGTACAGATACTAAAATTAGTACTTTAGAATTCTGGGTGTTATACTATAAACATTTGTTGACTACACACAAGGAACTGGAGGAAATATAAAAAAGTGAAATAGACAATCCTTGCCCACAATCAAAAACAGGGTTTGTAAATAACACCAATATGAACAATGCTATAAAGTCAGTAAAAGTGAAGTAAGTGAAAGTTCATGTCTTGCAGGAAACCCAGTAAATTCATACGAAGGAGTGTATGTTTGACAGGAAGCAATGAGTTGAGGCATTCCAACTTAAGGAACACTGAGTAATAGAATGCAGAGAGGAAAACATGGGACATGTTTAAGCAAGGGAGTTGTCTAGTTTGTTCAAGAGATAAGGTTTGAAAGTTTGGTGGAGGCCCTATTGTAAAAAGTAAAGAATGCCAAGTCAAGGCAGGTACCGGGCTTCTGAAAACAGGTTCCAAAATGTGTGTCAAGATTTACCTGGTAGTCAACTGATTAGATTGGAAGGAGACTAAAATGGGGTTGAGGAAGGAAGTTAGGAAACCACTACGGTTTTCCAGCCTGGAGGAAATGAGGCTCTATGAGGATAAATGCAGCGGGCTTGGATTACTTCCCTCCACCCCCCTGTATTCCGTAAACATGTCTGTCTCTCTTTGGCCCCTAAAGATCATACCATCCTTGAGAAGCATCAGTCATTTTTTAAAAATGTGCCCAGAACCACTAAACTGCTAACAATCTCTTGATACATAATAAGCACTTGGCAAATATTTTTGGATTTGAATCAAATGCATGAGCAGGATGATCAAAATATTCAGGCTCTGTTTAAATGGTTTTAAAGGAACTTGGGCCATGCCTGCAACCATCTGCACTATTACTTGGTAACAAAACTAAGCCTTTTTTTTTTTTTTTTCAGTACCTATTATGCATATAATCATCTTACTCAATTCTCCCTGTTGTCTGTACAGACATTTTTTCCACTTTACAGATCAGAGAAACAGGGTGACCAACCGTCCCAGTTTGCAGGGATGGAGAGGTTGAGTTGCAGGACTTTTAGTCCTAAAGCCAGGACAGCCCCAGGCCAATCAAGGTCTGTCACCCTACCAGGATACCTTGCCCCACCCAAGCCAGGGTTTGCACACAAGGCTGAACTCAAACCACATTGGCACTTTTAATCTGGCTTTGTGATCCTTGAAGTCCACATAAATATCTTATTTGAGAACTTTTGTGATAGAATCCAAGCTCATTGTTATACTGAATTTGTCTCATGCGTTTGGGGCCTACTTGGGAGTGGAGCTAGAGAGAGGCAGAGAATCACAAAATGGATGGGTTTTTGTCAGAGAAAAGGAATCCAGGCTGGGCAAGGTCTTTCCCGGAGGACGACCTTACAATAGAATTTAGCTTTATAAGCTGTTCTTTGGCGCCCTCTAGTGGTCGAGGGCTGGAATCCCTTCTTTACTCCCTTGACCAGAGACCCCAAAACGTTGGTAACCAGTGAGCGGTGGAACCCAATGGCAAGTTCTTACTGCTTGCAGAGCATAAAGATTTTGTTTTAGAATAAAAAGTAGCAAAGCCTTGGGGCGCCTGGGAGCCTCAGTGGATTAAACGTCTGCCTTCAGCTCAGGTTATGATCTCAGGGACCTGGGATCGAGCTCCGCATTGGGCTCCTTGTTTAGCCGGCAACCTGCTTCTCCCTCTGCTGCTTTCCCCACTCTCTCTCTCTGTCAAATAAATAAGATCTTTAAAAAAATAAAAAGTGTATGTAAAACGGAGAGAGAGAGATCACAAGTAGGTAGAGAGGCAGGCGGGGTGGGGGGGGGCGGAAGCAGGCTCCTTGCTGAGCAGAGAGCCTGATGCGGGACTCGATTCCAGGACCCTGAGATTATGACCTGAGCCGAAGGCAGAGGCTTAACCCACTGAGCCACCCAGGAGCCCCTGGAGTGAATATTCTTATGCATGTCTTTGGGTTCACATACATGCATACGTTTCTGTCAGGAGTGCATTTGCTGGGTCATAAGGGAGGCATATTTTCAACGTCACTGCCTACTGCCAACTAGCTTTCTGAAGTAATTGTAGCTGTTCACATTCCGTCAAAGTTCCTGTTGTTTCACATATTCCTCTAAACTTGATATTTTTTGACTTTTGATCCTTTTTATTTTATCCAGCCAAGTTGAGAGGATATCATATTGCAGTTTATTTGCATTTTCCTGATGAGTAATGAAGTTAAAAATCTTTCTAGATGTTGGGGCACCTGGACGGCTCAGTCAGTTAAGTGTCTGCCTTTGGCTCAGGTCATAAACTGTAAGACTTTGTTAAAATTCTTTCATTGAAGGATTGTATACTAGAGAAGAATGCACATATGATAGCTATGCAGAGTTACTTTTATTTTTAATTTTTTTAAAGATCTATTTATGTATTTATTTGAGAGCGAACATGCATGCAGTGTGGGGAAGGGGCAGAGGGAGAGAAACTCCAGCAGACTCCCCGCTCAACGTGGAGCCTGACCCGGGGCTTGATCTCATGACCCCGAGACCATGACCTGAACAGAAACCAAGAGTCAGTTGCTCAACGGACTCTGCCACCCAAGTGCCTGCAGAGTTACTTTTAATGAGAAAAAGCCATTATTTTAAAATTAGATAATTTATGTATACTTTTTACCTAGCCTTGTTCTACAAGACTGTAAGCTTCTTGTAAGACTCAATTCAGGGGCTCCTCTGTGGCTCAGTGGGTTAAGCCTCTGCCTTCGGCTCAGGTCATGGTCTCAAGGTCCTTTGATGGAGCCCCGCATGGGGCTCTCTGCTCAGCAGGGAGCCTGCTTCCCCACCTCTCTGCCTGCCTCTCTGCCTACTTGTGATCTCTCTGTCATATAGATAAACGGAGTCCTAAACACACACACACACACACACACACACACACACACACACACACAACAAAAAAAAAGACTCAATTCAATATAACGGAAAGATATGACCAGATGACAAAAAAGAAAGGTCAGGGAAAATATAGAGCCAGACAGCTAGTCGAGAAGGACACACTGAATGCAGTGTGGTGGTTGTGCCTTGGAAAGAGTTGGCCGCATTTCTCCCACTAACACCATAGCAGCAGGAGGCAGAGAAGAACCTTTTCCTGCTGCTAATCTTCATGCAACTAGTTCCTGGCCTTCTGGGTGTCAGGCCTTTCCTTTGGCTTCCCCAGGCCCCATCTCACTTCCGGAAGCTCCTGACTTGCCAGCATGACCTGCCTTCTGCATTCTCTTCCCCTCTCCACCCCAGGCACTCTGGATCCAGCAGAGACTTGTGAGCCTTGATTAAGAACTTGGACTTCGTCTTGTGGGCAATGGGGAGCCACTGAAGGATTTTTTTGTTGTTGTTAAGATTTTATTTATTTATTTGAGAGAGAGAGAGCATGAGTGAGGAGAGGGTCAGAGAGAGAAGCAGACTCCCCGTGGAGCTGGGAGCCCGATGTGGGACTCGATCCCGGGACTCCAGGATCATAACCTGAGCCGAAGGCAGTCGTCCAACCAACTGAGCCACCCAGGCGTCCCGCACTGAAGGATTTTAAGTGGGTAACCTGACCAGCTGTACAGTGTTTACTTTTTTTTTTTTTTTGGTAACCTTTTTTGATTATAAAATAATGCAGATACAGAAAACCACACACAATAAACACTGAGCACAATGAACTATTTTAAAGTCAAATACCCCGGAAACCACCTTCTAGGTCAAGAAATGGTTGCTTGGTCAGGCTCCTCAGTGGCCCTTCCATGTGTCCTATCACTAAGCACAGCTTGCTTGTTCTTTCCAAAGGCACCACTAACTTCACTTTTATCAAAATCACTTCCTTTAAAAAAAAAATCGGGGTGCCTGGGTGGCTCAGTGGGTTAAGCCTCTGCCTTCGGCTCAGGTCATGATCTCGGGGTCCTAGGATCAAGCCCTGCATCAGGCTCTCTGCTCAGCAGGGAGCCTGCTTCCCCCTCTCTCTCTGCCTGCCTCTCTGCCTACTTGGGATCTCTTTCTCTGTCAAATAAATAAATAAATCTTTTAAAAAAAATCACTTCTGTTTCTTTATAGTTTTATCACTCAGATGTGTATATCTAGACACTGGAATCTCCTCTTGTCCATTTCTTAAAGTGTGTCTTTTAAATCTCTTATTTTTATAAAAATTAGCTTTATCGAGACATTGTGGACATATAACATGGTGCAAGTTCAAGCTGTAGGATGTGATGATTTGAAATATGTATATATTGTGAGATGATTACCATAGTAAATTCAGTTAACAAATCCATCTATCAACTCACAGTTACCTTTTTGTGTGTGTGGGGGTGGATGGTGAGGACTTTTAAGATCTACTCTCTCAGGGAGCCTGGGTGGTTCAGTTGGTTAAGCAACTGCCTTTGGCTTGGGTCATGGTCCTGGAATCCCAGGATCGGGTCCCACATGGGGCTCCCAGCTCCAAGGGGAGTCTGCTTCTCCCTCTGACCTTCTCCCCTCTCATGCTCTCTCTCACTCTCTCTCTCTCAAATAAATAAATAAAATCTTTTTAAAAAAAAAATCTACTCTCAGCAATTTTCAAGTATACAATACAGTATTGTTAACTACATTCACCAGGTTACCCCTGGAATTTATTCATCTCTTTAAAAAAAAATTTTTTTAAGTAAGATCTACACCTAACATGGGGCTTGAACTCATGACCCCGAAACCAAGAGTCACATGTACCACTGCTCTGCCTGAGCCAGCCAGGCACCCCCCAGAATGGGCTCATTTTGTATCTGGAAGTTTGTACCCTTTGACAGCTTTCCTCCATTCCCTGCCCCTCCCCCAACCCCTGTCGCCTTCTGGAACCTCCAGTGTGCTCTCTGTTTCTATGAGTTCAGATTTTTTTTCAGATTCCACGTGGAAGTGAGATCATATGGTATTTGTTATTCTCTGACTTCTTTTCCTTAGCATAATACCCTCACATTTCATCATTTCATTGTCAGAAATGGCAGGATTCCCTTCTTTTTTACAGCTGAAGAACGTTCCATTGTGTACCATCCCATTTCTTTATTTCCTACATGTTCCTCACCCATTCATCTGTGGACGGACACTTAAGTTGTTTCCCTGTCTCGGTTATTGTAAATAATGCTGCAATAAACGTGGGGGTGGTAGGCATCTCTTTGAAAGAGTGATTTTATTTCCCTTGGATATATATACCCAGAAGAGGGATTGCTGGAACAGGTGGTACCTCGATTTTTTATTTTCTGAAGGGTTTCCATATTGTTTTCCACTGTGCTCAGACTAGTTTCCATTCCCAACATGGCACCAGGGTGGCCTTTCCCTCACATCCTCAGACGCTGGCTGACTCCCTTTTAGGGCTGCTCTTACTGCATCCCAGAAGCTGTGGTATGTTGTGCTTTCATTTCTCCTAGGCTTAAGATGTCTTTTTTTTTTTTTTTAAGATTTTATTTATTTATTTGACAGAGAGAGATCACAGTAGACAGAGGCAGGCAGAGAGAGAGAGAGAGAGAGAGAGGGAAGCAGGCTCCCTGCTGAGCAGAGAGCCCGATGCGGGACTCGATCCCAGGACCCTGGGATCATGACCTGAGCCGAAGGCAGTGGCCTAACCCACTGAGCCACCCAGGCGCCCTTAAGATGTCTTTTAATTTTTCTTTTGATTTCTTTTTTGACCCATGGGTTGTTCAGGGGTGCGCTGTTTAATTTCTGCTTTTATTTGTGAATTTTCCAGCTTTCCACGTATTACTGACTTCCCGTTTCATACCACTGTGGCCAGAAAAAGATACTGAGGGGCGCCTAGCTGGCTCAGTCAGTGAAGCACGAGCCTCTTGATCTCATGGTTGTAAGTTCAATCCCCACTGGGTGTAAAGCTTACTTTAAAAAAAAAATACTTGGGGTGCCTGGGTGGCTCAGTGGGTTAAGTCTCTGCCTTCGGCTCAGGTTATGGTCTCAGGGTCCTGGGATGGAGCCCCGCATCGGGCTCTCTGCTCAGCGGGGAGGCTGCCTACTTGTGATCTCTGTCTGTCAAATAAATAAATAAAGTCCTTTAAAAAATACTTAATATAATTTCTATCTTCTTGACTTCATTGAGACTTGTTTTGTGACCTGCCATAGGAACTATCCCAGAAAATGTTCCATATATACTGGAGAAGAATGTGTATTCTAGTCTTGCTGGATAGAATAATCATGTATCTCTGTTAGGTCCATTTGGTCATAACATTGTTCAAATCCAGTTTCCTTATTGATTTTCTCCATTGTTGAGAGTCCGGGATTAAAGTCCCCAACTATTAATGTATTGCTGCTTATTTATTCTTTTTGTTAGTCTTTGGTTTACATATTTAGGTTCTCTGCTGTTAGGCATAAGTATTTACAACTGTTGTATCTCCTTGATGATTTGACCCCTTTATCATTATACTGATATTCTTTTTTTTTTTTTTTTTTTTTTTTAGATTTTATTTATTTATTTGTCAGAGAGAGAGAGAGGGAGAGAGAGCAAGCACAGGCAGACAGAATGGCAGGCAGAGGCAGAGGGAGAAGCAGGCTCCCTGCTGAGCAAGAAGCCCGATGTGGGACTCGATCCCAGGACGCTGGGATCATGACCTGAGCCGAAGGCAGCTGCTCAACCAACTGAGCCACCCAGGCGTCCCTCATTATACTGATATTCTTTGTCTCTTGTGATCATTTTAGCTTAAAGTCTATTTTGTCTGACATAAATTTAGCTACCCTGGCTTTCTTCTGGTTACCATTTGCTTGGAAATGTGTTTTCTCATCTCTTCACTTTCACAGCACTTGCATTTTTTTTTTTTTTTTATAGGCACCCAGCATAGAGCCTGACACAGGGCTTGAACTCATAGCCCCGAGATCAAGAGTTGGAGGCTTAACTGACTGATCAACCCAGGCGACACTATGCATCCTTAAACCTGAAGTAAGTCTCTTATAGGCAGCATATCATTGTGTTAAGCTTAAAATAAAAACTGCCATTTATTTTACCAGTGAAAAATGTTCCTTCGAGGGATGCCTGGGTAGCTCCGTGGGTTAAGCCTCTGCCTTTGGCTCAGGCCATGGTCTCAGGGTCCTGGGATCGAGTCCCTCATCGTGCTCTCTGCTCAGCAGGGAGCCTGCTTCCCACCACCACCCCTTCCCTGCTGCTCTGCCTATTTGTGATCTCTCTCTGTCAAATAAATAAAATAAAATCTTTTTTTTTAAAAAAAGTGTTTCTTCCGGAGGAAATAAAAGAGAATTGTAATCAGGGACCAACAAGCTGTGGCAAAACTGTAGGCAAGTCTGGAGAACAAAAGGAGAGGTAATGCTTTTTATGGGGAAAAGGGATACATTGGGAAGACTGTTATAAACCAAAAGTCCATTGGAATAAACGGGGGGGGGTTCAAAGTGTAGCAACTTCTCATTGGCTGATCTGTTCTGTGTGGGGAGATAAGGGGGGGAAATAAGGAAATTGTTCTTTCTCCAGCTGGGGTAGTAAAGTAGTAACCACATGCAAGGTCAAATCCATGCAAGGTCAACTCTATCTGCAACTGACTACAAAGGTGATAGAGCGTGACAGCTCCCCCTGCCAAAACCCCCCACTCCACAAGAGGTTTCCTGTAATTAATTTTGGACCTTGTTTTGTTTTTTATTTTTAAGATTTTATTTATTTATTTGAGAGAGAGAGAATGAGAGAGAGAGAGCATGGAAAGGGGGAGAGTCAGAGGGAGAAGCAGACTCCTTGCTGAGCAGGGAGCCTGATGCGGGGGCCTCAATCCAGAGACTCCAGGATCATGACCTGAGCAGAAGGCAGTCGCTTAACCAACTGAGCCACCTAGTCATGCCTTGGACTTGTTTTTTTATCCATTCAGCTATTCTATGTCTTTTGGAGAATTTAATCCACTTACATCTAAAAATGATATGATTTTGATAATTATAGAATTATTATTATTATAGATATGTATAAGAGCTACATAGACATGATATATATAATATGTAGATACCTATATATCAATATAAATATAATAATCTATGTAATTATAGAATTATAAAATTATATGTTGTATATATAATTATAGAATTATGAAATTTTTATAATTATAACAATTTTTAATTACTGGTAATTATCGGTGTGAACTTACTAGTGCCATTTTGTTACTTATTTCTGAGCATTCTGTACATCCTTTGTTCTTCCTCTTTTGCTAACTTCCTCTGTGATTTAATGGCTTCGGGTGGCAGTATACCTTGACTCCTTCATAATAATCTTCTATGTATCTACTACAGGTTTTTCCTTTGTGGTTACCATGAGGCTTACATAAATATTTTATAGTTATAACATCCCAATTTAAGCTGGTAGCACTGTACCTTGATAGCATACAGAAATTTTATACTTTCGCTTCTCCACTCCTTGCATTTTAGGTTTTTGATGCTTCAAGCTCTCTCTTTTTTAAAATTTTTTTAAATTAATTTATTTTTTTAATAAACATATAACGTATTTTTATCCCTAGGGGTACAGGTTTGTGAATCGCCAGGTTTACACATTTCACAGCACTCATCATAGCACATACCCTCCCCAATGTCCATATCCCCACCACCCTCTCCGGTGCCCCTCCCCCAAGCAACCCTCAGTCTGTTTTTTGAGATTGAGTCTTTTATGGTTTGTCTCCCTCCCAATCCCATCTTCTTTCATTTTTTCTTTTCCTACCCCAACCCCCCCACATTGCATCTCCACTTCCTCATATCAGGGAGATCATATGATAGTTGTCTTTCTCGCATTGACTTATTTCGCTATGATGCTTCAATCTCTTTTTTTTTTTTTGTTTTTTTTTTTAAAGATTTTATTTATTTATTTGACAGAGAGAAATCACAAGTAGGCAGAGAGACAGGCAGAGAGAGAGGAGGAAGCAGGCTCCCTGCTGAGCAGAAAGCCCGATGTGGGGCTCGAACCCAGGACCTGGGATCATGACCTGAGCCGAAGGCAGCGGCTTAACCCACTGAGCCACCCAGGCGCCCCAGATGCTTCAATCTCTTAATCTATATGTTCTCCCTCCAGGGAGGAGGGTGAAGTGGCCTCCACATTGGCTCCCAGCCCTCCATTCCCTGGATGTTTGTTCTAAGCTCACGACAGTCACGTCCCGGGGTGTCCTTGCAGTTGCTGGTTTAGGAAAGGGGCAGTTGCCCGGTCCTGGTCAGTGATACACATGAGAGCTCCCCTGGGTGGGGGGTGGGGTGGGAGGAATGGGGCAGAGAAAGGTTTTCTCCTGTGGAAGAAGGAGACTGACGGTGCTTCAGTCTACCTGAAACAGATTGGTCACCAGCATCCCTCTTGCCAGGAGGTGGCGCCCAGGACATCAGGTGGGTGTATTTTGTCAGCCCAGGAATCCTTCTGGAAAATAGTCCACACCTATTCCTCAGAAATCTTCTCAGTCCATGTGATTGCAGTGGGTCTGAGCCCTCCTCTCTACTGCAAGTAGACCACACAATCACATCCTGACCAGAGAGCCCCCTACCCCTGGGACAGAGCCCTAACCCAGACAGGCCGGTCGGCGGGCTCCCTGGGACTTCTGCCGTTGTCACTGGGGAAAGACGCTCTCTTCTCCTCTAACTTCGTAAGCTCTGAAGACAAGACAGGCTCGGCAATGCCAGGGGTGTCTTGCTGTCCGGTGGCAAGAGAAGACTTAGGGAGAAAGCCCGGGAATGACAAGAAGGAGCAAAGCTGGAGAAGAAAGACAGAAGCAGGATCTCCAGGCCAGCGTTCACTCCAAAGTGGGGCAAATTCCAATGTGGGAAGAAATAAGGACTCCGGCCATCAGCTGGAGTTCTAGGGAGTTCTGTCTGTTCTCGACATTGGTGGAACAGGCTCTGCTGGTTTCTCTCCCTACCAAAGTTCCAGCCCACTAGAACAACGCTCTGAAGAAATTCCTCACAGACCTGTATGGGCTGCCGTCCTACCGACTCTTCTTCCTTTTTTTTTTTAAAGTAGGCTCCATGCTGTCGGACTTGAACTCATGACCTTGAGATCAAGACCGTAGCTGAGATCAAAAGTCAGACATTTTGAGCCACCCAGGTGCCCCAACCGACTCATTCTTAAGTTGGTTATTTTTTTTTTCTTGCCTGAATGGACAGGGATACTCAATGCCCCACTGCCCCTAAGTCTTAGAAAAGTAGAGTGTGGCAAAAACTGGCAGCGGCAAAGACACTGAGTTATTATAGTCCGCTATGGGCAGCAGCTCCCTGCGGGTGAACACCGTGATAACAGTATCCAAACAGGCAACTTCGCAAGAAACTCACAGTAGAGAGAGGCAGGGCAGCCGGGCGGAAGGACAGGCCTGGTTTTGAAGCTTGGCTCTGCCCTGCTACCTGGGTGATCTTAGGTAATTTACTGGGCGTCCCTGAGTTTCGATCTTGTCATGTGCAAATTAGGCATAACATTCCTTTTGTAACTAATTTTCAGCCCCAGCCCTTCTTTGAGGTTGGGCTTTCTTGGATACCTCAAGGGAGAGTAGAGGGTCTCTCTCAAGTGTCCCCTCCCTCCCAGCTCTGGAGGGGGCCACCCTGCAATCTGGTGTGGATCAGGACCTGGATTTCTCGGGGCCTGGACCCCTCAACGCACCTTGCCTCCTTCCCAGAGGCCCCAGGCCAGAGGTGTTTCTCTTTCTCACCTTGTGTCCGTTTCTACACACTACGGAGAATTACAATAAAGAACTTAAAGAGTTACAATAAAGTTTCAATAAAGAACTTGAAGAGAATACGGAGAGTTACAATAAAGAATTTAAAGCTGTGGCCTAAGCCTGATGATAATGAGCATGTGACCTTGAGCCAGGGACCTTAACAGAACTTTTGCAACCTGGGAGTGAGAATGTCTCCCAGTGGTTATAAGATGCACCAAGAGAGAAAACACACCAACTGGGTTATGGCAACACCTCTGACCCATAGTCTTGGGACAGGCCATGAACCGGTCACAGCGAGCTGCTGCTTGGAAATTCCTCTCATCGTTTTGCTGGGATTTGCAGTTCTACCTGCCTTCAGCGGCAGTGCTTGCTGCAATGCAAAAGACTGAGCCAATCTCTTCACCCTTGTCCAAGGAACAAGATGTAACACAACGTCTGCTCCAGGTTCGCCTTCCTGTCTCAGGTCACCTGTTGCTTTGGAAGAAGAGAGCAGTCTCTCCTCCAAAGAGAAAGCTAGGTTTCACTAATATCAATTTCACTCCCTGTTGCTCCCATATCCCTGCCTTTTGCTTCACATAATCCCCTTTCATCTGAATATTAAATCACAACACGATTCTTTCTAAAGACATTTGAAACAGCACGGAATTCAGTACGTGCTGTACCAACAGTGCATTTAACTCAGCTGGGATGGAAACGCTATGAGCAGCTGCGCTCAATGTCTCAAATTTGTGAACAATGACAGCTCCATCAGGATGTTTCCAGTGATCCTAAGACACACTCTTAACATCAGAGATGTTAAAATGGGGTGGGGAGGGCTATGTCTTGGAATTAGTTAGATGTGGTAATAAATATTAGTATGGATTAGTGGCAACGTGGCAAACAGCTCAACCCAGACTGACTTGAGCAAAGGGCTATACTGATCCACAGAAGCTGAAAAGTCCATTATTCCAGCTTCAGGTATGGCTGGATTCAGGACACCAGGAGATCATCAGGACTCGGTTTTCTCACCATTTCTCTCTCTTCTACAATATGGTCTCAGGTTTCACATGGTATTAAGCCGGAGCCAGCAGCTCTGATCCCTACATCCTCTCCGGTTTAGAGTTCAGCAAAAAAGAATGAGTGTGTTCATCCCAGAATTTTTTTCATTGTTTAAAAAGTAAGCTCTAGGGGCGCCTGGGTGGCTCAGTGGGTTAAAGCCTCTGCCTTCGGCTCGGGTCGTGATCCCAGGATCCTGGGATCGAGCCCCACATTGGGCTCTCTGCTCAGCGGGGGCCCTGCTTCCTCCTCTCTCTCTCTCCCTGCTTCCCTGCCTGCTTGTGATTCCTATCAAATAAATAAATAAAATCTAAAAAAAAAAAAAAAAAAGTAAGCTTTACACCCAACTGGGGCTTGAACTCACCACCCCAAGATCAAGAGTCCCATGCTCTGCGACTGAATCAGCCCGGCATCTCTCCATCCCAGACGTTTTGACCTGAGCCTCAAGGCCTCTCCTGGGCTTTGACAGTCACATGGCCAGCCCTGGAACAATGAGCGTGGTGGCTACACACCTGCTCTAAGGAGCCTTGCTGAGAGTCCGGGGTGGGCGCTGCTGGGTCTCCAGAGAGCAGGGGAACAAGGAGAATGGATGTGGGACAAAGAAAACAGTAGATGTGATTTGTAGGTGGACTGCGGGGAATTAGGTGAGATTAGCTGTGAGTGTTAACCCAGTGCCTGGCCTCCGGTGAGCCTCTCCCCAGAGCAACGGGGCCTGCCCCTCTGGCTGCTGTGTGTGGCCAGAGAGGGCCTCTGCTAGGACCCGCCGGGGCATCTGAGTCAGCCCAGTACAGACTTCCTCCCGCGCCAGCCGAGATGCCCTGACTCAGCTCCTACGTGAGCTGGATGCTGCCTGGAAAGTTAATAAGCCTTTGAGGCAAGACGTTCCTCCGGTGACGTGGGCTGGTGCCACGAGTGGGTGGGAATGAATGAGAAAGAGTGAGAACACCGAGGTTCCCGGAGCATTTATGAAGTTAAGACGAGCAGGAAGAAATCGTGAGGGGAAAGTCAAGAGCAGCGATCAGAAAAGGCCGCCCACTGTGGTGCTGTGGGTGCTTTTTGCCACAGGTTTCTTGCTGCCCAGTCCCCCGGGGGGTGAGCTCAGAGCTGCCGCTGCCCCTCACTGCCACTACTTCTGCCAGGGAGGGTTGCCCTGTGGCTGACATGGTCATTTCTTTCAGACTCCCCTCCAAACTCCCCTCCAGCTCTGCCCGGCTCTGTTCCAAACCTGAGTTACCAGAAGCAGGACAGGGGGAGTCTATCTCTTTGTCATGTGGGGAGTAGGGGAAGAATAGAGCCAGGAGACCCAGCTAGGAGGGCAGCCCAGGGGTGAGGAAATGAGGAGAGAGGGAGAGGCAAGGAGGCAGGGAGGTGGCGAGTCTCCCGCTGTGCTATTTACAACCTCTCAGAAGCCAGACCTAGTTCCATGGAGCACCTGCGCTCTGCACGGCCCCCACCAGGTGGTGTGGACACATAAGTGAAAAGGACATTATCCCCGCTGTCAGGAGGTGCAGAGTCTAGTCTGGGAGACAATGAGAAAATCCTTAATTACAATGGAATGTAAAGGGTTTTCTGGGAGGAAGATACCCTCAAGGGAGGGGCTAGCAGGGCAGTGAGGGACGAGCTGCCAAGCGGGAAGTTTCGGGTCACGCCAATCTTGGCCTGGTCCGGAGGGCTAGGGGTGCTGGGCTCTGGACACAGCTGCGGGGTGGAGTGGTTCCCCTTCCCTTTCCTGCTCCAGGCTTTGGCCGCTGGCTTATGGGGGTCGTAACCTTCCGGGCAAGGAGGCTCCTGTCGGCCAAGAATAATTCTCCACCCAAGGGGACAGCTGGGGTAGCTGTGAGTCCCTGGAGCCAACATTCATCGAAGCTGGGGTGGGGGGTGGGTCGGTGCACAGACCTGAAGATCGACCTGGGAGGGCACCACCAGCTGCACTGTGTGCCAGGCTGGATGTTGGGTGGAGGACAAGGTAGGGAGCAGAAGGGAGAGAAGTGCCAAAATAAAGATCCAAGGGGTCAGTGTGTGCAAAAGTTGTGGGAGCATGCAGTGCTTTCTGGAAACACTAAGATCCTTGAATAAGACACTGGGCATAGAGTGGAAATAGGAGGTGGTGGGAGAAGAGGCCTGATAGGTGGGCAAAGGCCATATCATGAAGGGTCCTGTGGGCCATAAGAAAAAATTAAGGATTGAAGTTCTTCTAAAAAGAAATGGATTCTAGGGGTGCCTGGGTGGCTCGGTTGGTTGGGCGTCTGCCTTCAACTCAGGTCATGATCTCAGGGTCCTGGATAGGACCCTGCATTGCTCCCTGCTTTTCCTTCTCCCTTGCCTGCTGCTCTGCCTACTTGTGCTTTCTCTGTCAAATAAATAAATAAAATCTTTTAAAAAAAAAGAAAAAGAAAGAAGAACTGGATTCTCATTCTATCCCCACCTCCGTCCTTTCTGCGAACATTTCCTCACTGTCACCGGGCAAGTCAGCCCAGCCCAGTTCAGTTGGGGGAAATCAGGAACCAGATGGTATAGAACTGAGTGGGGAGGATGGCCAGGGAGAGACCACCTCCAAGTAATGAAAGCCAAGTTGTTTTCTCAATGGCCTTCTGGAAGTAGAAAGAATGTGTCATCACAAGGGAGTGCCGTGGAGAGGAAGGAGTGGAGAATTTGGAGTCGGAAGAGCAGAAGGCCTAAGGCTTGGGGCCCAACTCCACTGTACCAGCTGGAAGGCTCTGGGAAAGTCACCCAACTCTCTGAGCCTCTGTTTCCACATCTGTCATCAGGGATCACATCTGTTCCACTGGATTAACAAAGAGAAGGCATGTGTGTTAAAAACAAACAAAAGAAAAAAACACAAAAAACTGTTTAAATGTTAGCTGCTCTCATTTTTGCCTCAAAAAAATATCAGTACAATCCCCTGCAAGGAGAATCCTGAGTCAAATGCAGCCCATTTGACTCTAACAGTTACATTTGGCCCAGAGCAGGTTGGGGACTTACTGGATGGCACAGCACAGAAGCCATAGAGCCAAAGTGGAAACTCACCCAAATCACTGACTCCCGCATTGTCAGCAGAACCAGCCGTGACCCAACTTCACACTGCATGTCAGAGGCCTTCCCAGAAAGTCCCTTTCAGCACAGAGCCTTGGAGGCAGTTGCCAGCGTTCCCCTCCTCTAAATGTTTGGCCAGATGCAGCTGGGTGAGGCTCCCGGGAGACAGGGCACAAAGACAAGGAACAGACATATTCCCTGAGGACAGGAGAGGCCGCTGTGTATTTCTCAGGGCTTCCTACTACACCTGACCCCCCACCTTTTTAAAAACAGATTTTTGAGATAGAATTCCCATTCCATAAAACACATCCTTTTCAAGGGCACAGTTCAATATGTAGTTAGTTAGGGGTTTTTTTTTAATTAAAAAAAATTTTTTTTTTAGTAGGCTACATGTACAGCATGGAGCCCAACATGGCGCCTGAACTCACGACCCCAGAGACCAAGACGAGCGCAGAGATCAAGAGTTGGATGCTTGACCAACTGAATCACCCAGGAGCCCCATTAGTTAGTTATTTTTGAAGTAAGCTCTACGCCCAGTGTGGGGCCTGAACTCATGACCCTGAGATCAAGTGTGACAGGCTGCATTGGCTGAGCCAGCCAGGTGCCCCCCAATAATTTTTAGAATATTCAATGGTGCAAATATCACCACAACTAATTTTAGAGTACTTATATCACCTTAGAAAAGGACTCCTACCCATTGGTCCTCACCATCTTTCCCCCACCTTCACCTGTCGCCTCTCCCTAGGCAATCACTAATCGACTTTGTATCTCTAGAGATTTGCCCGTTCTGGGCATTGCACACCGATAGAGTCCTAAGATGTGTAGTCTTTCTGACTGGCTTCTTTCATTTTGCATAACAATTTCAAGGCTTATTCATGTTGTAGCATAAATCAGTAATTCATTTTTTTTTTTAAGATTTTATTTACTTATTTATTGGAGACAGAGTGTGCCAGCAGGGGGAGATAGAGGGCCAAGCAGGCTCCTCGCGGAGCATGGAGCCTGATGTGGGGCTCAATGTCACCACCCTGAGATCACAACCCTGAGATCACGACCTGAGCTGAAATCAACAGTGGGACCCCGAACCAACTGAGCCACCCAGGTGGCCCAATACTTCGTTCTTTTTGATGCCTGAATAATCTATTGTATGGATATACCACATTTTATTTATCTAATCAGTTTACGGACATTTGGGTTGTTTCTAATTTTGGGCTATTATAATAATGTTGTCATGAACATTTATGTACAGTTTTTTCTATGAATATGTTTTCATTTCTCTTGGGTAGAGACCCAGGAGTGGAATTCCTGGGTCACATAGTAATTCTATGTTTAACATTTTAAAGAAATGCTGAACTGTTTCCTGAGGTGGCTGTGCTATTTCATGTATTTCCACCAATAATGTATGAGGCTTTCAATGTATCCACATCCTTGCCAACACTTATTATCTCTCAACCTTATTTATTTATTTATTTATTTATTTGAGAGAGAGGGAGAGAGAGAGCATGTGCACAGGGGGAAGGGGCAGAAAGAGAGGGAGAGAGACCCAAGCAGACTCCACACCAAGCGTGGAGTTTGATGTGGGGCTCAATCTTATGACCCTGAGATCAGGACCCGAGCTGAAACCAAGAGTCGGTTGCTCAACCGACTGAGCCAACCAGGCACCCCAGTTGTAGGAGTTCTTTTTCTTTTTTTTAAGATTTTACTTATTTATTTGTCAGAGAGAGAGCACAAAGCAGGCGGAGCAGCAGGCAGAGGAGGCAGAGGGAGAAGCAGGCTCCCCGCTGAGCAGGAAGCCCGATGTGGGACTCGATCCCAGGACCCTGGGATCATGACCTGAGCCGAAGGCAGACACTTAACTGACTGAGCCCCCTGGGCGCCCCTGTAGGAGTTCTTATAATCTAAATCCGATACCCTATCAGATAGATGATTTGCAAAAATTTGTCTCCCATTCTGTGGTTTTCCCTTTCACATTCTTGGCGGCATCCTCTGAAGCACCAACGTTTTAAATTCTGCTGAAGTCTGATTTATCTATTTTTTTCTTCTGTTTTGCTTTTGGTGTCATATCTGAGAAGGCTTTGTCTCACCCAAGGTCATAAAGATTTACCCCCACATTTTCTTCTAAGAGCTTTATAGTTTTAGCTCTTTCTACTAGGTCTATGATCCATTTTGAGTTAATCTTTGTGTATGGTAGGTGTCCAACTTCAGTGTGTGTGTGTGTGTGTGTGTGTGTGTGTGTGTCTATCCAGTTGTCCCAGTGTCATTTGATGAAAAGGCTATCCTGTCCCTCATTGAATTGTCTTGGCACAGGTCAAATATCACATCGCCCCTTTTTAAGGAAGTAGGGCCTAAACAGCCCTTTGTAATGCAGTTGTGCAACTCTTGTGGCGCTGACAGATGAAGCCAGGTTTTTGCCCCTGGTCACAGACACCTCAGATCAGAGCCTGTGTTCTGAGGTGACTTGGTGTCTTAATACTCGATAAAAAAAAAAAAAAAAAAAAAAAAATTAGAGTCTCTCTTGGATAGTACAAGGGCTGGGTGCCCACAAGAAGACCTGTTCTTCCAAAGATATTACATTGCTACCCCCAGGCCTCCATGTGGCCTGATGTCTTAGAATCTCTGGGGCCCAAAGTACTGGTGTTGTTTCTAGTTTTTCCATGTTTTATTAAGAAAAAATATTTAGGGATGCCTGGTTGGCTCAGTGGGTTGAGGCTCTGCCTTTGGCTCGGGTCATGATCTCGGGGTCCTGGGATTGAGCCCCACAATGCATTGGGCTCTCTGCTCAGCAGGGAGCCTGCTTCCCTCCCCCCCTCTGCCTGCCTCTCTGCCTTCTTATGATTTCTGTCTGTCAAATAAATTAATAAAATCTTTAAAAAAAAAGTAAGAAAGAAAGAAAGAAAAAATATTTAGGGCGCCTGAGTGGTACAGTCGACTAAGTTTCTGATTCTTGATTTCGGTTCAGGTCGTGATCTTGGGGTCACGAGATTGAGCCGGGCGTCCTGCTCCCCGCTCAGCAGGGACTCTACTTAGGATTCTATCTCCCTCTTCCTCTGCCCCCTCCCACTTGTGCTCTCTCTCTCTCTCTCTCTCTCATAAATAAATTAATCTTTAAAAAAAAGAAGAAATATTTCATTGAACATGCAACAGCGCTGCAACTTAATGAGACTATGAGTTGTAGTAGGCTTTTGAAATCCTATAAAAACTCTTGAACTGATTTACGGCATGTAACACCCTTTTTTTTCTTTCAACTGTTTAACATATTTTTAAATTGTGATAAAACCTACATAATGTAAATTTTACTTTAACTGTTTTCAAAAGCATTCAGTGGTATTAAATACAATTACATTGTTATGCAACCATTACCACCATCCATCTACAGGATTATTTTTCCGTTATCCCAGACTAACGCTCTATCGCCATTGAATAGCAACTTCTCCACCCTCCCAGCCCCTGGCAAATTCTTCAAATTCATTATACTTTCTGTCCCTATGAATTTGACTACCCTGGGTACCTCTCACAAGTGGGATCATACATTATTTGTCCTTTTGTGTCTGGTTATTTTACTTAGGATAATGTCTTCAAGGTTCCTCCATGATGTAGACGTGTCTGAGTCTCATGCGATAATTTTTACTCCAGCTCCTTTCCCTTGCTCCCTTGTGATGTCCATGGATCCTTAGGGTGAATCTTTCTATCCCTGAAGGCGATCTTCTTTGTCTTTCTTACAGTCAGAAAGAGATTAACTGCAGCCTCTGGATTACCTCACAGTGGAGAGATGCCCACTGCCTGGTCACAGGCGTGACCACTGCTGCCCGGTTGGCCATGAAGCATGTGGCTGAGTGCAAGCCTTGGGGCAGGGGAGCATGGCCAGCAGTGTCTGTGCTCGCCTCGCCTCTGCCCACCTCCATTCTCCGGGATTCCCCATATACTCCTCTATTAGCCATTTATTCATCCAACATTTATTGAGTATCTACTATGTGCTAGGCATTGTGAGATGCAGGGAGGAATAAGACAGACATGGGCTCTGCCTTCATGGAAATTATAATCTAGTGAGTGGAAGACAGTTAATAATTAACAACACAAATAAATGTACGATTGCAGTTGGGATGAGTGCTATGAAAGAAAAGTGCAGGGTACAATGTAAATGTCTAAACGGTGGCGGGGGCATCAGTTCGGGGCGGGAGACTTGGGATGCACTTGGAATCCATTGACTGACATGGCAGCTGTGTCTGACACTAGGGTAAGAATCACAGTACCTGTGCTCAAGGCAAACCAGTCCAACAGGGGTCCAACCCCTGGTTTTGTGATCCTAGGACCACTCTGCTCCCTCTCCTCTGGGAAATCACTGCCCCTTTTCCAACTGTGTGTCTCTGGGGGCCCCTCTTTGATGGTAATGGATGTCAGGTAAACTGTTCTTTACTTTGGAGGAAAAATCATGACATGTTCAGAACACTGGACCCCAAAACTTTTGCATAAGGTCCTGGGTAATGACGAAGTGTTCAAAGCCTGAGAATTGGGGTGGTCAAAAGAGACAACAAAGGGGCACCTGGCGGGCTCAGTCAGTAAAGCATCTGACTCTTGATCTTGGGCTTGTAAATTCAGGCCCCACATGGGATGTAGAGATCACTTTAAACTAAAATCTTAGGGCCACGTGGGTGGCTCATTCGGTTAAGCATCTGACTTTGGCTCAGGTCATGATCTCAGGGTCCTGGGATCAAGACTCACGTCCAGCTTCCCACTCAGCACGAGTCTGTTTCTCCTTCTCCCTCTGCTCCTCCCCGTTTGTGCTCTCTCTCAAATAAATAAAATATATAAAACCTTAAAAAAACCAAAAAAGGTAAAAAAACAAAACAAAACAAAAAAAACCAAAAAAGGTAAAAAAAACAAAACAAACAAACAAAAAAAAACAAAAAAGGTGGGACGCCTGGGTAGCTCAGTCGGTTAAGCTGCTGCCTTCGGCTCAGGTCATGATCCCAGCATCCTGGGGTCGAGTCCAGCATCGGGCTCTTTGCTCAGCAGGGAGCCTGCTTCTCTCTCCACCTCTGCCTGCTTGTGCATTCTTTCTCTCTCTCTCTCTCTCAATCTCTGATAAATAAATAAATAAATAAAATCTTTAAAAAAAAAAGTTATTAAAAAAAAAACCCAAAAAAGGTAAAATCTTAAAAAAGGAGAGAGAGACAGAGACGGACAGACAATGAAGCCCTGAGGCAGGATGGTGAATGTTCACTGAGGATCCTGTCAAATAAAAACAGGATTCTGATCGTTTCTGTCTTTTGGAATAGAGAAAAAAGCACTTGCCAGATCAATCACTGTGCACCAGGTGTCGGGACCGTGTTTCTTTTCTCCCACAGTGATCCCACATCTGAAGTGGCAGCTGCGGTTGGAGTCACCCTGTAATTAAGTTTATGGTAATCCACTGTCACTCTCCAAGGCCCATCTGCTCCTTCACTGGCCAAACTGAGAGTAAAGTGGGTGCATGATAAAACTATGACCCCTGCATCTTGAAAGGCCTCAATGACATTATTAATCTCCTCAATTCTCCAAGTGGGGCACTACAGCTTTTGGCTTATCACTTGGTGAGGAAGGATTTCCATTTGACTTTTCTCATCATCGAATCCCTCCCTCTGCCAATCCAAGAGCCAATACTGTAATTCTGCCAAATGGCTGGGGTATCTATTCCAGCTATATAATTAAGGGCATTAATTGGGAAGTCTTTGTAGTCAAACTCCACCTGTTACTTGACGCACCTCAACTTCCCCGCTGGCCAGGAGAGGCCAGTGGCGTTCTGGGTCCCCAGGATTTAGTATTAGCTCAGAGCCTGATGAGCACCGAAAGGTCTGAGTATTAATTTTTTCATTGTGCACAGTCTACAGACTGGTAGATGGTTCCAGACCCCTCTGGGGAAGGCTGGAGAAGACTCAAAGCCCATACTTGTCCTGTGACTCGTCGTGTTACTGTAGCATTCCCTCTTGGGAGTATCCATGCCAGCTTCCACTTCTTCCAAGGGTCTGGGTCAGGGACTGACTCAGGCTTGGGAATTGGGTCAGAGGCTGTGCTGTCACTCCTGGCGGCTGCCCCACCGCCCCTGCCGGCAAAATGTCATGTCCGTTACTTTCTGTTAGGGGTTTAACTTTACTTTGAAAGCCATTGGGAGCCACTAATGTGTTTTCAACAGTGGAGTAGAGTGATGAAATTTACATCTCAGCAAGAATACTCCTGCTGTTTGGTGGAGAGGATAGAGGAAGAGGCAGGGCAGGAGTGAGGGGACCCAGTGGAATCCTGTGCCGTGACCCCAGTAACCCTCCAAAACATGCAGATGGCAGCCACGCCCTGAAAAGTACAGGACAGGGGATATCAGCACTGGGGGGTCAGGAAGATATACCAAACCCCTGGGGTGTCCTGGGTAGGGCATGTGACTGGGGACATGTGGATGAGAGAAGAAAGGATTTATCATTAGACTTGACCTTCTTCATGTCTATGCTTGGGCAAGGCTGAGCAACAGCTCAGAGCCAGATGGCTGAGAGGAGAGTAGGTCGAAAAATCCGTTCAGCGTGGCCTTGTCTGGGGGTTTCAGGGCTCTTGACTGGAAAGCTCTGAATCCCAGCCCCTGGCTTTGGGGCAAGCTGCGGCCTGTGGAACGAGCCTGGATTCTCTCTTGCTTCATGCCCAACTGAGCACAGGGATGAGGAGAGGAGTATGGTTCAGCTGGCGGTACTTGGCCCCTTTGGGCTCAGCCTCAGCTTTCCAGTGGGGTTCACACTCTTCTTTGAGTGACTCCTGGCCACTCGTCTGGGCAGATGGTGGACAAGGGCCCTGCCATTTCCACCTAATGTGGGACTGCTGGTCCTGGAGCTTCCCACAGGGCTGTCCAGCCCTTGTCGGGTCTGCCTCACAAGCTGTGTCCTCCCTCTCCTTTCTCCCTCCCCCAAGGGTCATCTCGCAGTGAACAGTTGACACCCTCTCTCCATCCCAGAGTCTGCCAGAAAACCTACCCTGTGGAACTCCACTTCCTCATCTATCCAAGGAAGAGAATTAAATACCTAGTCGTTTCAAGGATTAATAACAAAATGATGTATATTAAATACCTTGTCTCAGCTCGGATCCCTCTCCCTGGGTCAGAGGGCTGACATTCTATCTGCCCCTTCCAAGCCACTCTCCACACTTATCCACCCCTCCCTGGGCCTCCACAGGCAGAGATAAGCGAGGTCAGGTTAGTTCTTCTCTGGCTCCTTCTTTACCCAGTTGCTGTGGGTTGGTGGCCTCTTTGACTGAAGGCCACAGCTCCCGAGGCAGCTCTCACTGACAACTGCTCCCTGCCCCTTGGCCTCCGGGCTGAAGAGTGGTCATGGCTTCCTGCTGCTGCTTCCCTGGGACACTCCTCCACCGTCCCTTCTCCTTTCCTGTAACCTTGGTAAACAGTCCCTTTATTAAATGCTCCCCCACTTCCCTATGTGAGTTTGTTCTGGATTTTCCTGACGCCCTGATTCATTCAATCAATGTAGATTCTTTCAATGGCTCCAAGTACTAGAAATGGCTGCAGGTGCTCCAGGTGTCATGTCCAGGCACAGCAGAGGTCAGAGGAGGCACAGCGGATCCTCTCTTCCTGTGTCCTCTTTGTAAGAAGAAGGCAAACTTTGCCAAGTGCCTCCCACCTCGACACTCCTCCCCTTTACCGTGGGCAGGAACGGGCCACACGCCTTAGCCTTGGGTTCTCAGAACACAGAGCCAGAGTCAAAGTATTAGCTCAGGTGTTTGACTGGAAAGTGTGATTCTAGAACTCAGAAGTGAGGACAGAGGAGCACAGCAGAGGAGCAGGGAGCACCACGTAAGAATGTTGAGTTGGCGACTACTACAAGGGACCCGTTGCCCTATCCCACAGGACTGCTGAGAAGCCATATGAAATGTGTCTCAGGACCATATGTCCTGGGAGGAAAGGAGAAAAGCATCTTTCTGTGGCCTCCACCTCCCACCCTCCATTGGTTAAAGGTTCACCCTAAGGAGTGTTAACTCTCCCTACACTTCCGGTTGTTCACGCACAGGCACTTTCATGGGTCCCCATATTCTAAGTTATAAAAGCAGTGGAGAGGATCCAGGAAGGAGAGTAAAAGGCACACAGTGCAGGCCTGAGACACAGCAGCATCGAGTCACACCTGTACCTGTTACTTGTACAGGAAGACGGTCAGGGACCATGCAGAGTGGGTCAATGAAGCAATGGATGGAAAATAAACTACGTGTGGCCAAAAGGGTTTGAAGGGTGCACATGGGCAGCCAGTAGCCATGCTCATTCCTGAAATGGTCACTGGCAAGAGGAAGGAGATTGCTGTGACTGGTTCAATCATTTGTGATGAATGGATGTTCAGGATTCCACTGGAATGCCTCCTCAAAGAGGTCACCCTAAACTCTCCTCTCTAAAGGACCTCAGTCCCTGAAGAACCCGTCACTCCCAGCACCCTGTTCATTCCCGTGGCGACACCTATCACAATGAGTAATCAGCCTGCGTGGCTGCCACTGTGGTTGACCAGCTCAGTGTTCAAAAACACCAGCCCCCCCAAGCGTGCAAAAGCTGGAAAGATACAAACCTGCCCTTGCTGTTTGGTCATGGTTTAAAATCCTCCAATCAGGCCGAGTCATTCTGCTAGCGCAGATGGTGGGAGGGGGTGGCATAATTTTGGAGCCAGGCCTTTTTACAAACACTTTAATCCCTTCATGATGAAGTTACCTGGACTCATCTGGATCTCAACCATGAAAAGGACATCTTGTTTACTTATTAGCTTGCTTGTTATTATCTGCCTCTCCCCGCTTAAATCGAACCTCATTGATACCAGGCACTTGTTTGTTTTTGTTTACTGTATGGACAGTGCCTGCTACGTCGCAGGAGCTCAAGAATGATTTGTTGGGGGCGCCTGGGTGGCTCAGTGGGTTAAAGCCTCTGCCTTCGGCTCGGGTCATGGTCCCAGGGTCCTGGGATCGAGTCCCGCATCGGGCTCTCCGCTCAGTGGGGAGTCTGCTTGCTCCTCTCTCTCTGCCTCCTCTCTGCCTACTTGTGATCTCTGTCAAACAAATAAATAAATCTTAAAAAAAAAAAAAGAATGATTTGTTGGATGGGATGACTTATTGGATGGATGGATAGACAGATGGATGGATGGATGGTTGGATAGAAGGACGGAGGGGGGAGACCATGGCAGGTGGAAGAAGAGGAAAGAATGGGTCATGATGCTCATTCTCCCAACCCAATAAGCTTTGGAATGTCTCAGCGTCAAGTCCTCACAACTCTTCTGTACTCACCCGCACTCCCTGGGTGAGCTCATCCAGAGTCAGCAGTCTAACGTTATATCTCCAGGCATGACCTCTCCCTTGAACTTCTGACTCCAATCTGACTACCACCCAACTTTTCCACTCAGATGTTAATAGGCATTTTGAATAATGGATCCAAAACAGAATTCTTAGTTTCTCCTCCAAATCTTCTTCTCCCAAAGGCTTCCTTATCTCAGTAAATGACAGCTGCATTCTTCCAACTGTTTGGGCCCCAAAGCTGGGCATCACCCCAAAGCCTCCTTCTCTCACACATGTCTCATCCAATTCTTCAGCAAATCCCCTGGGCTTCTACATAAGGTACAGAAGCCCACCATTTCTCCCCTACCTCCACCTTCCTGATCTGAGACACCATCCTCTTCCCACTGGATTACTGCAGTAGCCTTTTATATTGGATACTTCTGGTAACTCACATTGCATTTCCCCTGGCCACCTCTGACTTCACTTCCAATTGCCGTGGATGGTCGTACGTGAGCTCAGCTGATCCTGCGCGTATAGCGTCTTGCCTCTAGTGCACACCTCATACCTGTTGGCCTTTTGCCCTGGATTTCAATGCTGTTGGAGTCCTTTTGGTTCCAGCACAAGATTTACTTGCTTCTTGCCTGGAGTGTGAGATGCACATCTCTTGGCTCTCTGCCCCATTAATGCTTGATGCTATAGGAGCCTGCTTTACCCACATGCCCGGAAGTGCAGAGTTAACATGCAAGGGGCAACCTTCAACCAGTGGGGGACAGGATAACTGGATAAACGTTCCTGCCTCCCATGCTTCAGGCAGATAAATCTGGGAAACAGTCTGCACTTTTCAAGGATCCTGGTAAACTCAAGCTCCAGCCCACAGCAGCGACCTTACTAATGAACCCGTAGGTCGGCTTTTTCTCCTTTCCCATCTCATTGTCCCTACTCCCTCATGCCTGCTGCTTGGGCCATCTCTCAGAAAAGCTCATGTATACATAAGTCCTGTCTCAGGCTCTGCTTTCAAGGGAATGCAAGCTAAAATAACTTTTCAATTGCTATCCAACAGAGACTGATCCTTTCATTATTTTTAAAAATTTGCTTATTTTAGAGAGAGCAGGGAAAATCTGAAGCAACCTCCACCCTGAGTACAGAGCCCAGTGCAGGCGAGGGGGCATGATCTCATGACCCTGAGATCATGACCGGAGCCGAGACTAAGAGTTGGACGCCGAGCTGGCTGTGCCATCCATGTGCCCCCAGACTGATCCCTTTAAAACATGTCTGATCATGTCCCTCCTGAGCTGAAAACTGGTGACCCCATTTCACCTAAAAGAAAAGCCAAAGTCCTTATAATGGCTGACAAGGCCTAACAGAATCTGCCCTTCCCACTGTTTCCTCTCTGATGTCATCCGCTAATCTTCCTTTGCTTTGCAATAGCCAGTATTATCATTCTTTGCTCTGCACTCAGCACATTCCTGCCTCAGGGCCTTTGCACTGGCTATTCCTAGTGCCCAGAAAGATCTTCTTCCAGCTATTTCCAAGCATGCTTCTTCACTTCCCTGAGGATTCTTCTTAAAACACATCCCAAAGAGGCTTTCCTATGTAAAACAGCAACCTGCACCTCCCCTAGCGTTCCCTGGCTCCTCACCCTGCTTTATATCTCATAGCACTGATCACCAACCTCAGAAATTGTCTTTTTAAATTTTTGTATATTTTCTATCCCCCCCACCACCTCACCCCAACTTGAATATAACCTCCATGAGGACAGGGACTCGGGACTTTATTTTTTATTCATTTATGTATTTTTAAGTAGGCTCCATGCCCAGTATGGAGCCCAGTGTCGGGCTTGAATTCACAACCCTGAGATGAAGACCTGAGCTGAGATCAAGAATCAGATGCTTAACCCGACTGAGCCTCCCAGGTGCCCCTACTGTTTTTTTTCACTATGGAACTTTGAACAATGCTCAGCAAATAGTAAGTACTCAATAAAAACTCATTCATAAATAAGACTGAAAAAGCAAGTGCGATCAGACTGTGCTTATCCAGAAGTCCCTGCTCTGGAGTCTGGCGGTCGGTGTGGTGGCAGCTCGTGGCTGGGAGGGCACTGGAGGCTGGCGGCAGGACACCTTGACCATGAATTCACTTAATTCATCCGTCAAGAATTCACTTAATTCACTTAATGCTTTGCCCTTTAAGGCTGTTCCTGGTAGATGACTTTTTGGGAGGAGGGGCTGCTATGCTCCGAAATTTGTCTCGAGAAGTCTCAGGTAAAACCTGGAGGACCCTGGAGCATTTAGAAAAATAAAATCTCTGTAAGCTTGTCCTTAATTCTGTGCAGAGGGTAGTTTGTCTCCTACTGGTCCCTAAGACCCTGGCCATCACCAGCATAGTGACCTGCGTCACTTCTGAGTGCTGGTCAGCAGCTCAGCTGCAGACAATGGGGCTTCTGATGGACACTGGCGGGCTAGGCAGGATGCTGGTTGGAGTCCAGCATGGCACTGGGAAGGAGCTGAGGGTGGTCTAGGGGACAGGCATGCTGTGGTCTGAGCTTGCCATCTGCAAGATCCATGAGGAGTTGCCCCTGGCCACTTGGCCCACTTGGTCCAGCCACCCACATGTGGGGTTAGGGACTAGGCCAGGCTCATTCTGTCCCTGGGAGGAGGACGGAGGATGGGAGGAGGATTCTCTCCTCATTTGTCTTTGCAGGGACCTGGATCCTCACATGCAGCGAGCTCCTGGGAGCACACGAGCACTTGGGAAGGAAGCCCCCTCCCTGATGGGGTTGCCTGAGCCCGGCTCCCGCTGGCTTCCCCGAGGCCCCTGGGCTCCGCGGGCAGTCGGAAGCGGGGAGCGGCTGCTCGGAACTGAAGAGGTTAATGTGCATCTGCTTCCGAATGTTAATGTGTCTAGGTGATGTCAGTGGGAGCCGGGGAAGGAGGGAGTGGGGAGAGAAGCGGGGCTTGGAGGCGGCAGACGCTGCCACAGCGCCAGGAAGACCCCCTTCCGGACTGCGGGGCTCGTGCTCCGGGACGGGCGGGCGGCGCTGCCGCAGCCTGCGTGGGTGGACGGGCGAGCAGGCGACGGGCAGCGGCAGGATGGACCTGGGAGCCTCGCTGCTGACCACTGGCCCCAATGCCAGCAACACCTCGGATGGCCCCGATAACCTCACCTCGGCCGGTGAGTAGTGCTGGAGGGGAGTCCTCCCTCCCCTGCGCCTGGGGGTGGGTAATGGGAAGGTTTCACCTCTGAGCCTAACTGCTCCGGAAACTTTATTACAGTTCTTGGGGAGGAGACCTGCAGTCCGCTTTGTCGGGAGGGGAAGGGGAGAAGGGGGCGGGGCAGGCAGGGGCAGCTGGGGCGGGGGCTGAGAAGAGGGCAAAGGCGCGTTCAGAAGTGGCAGGGGATGGTGGCCCGCCGGTGACGGTGACGGAGACAGGGGAAGACTCACCCAGGAGTTCCAAATGCTTTGTAGAAAAAAATTCCAGGCTGGAAAAGCAAGCAAGAGAAGCCAGAGGATGGTATGCGAGGAGAGAGGGGAAGCTCACTCATTCACGGATCCCCTTGTGTTTTTACTGAAACTGCGGTAATGGGATCTGAAGCATCCTTCCTGACCCCTGGGAAAGGCCCCGGGGAAGGGCTAACTCACAGAGCCTTGAGGGGATTAACTTTCCGGGTGAATGAAGGTTCCTGACATTTCCAGAGCTGAGATGCCCTGAAATTCTAGCACTGAAGGAGGAAAAGAAGGAAAAAGAGGAAAGGCTTGTGTGCAGAAAATTCTCAGGCGGCAAGGCTGCAACACACAGAGACTGCAGCTTCAGTCTCTGCTTACATGGGATGCCCAGGCTCAGATGATACAGACCAAGGAATTCCCCCACAGGAACCCAGGAGAAGGGAGGGAGGGCTGCGGGCCTGATGGGCAAAAGCCTCCCTCCGCAAGACAGTAGCCCACAGATACACCTAGGAATCAGCACACGGCTCCCAATCAGCGATTTCTAAAATGAGATGATCAGGACTGCAGACAGAAGAGAAAACACATGCATGTGTCCGTCCATGCATGCGGTTGCTTTCCCGCATGCGCGCACACACACGACACACATGTTCATGTCCTTCTGGCTATGTCGACGAGGTTTCCTGGGGAAGCCCGCGAGCCCACAGAATAATTCTCTGCAGACAGCTGTGGTTCTTGATTCTGTGCCTTCTGAGAAAATGCAGGAAGTAGAGGACTGGGTCCCTCAACTAACAGGTGGTGTGGGAGAATCTGGGAAATTAGCCAGGGAACTGGTGGAGGAGGGCAAGGGGACAGGATTAGCAGCAGTGTGGGGAGATTGGTAGGAAAGGGTTCCAGATGAATGGTGAGCCTTGAGCTGAGATGGAAAGAAGAGAGGTAGGCAAGCATGTCATTGCTGGAGGCTGGGCACTCCGGGAGGATGTCAGCCCTTAGAGAGGAGTCCATGTCAAAGGGTCAACATTTGCTCCTTTTGTCCCCAGGGCCACCTCCTCGCACAGGGAGTGTCTCCTACATCAACATCATCATGCCTTCTGTGTTCGGCACCATCTGCCTCCTGGGCATCATCGGGAACTCCACAGTCATCTTCGCGGTGGTGAAGAAGTCCAAACTGCACTGGTGCAGCAACGTCCCCGACATCTTCATCATCAACCTCTCGGTAGTGGACCTCCTCTTTCTCCTGGGCATGCCCTTCATGATCCACCAGCTCATGGGCAATGGCGTCTGGCACTTTGGAGAAACCATGTGCACACTGATCACGGCCATGGACGCCAACAGTCAGTTCACGAGTACCTACATCCTGACGGCCATGGCCATTGACCGCTACCTGGCCACTGTCCACCCCATCTCTTCCACCAAGTTCCGGAAGCCCTCTGTGGCCACCCTGGTGATCTGCCTCCTGTGGGCCCTCTCCTTCATCAGCATCACCCCCGTGTGGCTCTACGCTAGGCTCATCCCCTTCCCCGGGGGCACGGTGGGCTGCGGCATCCGCCTGCCCAACCCAGACACTGACCTTTACTGGTTCACCCTGTACCAGTTCTTCCTGGCCTTTGCCCTGCCCTTCGTGGTCATCACTGCCGCGTACGTGAGGATCCTGCAGCGCATGACGTCCTCTGTAGCTCCTGCCTCTCAACGCAGCATCCGGCTGCGGACCAAGAGGGTGACTCGTACGGCCATCGCCATCTGCCTGGTCTTCTTTGTGTGCTGGGCTCCCTACTATGTGCTCCAGCTGACCCAGTTGTCCATCAGCCGCCCAACCCTCACCTTTGTCTACCTGTACAACGCCGCCATCAGCTTGGGCTATGCCAACAGCTGCCTCAACCCCTTCGTATACATCGTGCTCTGTGAGACATTCCGCAAACGCTTGGTCCTGTCAGTGAAGCCTGCCGCCCAGGGGCAGCTTCGAGCCATCAGCAATGCCCAGACAGCCGATGAGGAGAGGACAGAAAGCAAAGGCACCTGACCCTTCTCCTGCCGCCCCAGGCACCTCCAAGTTAGGACAGAACAGCAAACTGGTGGGGAGAGACACTGAGAAAAACCAAAGACCCCTCTGGGAGAACGCAAGGAGGCTGGGTGGTGAGGGGTTGCGGCAACTAAATCATTCCACAGGGTCCACAAATTGCTGGGGAGGCTGGGAGCCAGATCTGGGGGCTTTAAGCATCAGAAATCCCCTTGGGAGAGTAGGAAGAGACCTTTGGATTGAACAGAAACCGAGCAAGAAGAAAATTTTGTTTTAAATGCTCAGCTGAGCCCTACATCTTGTAGCTCCCACAGATTTTTTTCTCAATTGCTGGTTAATTCGAGATCTGGGAAGGCCAGGGTGTGAGTGGGGGGCCTACAACAGGGTCCTGGGGAAATGGGAAAGTGGTATGGCCTCAACATTCTTTCCCATCTCTCACTGGTGTGATGGAGGGCAGCCTTTCTCCCACGCTGGAGGATGATGAGAAATGAAGCATGCCACCTCTCTGTGTTCCAGCATCCTGTCAATCTCCCTGTGTCTTTAGGGGATGCATGCTTAATTTTGGGGGAGTGTGGGGCAGGGCTCTGCGCCCACAGGAGTAAAAACCCAATTTGTAGGAGAATCACTTATTGAGAATGACAAGGCTAACTGGGTGGGTATGCACAGAAGTCTTAAAATTAAGAAAAATGAGGAGGAGCAAGGGGGCTTTTGCGGCTGTGGGGACATTGTCATCATGAGGCACATTTGTTAATCACCAGATCCAGAGTGAGTGTCCGTCAGCGCCTGCATGTGCAAGGGTCATTGTGATGCCTGCTGCGTTAGCATCATCTTTTTGCTCCAGCCCTTCCTCTCCAAAATAAAAACGAATAAAGGAAAATCTCTACCCACATCTCTTTGAATGCTCCTGCAGAACTGCTTGGGCTTGGGGGTGGGGGTGAGTGGCCAAAAAGGGAAAGAGGGTCACTTGGCTGTGGAACCTAGACCTTGGTCAAGCTGCGTCTTAGAAAGCAAGAAGCTGGGGAGGCTAAACCCACAGGAAGGGTTCAGTCCCACAAAGGGAATTAACGTGAACTCATTAGATTGCAGTTCTGCTGCTTGTCTTGGGCTCAGGACTCGGCTTCCTGTCTTCTGCTCCAAAGCACTTGGGTCGTCATCCGTGCTGGCCCCTCAGGCCCCAAGTCCCACCTGCCACCTCCCCCGCTGAGTCACCAGTCGGGGCTGGCTTCTGGGGCGGCCTGAGCCTGCCTCCTGTGGCTGCCAAGATCCGGCGTTGAGCAGGAAGATGACAGATGGGCCGCTGGGCGGCAGGCAAGGCTGCTGCTTCTCAAGTTTCTTCACTGAGAGGAGCTGGGAACCAGGAGTCCAGGGGCAAACCTCACAGCAGACGTTGAGCCAGTGACAACAAATCGTTGAGACAGTGACAACAAATCGTGAGCTCCCAACTTGTTCAGATGCATCCGTAATTTCTTGCTGGTTATTTTTCACTGCGGAGTTGCAGCAGGTAGGCGGCTTAGCAAACTTCCGTTCACGACCAGACCAGCTCTTTTTATTATTTTTTTTTCTTTAAGATGTTATTTATTTGAGAGAGAGAGAGAGAGGTGGAGGGGCAAAGTGAGAGGGAGAGAGAGCCTTAAGTGGACTGTACCCCAATGCAGAGTTCGATCCCGTGACGCCAAGATCATGACCTGAACTGAAACCAAGAGTCAGCAGTCCAACGGACTGTGCCACCCAGGCACCCCTGGGCAGTTCTTTCTTATCGTGATCATGAGCTGTAGTATTTGGAGGCTTGTGTTCCCCTCCACCTCTGTAGCAGGGTGGGGGAGCCAAGAACCTGACCCGTTAGTTTGCCCTACTCACTCACAGTGGGGTCTCCAGCTGCCACAGGTAAGCTCCCAATCTATTTCAGATGCACATCCAACAAAAGAAAAAAGATTCTTTGGGAAGCCTTGAGGCAGCTCCTACCCACTGGTTCCAGAAAAGGAGGGTTTCTTGCACCTGGGTTGCCTGTGAAAGGCTTCCTGGGGGTCTGTCCACTCCCCCACCCCTTCAAGGAGGAGTCTGGGAGATGAAATAGGTCAGGTGGCCTCTCCCAGGAAATGCAGGGGACAGGCTAAGGATCCCCCCCACGCCCCCCCCCACGCAACCCCTAGGGAGGGGAACACCCCTTCCTTCAGTTCTCAACCTCAACTGAAAACTGACACTGAAGCAAAGTAGGTTGAGACAAAGTGAGTGGGTGGAAATGTAAACAGGTTGGAAGGGAGAGGATTGGGGGAGAGTTGGAGAAGTCAAGAGGAAGAGGGGGGAATGCAGAAGGAAGGGAGGCAGGGAGATTAGAATGGGGGTAGGGCAACTGTGTCAACACATCCTTCTCCAGCCCGACCCTGCAGGTGCCACTGGATAAGAGTAAGCACAAGCGTGTGCAGAGGGAAGGGGTGGGTTGCCAGCAGGACCGTTGTCATGACATCACTGATGGGAATGGTGGGCTGAGGGTAGGGCTGGTTGCTGGTTTGAGGAATGAATGGAATTTTCCTTTCCTCCTCATTCAACCTGGGGCTATGTATAGCCCCAGCGTCAGAGAACTGCAGGGGCCACTGTGAGGTACAGAGAGAGAGTCCAAGAAGTGGGTAAAGATCACGAAATTGATCTCTTCGCTCCTTTCCCCCTCTCCATACCTAACAAATACCGTTTCTCTCCTTGGGCCCCATCACACCATCTCCCCAATCCCAGTGACTGCCTCCTACACTGCTCCTTCATCTACTTCCCAGAAAATATTGTCTCTCCAACTGTGAGGATTAAGTACCTAAAGTCCCCTATGGTGGAAGGATTCCAGAATAGGGACTTAGGACCTCACAGGTTAGGCAAACCCAAGTTCCAAGTGACTGCAGGGAAACTCTTCCATATGTTGACATTCACTAAAGAAATACATTAAGAACACCAAATAAAGGGACTAGTCATGAAATTTTTGTTTATTTCCTGAACTATCAAATGTGTGTGTGTGTGTGTATGTGTGTGTGTGTGGTTTAAAGTAGGCTCCACTCCCAGTGTGGAGTCCAACATGGGGCTTGAACTCATGACCCTGAGATCAAAGACCTGAGCTGAGATCAAGAGTTGGTTGCTTAACTGACTGAGCCATCCAGGCACCCCATCAGTTTTTATTTTGTTTTTTATTGTGGTAAAATACACATAACAACTGAATTATACACTTAGAAATAGTCTAAATTTACCATCTAAAAGATGGTAAATTTTAATTACATGTATTTTTACCACAACAAAGGATATATAGATATAACTATTTTAACAATTTTTCAAGTGTACAATTCAGTGGCATTAAGTAATTCACATCATTGTGGGACTGTCACCACTACCCATCTCCAGAATTTCTTGGTCTTCCCATACTGAAACTCTACACCCATTAAACCAATTCCCCATTCTTCCCCACAGCTCCTGGCAACCTCCATTCTATTTCCTGTCTCTATGATTTTGGCTACTCTACGTACCTCATATAAGTGCAGTCATACAGTATTTGTCCTTTTGTGTCTGGCTTATTTCAATTATTATAAGGCCTTTAAGTTTCTCCACGTGATAGCATATGTCAAAATCTCATTCCTTTTTCAAAGTTGAGTAATATTCCATTGTATGTATATATCACCTGTATATATAAACTATATATATATATATATATATAGAGAGAGAGAGAGAGAGAGAGTTTATCCATGCATCTGTCAGTGGATATTTAGGCTGCGTCTACCATTTGGCTATTGGGTATAATGCTGCTAGGAACATGGGTGTACAAATATCTGTTTGAGATCCTACTTTCAATTTTTTTTTATAGCCAAAAGTGAAATTGCTGAATCATATGGCAATCCTATGCTTAACTTTGCATAAAAAGAAAATGGTGGCTACACCATTTTACCTTCCCTCTGGCGATGCACAGGGGTTCTCCAATTTCCCCACAGCCTTCCCAACAATAGTCTTTTTTTCTCTCTCTCTCTCTCTCTCTCTCTTTTGGATTTTATTTATTTATTTATTTGACAGAGAGAGAAAGAAAGATAATGAGAGAGAGAGGGCACAAGCAGGGAGAGCAGCAAGCAGAGGGAGAGGGAGAAGTAGCTTCCCTGCTGAGCAAGGAGCCCAATGCGGGGCTCAGTTCTAGGATGCAGGGCTTGATCCCAGGACCCCGGGATCATGACCTGAGTCCATAACCTGAGCAAAAGGCAGATGCTTAACCAACTGAGCCAGCTAGGTGCTCCTCTCTTCCTCCCCCTCTGCCTACCTCCCTTCCTTCCTTCCTTCCTCCTTCCTTCCTTCCTTTCTTTCTTTTCAATAATAACCATCCTAATGAGTGTAAAGTGGTTTTATTTTTTTTTAAGTGGTCTTATTTTGGTCTTCAATTGCATTTCACCAATGATAAGTCATGTTGAACATCTTTTTCATGTACTTATTGGCCATTTACATATCTTCTTTGGAGAAATGTCTGTTCATACCCTTTGCCCATTTTAAAAATTGGTTTCTTTTTTACTGTTAACAATAATATTTTACTCAGCTCAAATTAATAATAATAGTTGATTCTTTATGCTTTATTACTAGAAAAAAATTATTTTAGCTAGGCTTTTTCTCCCTGTTATTCAATGAGATACTTGTCTTTTTTTTTTCTTTTTTCCATTGAGTATTTGGATGGAAAACCACAAATACCCCAAACCTCCTCATTCTCCCAGCCTCATGATTTGCAGTGAGTCAAACTGATCCTGTGGTTTGAGTTGAGGAGGTCAGAAAAAGCAAGGCAGCATCCCATCTTGGAGGCTGGTTGATGAGACCAGGCTAAACTTAATTCTGCAATTAGCAATGACTTACTAATTACACCTAAATTCTGAGATTGTGGAAATGGGGGGGGTCATGGTGATGGAGGGGAGGGGATTCCTTTTGAGGTGGGGTTTCTGTTTTAACAGGGATGGGCAACCTACCCTGAGTGCCCCAACCTCATATCTAAATCTCAGAGGACAACCAGGGGGAAAACTTTCTAGAAGGTCAGAGATGGATGGGATGGAAAGTCATTCACTTAATTATCTGCAAAACCATCTCCTTGATTCATGATGAATAGTAGTGATCTCAGGCTACACAGAAGGGCAACATCCTTTGTTAAAAGAAAAAAAAAAGAGTAGCTTCTATTTTTGTAAAGGCCATCCTTGTACTAAGCATGATGTTCAGTACTATATTTGTTTAGTAACTTACTTAATCTCCCCACCAGCATTTCATGGTAGACAGAGCTTTATGCCCATTTTAGAGATGAGCCAGTTGTGACGTAGGCTAAATGACTTGCCCAAGGTCACAGAGCTAGTGGCAGTGTCAAGCTTCAAATTCAGGTATCCTTGATTCCAAAGTCCACATACTGTATTATGTCACTTTCAATCACATGCTTTTCCTCCAGTTGGCCCCAGCCTCATTGCCCTCCACCCCCAGTAATTGCACCCTGGACCTCACACCTCTCTGCCATTGTACATCTGTGGCCTGAAGAACCTCTTCTCCTCTCCCAGGTGCGATTCTTGCTTGCCCTCTGTTATGAGTTGAATTGCATCCCCCAAAAGGAGGTATGATGAAGTCCTAATCCCAATGCCTCAGAATATGATCTTATATGGAAATAGGATCTTATGGATTTACCCAAGTCCAGATGAGGTCATCATCATTGTGGGTTCTAATCCAATATGACTGGTGTCCTTATAAAAAAGGGAATTTGGACATGAACAAATTCACACTCAGGGAAGATAATGTGAAGACACAGAGAGAACACCATGGGGAGATGACGGACTGGGGTGATCCATCTACAAACCAAGGAAGGCCTGAGGCCACCAGCAGCTGGGAGAGAGTCATGCAACAGACCCTTCCCTGGCATCTTCAGAGAGAGCACAGTCCTGCACACCCCTTGACTTCACATCTCCAGCCTCCAGAACTGCGAGACCATAAAATTCTGTTGTTTTAAGCCACCCAGTTTGTGGTACTTTGTTATGTATGGAAACTAATATGGCCCCTCCCTGCCAAGGCTCACCTCTGCTGTGTTCTCATCCTCTCTCTGAGGATTAATTGCTCCCTTTTCTAGATTCCCAGAGCTCTGTATAAGCCCCTCATCGCTCCCTTACCACCTTGCGGAAGGGCTCTTAGTGCTTTTACTTCCTGATGAGCTGCCCAGGCAGGGACGTTTGCTTTTCTTAGTCTCTCTCACAGGTCCCCCACCAATGCCCAGCATAAAAGCTCAAGTAGATGCATCATTCACATGAAATGTCATAGAATCACAGGGCTGGGAGGCTGGCCTGGGGCTTCTAGTCCAACCCAACATGAACCAACTTGTCCAGGAGGCTCTGGAGCAGGTCCAAAGTCTGCATGGACTCATGAATTGGCCAAAGCAAATCAAGTTTTCAACCCCCTGCCATTCTGACTCCCAGCGGCCTCCTTTCAGATCTCTCTCTACAGAAATATTGTGCCTCCTTCTCTCCCTGTAAGGGCAGTGCAGGTAAATCCCTCAACTTGCTGCCTCTAGCACTTAGTAGCCCTGTGGCCTTGACAAGTGCCTTTCTCTCCTGGGCCTGTTTCTCCTCATCTGTAAAATGGCGAGATCAACACATGGGCCATGGTTGGGATGATTAAATGAGAGGTCGCATATGCAACCTGAGGGATTCTCAGGGTCCCTTGACCTGAGATATCCATATGAACCAACTTAGCATCTCTGTCCTGGGGGGCTACAGGCAGGCAGGCGCCCCCTCAAATGTCTCTGTGGGTGGTTCCTCAAACGTCTCCATGGGTGGTTGTGGGCAGGTCCTTCCTGTGTGCCCCCAGCTGCCTCTGGCTCAGATCACCTCTGCCTGGCTCTCTGCAGGTGGCTTCACCCCAAGGTAGCCAGGGCTAGGTCAAACCTGTGATAGTGAGGCTCAGAGATGGCCAAAGCAGGGAAGGACAGGAGGGGAGAGCTCACATTGGAAAGGACTGAGTTGGCTGGCAGACCTCAGGATTCCTGCAGTCCATCTGTCACACCATGTCTCAGGGACGCCCTTCTACCCTCTCCTCACAGGCTTGGCCTGCTGCCCTGTTTCTGAGCCATGGACACTGGACTGGAGCCCTTTCCCTATCTCCTTCTTCCTCCTTTTAGGGCCTCCAAATCTCCTCTCCCCTGGACAGCCTAAAGCCCCTAATCCAATATAGAACACAAAATTGTTCCTGCCAAAGAGGATACCCTTTTACTCTATTATGCAGAGCAATGTATTTCTCTGTGCCTCGACCTATCTCATTGCAGCAAGGGGAAGAACAGACACTTCATCTTTGCAAGCCCCAACCCCTGACTCCATTAAGTGCTTCTCAAACTAAACTATGAGCAATTTTTCTAAGAAGAGTTCTCTGTCCGTGATCCTTGGAGCAGAAGTCGACATCTGACTGCTTGAGGAGCTATATCTGACCCACAGATGTGATTTTCTGTTTTTTGTTTTGTTAAGATAAAAAAGTTCACGAATCAGTTGTCAACTTTTAAATTCCTAGGTTTACTTAAAAATCAGAATGACCCAGCTTCTCTTGAAATATCAGAGGATCCTGCTCAGGTTCTACTTTCCCACAGGCCCACAATCTGCTGGAGTCGAGAGACGGTCCCTTCCACAGGCGTGCACTCTATAGTTTGCCACAGTCCCTGCTCTTACCATTTTCCTGACTCAGCCAGTTTTATTTATTTAAGTCACTTGCCTGTACCCTAGAGATATTTGATTTTATAACCCTGGGCCCAGCTATGCAGGGCATTATGAACCATACCAGTGACTTTGTTTTTTAATTTAATTTTATTTATTTATTTTTTTAAAAAAAGATTTTATTTATTTAGTTACAGAGAGATCACAAATAGGTAGAGAGAGAGGGGGAAGCAGGCTCCCCACTGAGCAGAGAGCCCAATGTGGGACTCGATCCCAGGACCCTGGGATCATGACCTGAGCCGATGGCAGAGGCTTTAACCCACTGAGCCACCCAGGCGCCCTGTTTTTGAATTTTAACTTGTTTGTTTGTTTGTAGGCTCTTTGCCCAACGTGGGGCTTGGATTCATGACCTCGAGATCAAGAGTCACATGCTCCACTGACTGAGCCAGCCAGGTGCCCAGTGATTTTGGATTTTATTTTATTTTTTTTAAAGATTTTATTTATTTATTTGACAGACAGAGATCACAGGTAGGCAGAGAGGCAGGCAGAGAGAAAGGAAGGGAAGCAGGCTCCCTGCTGAGCAGAGAGCCAGATGCGGGGCTTGGTCCCAGGACCCCGGGATCAGGACCTGAGCTGAAGGCAGAGGCTTTAACCCACTGAGCCACCCAGGCGCCCCTGATTTTGTATTTTATACCCAATCTAAGAGAAACCATCAAAAGGCTTTAAACATGTGAATGATATGCTTACATTTGTATCTGAAAGTCATCATCCTGGGTTCTGTGTAGAGAATGGATTAGAACGGGGTGGATAAGAAAAGCAAACAGGCCATCTATGGTAGTTACTCAGGCCAGTCACGGGGATGGCCTGCATTGGGTTGGTGGCGGTGGAGATGGAGAGAGGTGGACCCACGAGATACATATGTGGAACAGAAGCCACAGGCCTGGTATGAGCTGGTTGTGGAGGATGGAGAATGAGTTATTGGTATGTATAACTGGGGGATGGGGGTTCCATTTATTGAAACAGGGACATGGGGTGCCTGGGTGGCTCAGTGGGATGAGCCTCTGCCTTAGGCTCAGGTCCTGATCTCAGGGTCCTGGGATTGAGCCCCGCATCAGGCTCTCCACTCAGCAGAGAACCTGCTTCCCCCTCTCTCTCTGCCTGCCTCTCTGCCTACTTGTGATCTCTCTCTCTGTCAAATAAATAAATAAAATCTTAAAAAAAAAAAAAAGAAAGAAAGAAAGAGGGGACTTGAACAGGGTGCAGATTTATGGGAGGACATGTAAGTCCGGTATGGGGTTTGTTTATATGTGAGATGCTCAAGTGTCCCATTGATTTCAGAAGAGACAGGCTGGGAATATAAAGTTGAGAGCCACCAGCCTACAGATGGATGGGATGGCGCCAGGGGGAGTAAGGGCAGAGTCGGATGAGAAGAGGCTTGAGCCTCAGTCTTGGGAGCTTCCCATTCAGAGGCTGAACAAAGGAGGAATCTGTAGAGGAATGGCTAGAGAGGTAGAAGGGAAAGTGAGTAAGTGTGGCATCATAGAAACAAGAAAAGAGAGTCGTTTAAAGAAGAATGGTGAGCTGCCTAGGAGGTCAGGTCAGTGAGGCATGAAAGGGTCCATTGGCTTTAAGATCATGGTGGTCACTGAAGACCACAGCTCCCTGGGGCTGACTGATGGCCCCTTTTAGAGGAAGCGAGTGCTCCCAAGTTTGCCACAGTCCCCACCACTCCCTCCCATCCCATCTAACACTTGGACTGAGTCACATTTTTGTCCAGTTCCTGGAAACATTTATACATCCGACTCTTTTCCTGGAGCAATAAGTACTACTTTGCAGGATAATTTTAAAACAGTGATATTTCTTTTGCCTAACACAAAAAAGCACTTAACACTCTGCCTAGCACTTAATAAATTTTAGTTGTTAATTATATCACTTTTTCCCATCCTGTCCTCCATTAACCTTCATAGGATGCTCCAGACTCTTTCTCTTCTCTGGTTGACTACGCATTAACTTAAAAGCTCAGCCCCTGCCCTGTGGTTTCCTCCATCAGATTTGACCTCTCCTTCCCTCTGCCTACTTGAATCCTACCCACCCTTCTGCTCCAGCTCAGTTTCCTGCTTCTCCATGAAGCCTTCCCAGCCCTCACCAGCCTCCACTGAGTTAATCATTCTCTGGATTCCTATAAAACTTCCAAGCTATGCAACCTATTAAGTGATTAATCTTGTTCTATCGTGTGACTTAGATGGTTATTTACTTGAATTATTCCCTTGTGTCTCCAAGTTAATTGTAAACTGGTGATTAGGGAGACCTATTTCTTTATATCCTAGCAATTTTCACACAATGCCTTGCACACAGTAGGTCAACAATGGTTGATTGTAACTTAACCGTTCCTTCCTTGTGCACACCTATTGTTTTGCCTGCCAAGTCCATCTTCCTTTTCTGGAAAATGTCTACTGTCCCTCTATGGCCCCTCTCCATCCTCATGGTGACAATGGAAACGTTATGTCTTTACTATGAACACCTGTCATTTCAACCCCCCTCCACCTGCCCATTCACTCCTCTCTGAGCCCCCGCCAGGAACACAAAAAGATCTCTCCTCAAGGTCCTGGCAGAGAGCAGCAGTTACGCCCAACATTCATCCAGCATGTGTCAGAGACGGTTTTAAGCGCTGTACCAATGTTTTGCTCAGGTTCATGAAATCCATACAAGATCCCTACAAGTAGAGAATATTATCATTATCCCTATTTTACAGATGAGGAGACTGAGACAGACTCCCATCTGTTCTGTTTCTTCTGTGTGGAAGCTGGACTTCTCACATTCAGAGCTCTCTGCTGTTCCCTCACCACTCAATCTCCACTCTGTTACCCACGCCCCACCACCTCCACGTCACAATCCAGGTGTTTCCTATCACCACACCTTTTTTTTTTTAAATTTTTATTTATTTATTTGACAGAGAGAAAGAGAGAGATCACAAGTAGGCAGGGAGGTAGGCAGAGAGAGAGCGGGAAGCAGGCTCCTCGCCAAGCAGAGAGCCCGATGCGGGGCTCAATCCCAGGACCCTGAGATCATGACCTGAGCTGAAGGCAGAGGCTTAACCCACTGAGCCACCCAGGTGCCCCCACCACACCTTTTACTGTGCCAATCTCTTTGCCTGGGAACATTATCCCCCCCTCCTTTTTTTGCCCAAGTAACTCCTACTTCATCTTTAAGACAAAAGTCAGGTGGTGCCTCTTTCAGGAAGCCCTCCTTGAACAGCCCTCTCCCTCCCAGATGGGAGAACAGCTGTCACCTCGCCACCATGCCCTGGGCTCCCCTCCAGGATTATATTCACGACATCGCAATTCCCTAGTGTGCTGACGTATCTGTGCCTCCACAGACTCCGGGATCCCTGCCAACACGGACTCCAGGGTGCAGCACTGGGCCTGACACCAACTAAGCCCAGGGTGAAGGTAGAAATAGCAGTTCTTCCCCAGCTAATGCCACCAGTGGCTCAACCATGCCTCCTATGCCAGCCTCACTGAACTCTGGACGAGTGAGAGCCCCAAAGAGCTTCAGTTCAATACGCTGAACATCTACCATGTGCGGCCACTGGGATTCAAATGGCAGAGTAAGACAGGCAGGGACAGGTTCTGGTGAGGATGTAGAGAAACTGGAACTTCCAATACTACTTGTGGGAATGTAAAATGGTGCAGCCACCATGGAAAAACAGGGGGGGCAGTTCTTTCAAAGGTAAAACACAGAGTGACTGTGTGACCCAGCAGTTCCACTCCTAGGTCCATACCCAACAGAAAGAAAAATGTATGTCTACACAAAAACCTGTGCACAGAGGTTCGTAGTAGCATTCTTCAGGATAGCTAAAGGTAAAAATAACCCAAATGTCCATTATCTGATTATTGCTTCAACAAAACGTGGTAGATTCATGCAATGGAATAATACAAAGCCACAAGAAAGAATAAAGTACTGACACATGCTACATCACGGATCAGTTTGAAAACCTGACGCTAAATGAAAAAGGCCGATCACCAAAGACCACGTGTTGCATGATTCCATTAAACGGAATGTCCAAGAATTGGCACATCCATAGAGACAGAAAGCACATTCGTGGCTGCCATCTTTTGAAGGTGATAAAATGTTCTGGGATGAAGCAGCAGTGGCAACTGCACAGCCTTGTGAAAACCACTGGATTATACACTGCAAAAGGGTACATTTTATGGTATGTGCATGATATCTCAATTTTTTTTTAAATTTTATTTATTTATTTGACAGACAGAGATCACAAGTAGGCAGAGAGACAGGCAGAGAGAGAGAGGAAGGGAAGCAGGCTCCCTGCTGAGCAGAGAGCCCGACGCGGGGCTCGATCCCAGGATCCTGGGATCATGACCTGAGCCGAAGGCAGCGGCCCTAACCCACTGAGCCACCCAGGCGCCCCATGATATCTCAATTTTAAGAAAAGCGGCAAAGCTGAGGAAGGTGGAGACCAAGGGAGGCAACAGGGAGAATGGGACAGTAATAATAAAAATACTAATGGCTCGAAGTTCTCAAGCGCTGGCTACGGGATAGGCACTAGGCGAAATATTTAACATAAATAAATTATCCTATTTAATCCTCACAGCAACTCTGTGAGGCAGGTTCTGTTATTACTGTCATTTTATTGATGAAGAAATTCAAGCCCTGGAGAGGTTAGGTCACCTATCAAGGGTACACATGGAAAGTTTTAACCTTAAGGCTGTGCCACAGTGGGATATTGTGTCACGCATATGACGATCCACGAGACAGACAGAACAAAGCCCAGAATAAAGAGAGAAGGTGCTGGGGAGGCTGAAGAAGTCCTCACATCTCACTGGGGTGTTTGGGGCATTTGAAAAAGATTTTGAAGGGCAGGTAGCACTCTGACAAGCAAAAATGGAAAAGAGCAAGTTTTAGGCAGGTGGAAAAGACTTGAGCAAAGTTGTAGAGTTGAGAAAGTTGGGGTGTATTTAGAGAGCTCTGCCTAATACTATCAGAGAATCCCCTCAATATCCATGTCCTCTTGTTCCTCAGTAACAGAATCCCCAGGTGATGGATCATGATTAGTCTAAGGCCAATGGACAACACCGCCTCCTGCTTTCCCAGCATCCCTTGCAGCTAAGGGTGCACAGGAGATCCAGTTTTCGCCAACAGCACCTAAGCAGACATCTGCTGGGAAAAGTCTTGCTTTCCTGTTTAAATCAAACAAAGCTTCATATCCATATCTTCTGGGCTCTTCCTCCTTTCTCCCTGCTTTGAATGGTGAGGCACTATCTGGAGCTGCAGCCACTATCTTAGGATCATGAGGTGACAAGTGTAAGATTGCAAACCAATGCACTGAGATTGGTGGGGCAGAAAGACAGAAAGAACAAGGGTTCCTGAGGGTATCACTGACTTGCTAAACCAACACCACCCTCCAGACTTCTTGTTGTGCAAGAAAAATAAATCCCTATTTGTTTAATAACTGTTCTGTTAACCCTCCTGATGACATCCTGAACTTAAAAAAAAAAAACTAACATATATGTTAACATATGTTTCAGGGGTACAGGTCTGTGACTCATTAGACTTACACAACACCAAGTGCTCACCGCAGCAAACACCTTCCCCAATATCCTGAACTTCTAACCTTGTGGTTTAGAAAGGACTGATCCCATCCCCCAGCTCCAGGGATGGGCCCCACCTGGCTTTAACCAATCATCATTTCCCATCTCCCTGGCCACAGTGGTTCATTCAGGGATGTGGCACTTTGATCTTAGACTTCTAGCTTCCAGAACTGCAGGAAATCAATGTCTTGTTTGAGCCATTCAGTGTGGGGTATTTTGTTATAGCAGCTTGGGTTTACTGAGACAATTGGTAAGAAATTTTTGGTTGTGACTAACAGAACTCTAACTCCAACTGATATGAGCAAGAAAGGGGAATGTATTGGCCTCTCAAGAAAAAAGTGCAGGGCCAGATGATGCTTTAAGTCATGACTGGATCCAAGGGCTCTAGTTCTGCCATTAGGGCACACTCTCCTTTTTTTTTTTCCTTCCTCACATCTCTCTCTCTCTCCAATGCTTTGCTCAGTTTTGCTTTCTGTAAACCCTAACCCTAACCCTTCTGTGGTGGCAAAGATGGCCACCAGCAGGTGTGTGGGCTTGCATTGTCTTCACAGGCATCAGCTCCAAGCTTAGCCTGCACTTCTGCCCACCATCCCCTACCATCTTGACCTCCAAGATCTGTTTCAAAAACTGAAAGTCTCTGATTGGCCCCTCTTTACAGACCTTCCCATTTCTACCCAACCAAGCCCGAGAACCAGGGAAATAGGACACTCCTATTGGCTACTACCAGTCATGTGTTCACTCTTCTGGGGCCATTTCATTGGAAACCCCACCGAGTGTGTGCCAGTGCATGCGTACATTTCTTTTAAGAGAAAAAAAAAGAAAAGAAAAGAAAAGAAAAAGAGAGTTTATATGATCTTACGCAGAAAGAAAGATGATCGGAAGACAAAACAGATATCCCTCCAGATAGGGTCTCAAAAGAGAGAAAGGCATGGAAATTCAAATGGGCAAAGGAGGGAGATTTAGAGGACAGCAAGGAAGGCAATCGATTACCGCTGAGGATTTTTCACAGGAAGGAATCTTTAACCTCAAATCTCATGAAAATCTGGATTCTCCCTCATCCCAAATGCACATCTGCACATACACATAAAATACTGCAAATAAGGGGTGCCTGGCTGGCTTAGTCGGGGGAGCATGGAACCCTGGATTTCAGGCTCCTGAGTTCAAGCCCCACGCTGGGCATAGGGATTTCTTTAAAAAAAAAAAAAAAAAAATACTGCAAATAAGTTTGGAGGGTTTATAACCTCCTCCCCGGATGGCGGAGGAAGAGCCCCAGTAATGGTGTAATACTTACAGGTGGAATCTAGATGTCTGAGAGCGAGTCAAATATAAGACCTGAGATGGCTCATGGCCAACTGAGCAGTCACAGCGCCTGCCGTCAGAGCTGGGCGGGGTTCGGCCCTAGCCGGGGAAAGAAACATTACTCGGATAAGCCCGGAAGTAAATGTAAGAATTACAATTGGGACTCTACAACAGAGAAGTATGGGAGAGAATAAGTGCCATGGGACAAGGATAGAGCTGAAGAAGTGACATCTCACCCACCAGGCTGTAAAGGATAAGGGGGGGAGGGGGCTTCCTGATAAAGGCAATCACCTGTGCAAGAGCCCTGTGTTTAGAAGGAGTTGAAGGCTGATGGATGCCTTGATGTGATGAACCCACAGGATATCTCAACTGGGTACATACTGTGTTCTCAGGTCCTGCTGGGGTCTACTTTACAATGTGTAATAAGAAAGAAATCCGGCTGTAACTGTGGTTGTAACAGCAGTCTGGGGGCAAACCATCCATTGCAAGAGGGAAAAACTAGAGAGTTTCGTGGGTTTTTTTTTTTTTTTTTTCCCATAGAGGTCTTTCCATGGTGGTCTCTCCTGGATCTCACTAGGAGAAAAAAAGGCTCAAAAAAAAACCCCCTCAAATGCCGGCTCTATCACCTTGGGAAAGCTTGGGAAAGCTCTGGTTGATCAGGCAAAGGAATCTTGAGCCCAAACCGCCCTGCCACTACCCGCCAGCTTGGTGCTTCCTTGGTCAGCTTCCCGCCTGCTCCCAGCCGTCCAAGAACAGCAACGGTGCTCGGCCCCAGAGCCACGCGAGCGGCTGTTGCTCACCGGTGGCTTCTGCCTGGCCTCACCTGGCTGCAGGCCAACATGAGCTTTTCTGGGGAGCGTCGCTGTTTCTGGTGGCCTCCCCAATTCTCCCTCCTTCCTTGGGAAATAGAGTTAAGAGGAAGAAATCAGAAATGAAGCCACTATCTTCCTGAAGAAAATGGGGGAGTGAATAACACCTTTTAGATGAAGCAGGTAAAGTGCACCCACGGGTCACCAGTCATGACCTCTGTCCTCATCTCCATCTCCTTAACCTGTTGGCCATTCCCTGCTTTTTACTGATGCTCCTTAAATCCCCTCTGCCTTCCTGACCCCCAGTCCAAGATTCCCATTTGTCCACATGCATCTCTATCATCCCAGACTCAGTAAGATGGAAGCCACGTTTTTATTAACCTTCTGGTACTTACCATCACAACTCACTCACTCTTCAACAGCCTCCATTTTTCTCCAGGGCATTATGTCCTTTGCTCTTTTTCATCCTCTATATCTGTTCCATCATGAAGTCCCAGTATGCCTTATATTAAATTATTTCACAGATTTATTCCTTCCATCTAACTTCTAGACTCAGAGACATATGGGTTTATACCCCAGCATGGCCATTAACTTGCTGTGTGACCTTGAGTAAATCACTTAAACTCTGAGCTTTTTTTTTTTTATTTAAGATTTCATTCATTTATTTGAGAAAGGGAGAGACAGAGAGCACAAGCAAGGGGAAAGGCAGAAGGGGAGGGAGAAGCAGACTCCCGATGAGCAGGGAGCCCCGTGTGGGGCTCGATCCCAGGACCCTGAGATCATGACCTGAGCCAAAGGCAGACACTTAACTGACTGAGCCACCCAGGTGCCCCCTCTCTGAGCTTTTTAATCTGCAAAATGGAGGTAAGAATATATTCCTTGCAAGGTTGTTGTGAGACTTGCAGCATACATAAAGCGACATACAGTAGATGATCCGTAAAACAGGAGTTCTCTCCTGCCTTCTCTCTCTTGCTAGCATCCTAATCTAAGCCCTCCTCATCATATACTTGGATTACAGCAGAAACTTCCCAAAGGTCTCCAGTTTTCTAATTTCCTTTTCCAATCCATCCAAACACCAAGACCAGGGAAATTTCAAAATACCGTGTTCCCTCTTGCCACTCTTCTGACCCTATAATATTCCTTTCCCACTGCCATCAGGTAAAGGCAGAGATCCACTCTAGTTCTAAAATCTGTAATACCATGGCCTCATACATCCCAGGATGATTCCGTTGTGGCTTATAGAGGACCTTGGGAATGACTGTGACCGACTGAGGGAGACTGAGAGAGGAAGAGACTTAAGGACAGGACAGGACAGGATCTTCGGGACATCAGCCTTTCAGGGCTGGGAAGAAGAGGAGCCAGTAGAGGAGCATGAGGAGAACTAGCCAGAGAGGCAGGGTGGGCATCTAGGAAAAGATGGAAAAGTTCGTTTCCGAGAGAAAGTGATCATGAGTGTCAAACGCTACAAAAAGTCAAGTTGAGAACCGAAAAGGGTGTGTCATGAGTTTGGATAGTTTCCTCCAAAAAGATCTGACCAAGTCTTCCCCCAACACTTGCAAATATGACCTTATTTGGAAATTGGGTCTTTGCATATGTAATTAAGTTAAGGGTCTCAAGATAAGATACTCAATTTAGGGTGGGCCTTAAATGCAACGACTGATGTCCTTGGATGTTTAGCAAAGGAGAGGGACACAGAGGGCAAAATCTGTGAAGACTGAGGCGGGGGCAAGAGTAAGGTGTCTGTGAGCCCAGAAACTACCAGAAGCTAAGAGAGAGGCATGGATTTCTGGATGTCGGTTTTCTGGCCTCGGTGAGAGAACACACTTCTCTTAAGTTTTTTTGTTACAAGTTGCCAAGTTTGTGGCATTTTGTTCCAGCAGTCCTAGGAAACTAAGAGATGGGCGCCTTGCATTTAGAAATAAAGTGGTTGTTGTCTTGCCTTGATGGGTTCTGAAGCAGTAGGAGCACCTTTTCCAGGAAGCGTTACTCTAGGGGTGAGGAGAGCCAAGGCAGTAACTAAAACTATGTTGCCCCAAGAAAAGGACTTAAAAAAAAAACAAAACAAAACAAAACAACAACAACAACAACAAAAAACCCAAAAATACTGCTCATAGGAGCTCCTATGTCTGACAATGTGGAAAGGACAGAATTCATAGATTAACAGAATTTCAGGGCTGGAAGGACCTTCAAGCATGCCTAGTCATGAGTGTGGACTGGGGAGACTTATCTTTTGAATGACATTAATGTGCTTATCTCTTGTGTACTCTGTTTTTTGTGTAATGGCCCTCCTCTGCCAGAGGCATCTCTTTGCCTTGGAGAGGACTAGGAATGCAAAGAGAAAGAGGAAATTGGTGCTTAGCTTTGGACATTCAAAAAAAAAATTCCGGAGTGTACAGCAAGGGAATAGTCTTGAAAGCCAGTCTACACCACGAAAGAAAAGATTTTCTAAATAATTTAAACATACATTAATTTATCAAAAACCAGTCCTGGTAGACTCGGCTGCCAAATTTTGTTATGAGGCTGGAGTGGAAAGAAATCAAGATATGACACCTGAGTGTGGCCCCAGGACAACCTGAACGAAGGCAGAGGCCAGGGACACACATGGTCTTAATCTTCTCCTCCAGGCCAAAGCCAAGGGCAGAGGGACGCTCAAGTGAGAGGGTTGAGGGGATAGCTAAAAACACTGGATTCTTGGCCCTCTTTCCTATTTGGATCCTAGGAGGAGACCCATGCTGGACTAGACACTGTGTACAGAAGCCAGAGGGGCAAAAGTGCAACAATGAGGTGGGGAAATGACTAGCTAAATGACTCTGCTCCCCATGGCTGCAGGGGACCCCGGAATTCCTCAGATCGTCTAAGGGAATTGGGGCTCTGGAGGGACTCAGAGACCACTCTTTGTAGGGCCCTTATGCCCCAAGCACAATTCCAGCAGTGGATGTCAGCAGGACACTCCAGAAAGCCCATGGGTGACCAGTTGGCTCAGTGCGCTGGCTGCCAGCATCATGGATTGTGGCAGTAAAAAGGAGAGGAAAGTTAAAGGACTGAGCATTTACCCTACAGAAACGGAGTCATCTGAGAGAGACCATTTAAACTGGAAGACACTGCAGCCCCATGAACTTGCAAACTGGGTTTCCTTCCTCCTTCCCCAAAGTGGCAGGGGAGGGGAGGACTCATCAGGTAAGTTACATGAACTAGAAAAGCACCATTGTCCTTGCATTTTTCCTTGAATGTGTGCACCTGCTACCCAGGCAGTGCTCCGAAGGCTGGGAAGCACAGCGCGGCCAGGGTGACATTTCAGAGGCCTGCCGGAGGGGGTGGGCTTGTGGGGAAAAGGTTGCTTGCAGGGCTGGAATGGGGAGACTAACTGCGTGTGAGTGCGACAAGATTCTGCTGGGAATGGCTCTAGGGGCTGTTGCCTCTGGGACAGGATGTAGATAGATCAAGTTCAAGGATACAAATCAATACTGTCCTATACCCTGGAGGCTAGGGAAGCACCTTCCCACAGGAGAGGCTGTGTCAGAGAAGGTAGAAAAGTCTCCCAAGGGGCTGGGGAAGATCTGGGGTATTTTGAGTTTAACGGAAGAGATACATCACGGGATCCTTCCTTCTTGGTTCACTTAAACCTCCCCACAGCACTAAGTGTTCTTAAAAAACAAAACAAAACAAACAAACAAAAAACAGATGACATGATACTTTATATAGAAAACCCAAAAGACTCCACCCCCAAACTACTAGAACTTATATAGCAATTCAGTAACATGGCAGGATACAAAGTCAATGTACAGGAATCAGTGGCTTTCTTACATACTAACAATGAAAATATAGAAAGGGAAATTAGAGAATCGATTCCATTTACTATAGCACCAAGAACCATAAGATACCTGGGAATAAACCTAACCAAAGAGGTAAAGGATCTGTACTCGAGGAACTACAGAACACTTATGAAAGAAATTGAAGAAGACACAAAAAGATGGAAGACCATTCCATGCTCTTGGATCGGAAGAATAAACATTGTTAAAATGTCTATACTGCCTAGAGCAATCTATACTTTTAATGCCATTCCGATCAAAATTCCACTGGTATTTTTCAAAGAGCTGGAGCAAATAATCCAAAAATTTGTATGGAATCAGAAGAGACCCTGAATCGCTAAGGAAATTCTGAAAAACAAAAATAAAACTGGGGGCATCATGTTACCTGATTTCAAGCTTTACTACAAAGCTGTGATCACCAAGACAGCATGGTACTGGCATAAAAACAGAGACATAGACCAGTGGAACAGAGTAGAGAGCCCAGATATGGACCCTCAACTCTATGGTCAAATAATCTTCGACAAAACAGGAAAAAATATACAGTGGAAAAAAGACAGTCTCTTCAATAAATGGTGCTGGGAAAACTGGACAGCTATATGTAGAAGAATGAAACTCGACCATTCTCTTACACTGTACACAAAGATAAACTCAGAATGGATAAAAGACCTCAACGTGAGACAGGAATCCATCAGAATCCTAGAGGAGAACATAGGCAGTAACCTCTTCGTTATCAGCCACAGCAACTTCTTTCAAGATATGTCTCCAAAAACAAAAGCGAAAATAAACTTTTTGGACTTCATCAAAATCAAAAGCTTCTGCACAGCAAAGGAAACAGTCAAGAAAACAAAGAGGCAACCCACGGAATGGGAGAAGATATTTGCAAATGACAGTACAGACAAAAGGTTGATATCCAGGATCTATAAAGAACTCCTCAAACTCAACACACACAAAACAGACAATCATATCAAAAAATGGGCAGAAGATATGAACAGACACTTCTCCAATGAAGACATACAAATGGCTATCAGACACATGAAAAAATGTTCATCACCACTAGCCATCAGGGAGATTCAAATGAAAACCACATTGAGATACCACCTTACACCAGTTAGAATGGCCAAAATTAGCAAGACAGGAAACAACATGTGTTGGAGGGGATGTGGAGAAAGGGGAACCCTCTTACACTGTTGGTGGGAATGCAAGTTGGTGCAGCCACTTTGGAGAACAGTGTGGAGATTGCTCAAGAAATTAAAAATAGAGCTTCCCTATGACCCTGCAATTGCACTACTGGGTATTTACCCCAAAGATACAGATGTAGTGAAAAGAAGGGCCATCTGTACCCCAATGATCATAGCAGCAATGGCCACGGTCACCAAACTGTGGAAAGAACCAAGATGCCCTTCAATGGACGAATGGATAAGGAAGATGTGGTCTATATACACTATGGAGTATTATGCCTCCATCAGAAAGGATGAACACCCAAGTTTTGTAGCAACATGGATGGGATCGGAGGGGATTATGCTGAGTGAAATAAGTCAAGCAGAGAGAGTCAATTATCTTATGGTTTCACTTATTTGTGGAGCATAACAAATAGCATGGAGGACAAGGGGAGTTAGAGAGGAGAAGGGAGTTGGGGGAAATTGGAAGGGGAGGTGAACCATGAGAGACTATGGACTCTGAAAAACAATCTGAGGGTTTTGAAGAGGCGGGGGGGGGTGTGGGAGGTTGGGGGAACCAGGTGGTGGGTATTAGAGAGGGCACGGATTGCATGGAGCACTGGGTATGGTGCATAAACAATGAATACTGTTATGCTGAAACAAAACAAAACAAAACAAAACAAACAAACAAACAAAAACCAGACAAAACCCAGAGGGCCAGCTTCCCATACTTGTTTTAAGGCTGGGGTTCAGACAAGTTCAGCATCCACAGCTAGGATAGATTCGAACCTTCACACCTGCATGTTTTCCCCACCAGAGCTCACTGCCTAATTAGGGAGGGAGGTGCGGGTGAAGGAGGAGGGCACCGTCAGGTGAGGTGAGCCGGTGAAGTTCGTGGATCAGGTCCCCCACAGACCTCTTTGCACTCTCCAAATTATCTACTGGTTGGGAGTGGGGAATGTGACCTTGAGACCCAGGTAGGGCCAGGTTCATAATTTCTGCCTTGAGATCTTGGGCAAATAACTTAAGCTCTGGAGACTCAGACATCATTCTCCGGACAATGGGATAATAATTCCTACCTCACTGAGGTTAAAGGATTAGATGAGGGCATGCCCACAGTGTGCCTAGCACAGAACCTGATCTGGGGGAAACATGTCCAAATAATTTAATTCTGCTCTATCCCAATCAGCGTTTTCAAGGCTAAATGCAGAGAAAGCAAAGTAAAGTGATTTAAACCAGGGTCTGGTTTAAGAGGCCTGCTCAAGCAGACTTCCCTGACCTTGACCTTTGGTGTTCTTAAAAAACAAAATCAAGAAAAGCTTTTCTTTTTTTTTTTTTTTAAAGATTTATTTTTATTTATTTATTTATTTGACAGAGAGATCACAAGCAGGCAGAGAGGCAGGCAGAGAGAGAGGAGGAAGCAGGCTCCCCTAGAGAGCAGAGAGCCCGATGCGGGGCTCGATCCCAGGACTCTGAGATCGTGACCTGAGCCGAAGGCAGCGGCTTAACCCACTGAGCCACCCAGGCGCCCCAAGAAAAGCTTTTCTTGTGATGGGAACAGAGTAGTCTCCTTGGGAGCTCGGCCCACCTAAAGACAATACAGGTCGGTGGGGTCCGTCTCTCACTTCGGTGTTTGAGGCGAGAGACCCCAGTGCATCTGTGCACCACGTGGATGGGGTTCAGCGGGCTCCTTGCTTCCAGAGGACACGTTCCAGTTGGAGAATCACATTTTGTGAGTGACAGGGTGGTCCCTGTCTGAAAATGGGCACTGACCTCAATAAAAGAATGCCAAACTCTCTCTTTCTTTCTCAAGTAATCTTGAGAGGAGAGGAGCTCCTGCCAGGTGCAGAAGAAAGAAGAAACCCCGCTTTTGGCAACAGGGGAAATCAGGTTGCCACGGCAACGAGCTCCTTCCCAAATCCACTGATTATATGGCTTTGAATTAGACTTCCTCCTATGTCTACCTCTAGCTGCTGGATTCCCATCTCGCCACCAGCCAACCACCCCAGACTTCTCCCCAGGGAAACCACCACGGAAGGGAGCCACTGACCCTCCTTTCAAAGCTGGCCCCACCTGTCCCTGCGATGGGACATACTATTTACTTGGTTTACGTTGGGAAGAACCGGAGAGCAGCCCTCTCATCTTCTGTGGGTGGGAGGGTCACGGTACAACTTCTTAAGAGCAGCAGTTTGGAAATGGAAGTATGTGCTCTCCAACCTCTCAGTCCTGGGATTTAACCACGGCACCACGGCATTTCTGTCACAGCAGAAAACGGGAAACAACCTTCGTCTCACTGAGAGGAGACTGGGTAAACATTGGCCGTAGCTCCTGGGGAATGCTGTGTGGCTGTAGGAATAATGGGCTAGATCCAACGAGCCCACATGGGAAGACATATTAAGTTCAAAAGGCAAGTTGTTCAAACTCCCGGAAACAGAAAGTAGAGTGGTGGTTGCCAGAGACTAAGGGGAGGAGGAAATGGGGAATTGTTTAATAGGTGTCTGGGTTCAGGGCGCCTGGCTGACTCAGCCAGTGGATCTAGCGAGTTTCTATCTTGGGGTTGTGAGTTCGAGCCCCATGTGGGATGTAGAGTTTACTTAAACTCTAAAAGAAAATAGGTGTACAGTTTCAGTTTTGTAAGATGAAAAAATTCTGGAGATAGCCATGTACACAAAGTTAGCACTACTGAACTGTAAACTTAAAAACAGTTGACAGGAGCGCCTGGGTGGCTCGGTGGGTTAAGTCGCTGCCTTCAGCTCAGGTCGTGATCCTGGAGTCTTGGAATCGGGCCCGACATCGAGCTCCCTGCTCAGAGGGGAGTCTGCTTCTCCCTCTGCCCCCTCATCCTCCTGGTGTTCTCTCTCTCAAATAAATAAAAAATATTAAAAAAAAAAAAAGAAAGAAAAAAACCCAGTTAAGGCAGTAAATTTCATGTTTGCATATTTTACCATAATATTTTTTAAAGAAATTATTTATTTATTTATTTACTTATAGCACGTACACGAGCAGGGGGAGGGCCAGAGGGAGCGGGAGAGAATCTCAAGCAGACTCAGTGCTGAGTGGGGAGCCCAGTCTGGGATTCGATCTCATGACCCTGAAATCATGACCTGAGCGGAAATCAAGAGTTGGCTGCTCCACAGACTAAGCCACCCAGGTGCCCCTGCACTTTATCACCTTATTAAAGAAAAGCAAGTTGCAGAATAGAATTAATACGGATAGAACAATCTTGTGGTGCACGTGTGTGTGTGTGTGTGTGTGTGTGTGTGTGTGTGTGTGTGTGTTTAAGGCAATGCAATTTGGGAAGGATACAAAATAAACTGTTACCAGTGGTTACTTTGGCGGTGGGAAGGACTCAAGGAAAAGAAGGATGTTACTTTTCATTTTTTTCCTCCCTGCAGAGCTTTATAACTTATATAATTAGCATCTGTTAGTCCTGTGACTTCAATAAACCTGTAAACAACTGGCGTTGGTGTTATTGGACCTGATCTCCAGGAAGCGGCCAAGTCCACAGCTGTTATTGAAGGTTAACCTCCTGCCTGCGGGCCCCGTGTGAAGTCTGAGGGAGAGCCCGAGAGCACCGGCCCACCTTCCTGGAGCTTACGCTCCAATGGGAGACCCTCTGACCACAGCTGGGGACAGTCACGGAGAATACTGGAAGGCAGGAGCTGCTTACCCCAATTCCTCTCACACCTCCAAGGAGGTGATGTGTAAGCTGAGACCTGAAGTTTGAACAGGAGCCAGCCAGGGAAGGGAGAAAGGGCATCTGGGCACAGGAGCAGAGCCTGCAAAGCCCTGGAGCCCGATGAGAGAGAAGGTCAATGTGTCAGGACTGAGGGCGGGAAGGAGAGTGTTGGCGGGGTACGGACTAGGGGTGAGGAGGCTGGGGTGCGTTCCCAGTTCCCAGGGCAATGGAAAGGCACCACAGGATTCTAAGAGAAAGAGTGACATGATCTAATTTATGTTTTAAAAAGATCACCATGGTTGCTGGGGGTGGGGGTATGGGTCGGAGAGGGGGCAGGAGTGGAAGCAGACAGACTAGATAATGAGGTCTTTATTAGCTTCCTGCTGGATGACTTTGACGAGTGTTTTGGCTTTAGATGAGGTTAGAAAATTGCAGGTAATTGTTGAGAGGTTAGAAAAGTGTGCTTTTTAAAAAGCTCTCATGCACACAAACCTGCTGACACTTCTTGTCTTGGCTGGGGTCGGGGAGAAGGAGGGTTGCTGCCAGCTCGTCACACTATCAGGTGGCTTGAGTCCGTGGGATCCTGTGAAATGCAGGATCTGATTCAGCAGGTCAGAGTGGGAATGGTCTGAGACTGTGCAGGTGAGGCCAAGTGGAACCACACTTGAATAGCAGACTAGGGAGGACTTTAATTTTCAAAATCCCTGTAATGTTCACCTTCCTTTTTTTAAAGGCATAATTTGCTTCTGTGCCGCAAAACAATAACAATTATAAAGGTATTTTTAAAGGGTCCTTGACAGCCTGCTTGAGACATGAGCAGACAAAACAGAAGGATAGATTAGAAAGGGACATCTCTGACCCAGGCCTCCGGGAGGACAAGGTCACCTCGAAGGGTAATCTCAGGGGCCCAGTGCAAAACAAAGAAGAAACAATCTTTAAATAAGCATTAAACACCTATTATTTATGAAGAACTGTGTTAAGTGCTAGGATATGGGAGGGGAGAGTTGCTGGCAGAGGAGCAGGGAAGACAGAGCTATAAACAGAGAATCTTAACCGAAGCCCAAGGTGCTAAGTACATTGATGGATTTAGACACCTGCCGTGCCAGAAGGGCAGCCAACCTGGGGAAGGGGTTCCTGGGGCTGCCAGAGAATCACCTAGATCACCTCTGCTAGAACTCATCTCCCAGGTCAGTCAGGAAACCAGCTGAGAGGCTCAGACACCACCCCCCCACCATGCCAGGAACTGCCCCAGAACCTTTGCAGACAAGTCTCAGAGCCCTAGTGCTTAAGGACACAGACTCTGGGGCCAGATTACCTGGGTTCACATCTCAGCTCCATCACATCTCAACTCCATCAAGTTGTATGAATTTGGGCAAATTACTTAAGCTCTCTGAGCCTCAGTTTCCTCCCCTGAAAAATGGGTACGATAATGACTTGTATAGAAAGTACTTACAATGACGGCTGATCTGTAATAAGAGCTATTAAAGCACTAGCTATTATGACTTAATCCTCAACCACTGGGTGAGGGCAGTCATAGTAAAAGCCCATCCTGTGGTGCCTGGGTGGCTCAGTCGTTCAATTTCTGCCTTTGGCTCAAGTCATGATTCCTCCGGAGTCCTGGGATGGAGCCCCATGTCAGTCTCCCTGATGGCGGGGAGCCTGCTTCTCCCTCTCCCACTCCCCCTGCTTGTGTTCCCTCTCTTGCTGTATCTCTGTCAAATAATAAATAAATAAATATCTTAAAAAAAAAAAAAAAAAGCCCATCCTGTAGGTAAAGATTCTGAGGATTACAAAGATCAAACTCAGCTCTGGAAAAGGCCCAAGCAGAGAAGCACTGGGAGAGCAGCGTCCCAGACGCAGCTCTGAGTTCTGAACCCCTGAATCCCATTTCTCATAGCTCAGGTGCCCCCACGCCCACCGCATCTGCATGCAGATCTGGTCCTCCCTTCCTCTGACTTAGAACAGCAGCGCTGTGCAGAGCTAGAGGCCGCTCGGGAAGGGCCCAAGAGCGTTTCCCCTGACTTCAGTGTTCCCAGACTGGTCACTCCCCTGGCCTCTCTAAGACCCCATCAACCACAAGCCTGAAACTCAGCCTGCAGGAGCCACAGTAAAACAAAGCCGCTCTATCTGCACGGAGGCCTCTGCAAGATGAAAGGGGTTTCTGAGATGAGAAGCAGGCTACCTCCATCTATCTTACTTAATCCTGCTGGTTGGATGCAAATTGTTTTCTCACAATGAGGCAAAAGAACGCTGGTGGGTGGGCTGAAGTGGGCAGACAGCTGACAGATGCGTGGGGAAGAGGGACACCTGCGTAGTAGGACCCCAGAGCAGTCCCTGATGCCAGGCAGTGTGCAGTCACCGGAAATTCTCTCCTTCTTCCCTGCTCCAGGGAAGTGTTTACAGAATGTAGGGGTCAGGTTTTCTCCTCAGCCTTTGCCAGGGACAACAGGGCCTGGGAGCATTCCGATGGATTAGCACAGCTGCTGGAATAAGACTCCTGGGCCATGGGATCAGGCCGAAGCAGGACAGCTGAGGGACCCCACCTACCGAGGCCCAGGGAAGGGAGGCCTGCAGACCACACCAGTTAGGATGGCTGAAGGGGCTAGACCCAAATTTGTATTTTATTTATGTACGATAGATATATTTAGGTTTATGTTTATTTATATTCACTTCATTACATAAAGAACTTTAGATGGTTTCCAAAAATGTGCACAGTGTCTAGGAATAAAACAAACAGCTTTGGGAATTGAAGTGAAAGGAAAGTAAAGGGTGGGAAAATCATGGAAGTAGGAGTACGATTAGTATCCATGAATGGGTAAAGAGTAGTTCTGTACAGTTGCTAACAAGGCCCAGATACTTGGTTCCAAGAACCTTAGTGGCCAAAGCTAAGAGGGACCAACGATCCAGTACAAGACGGAAAAAACCCAGAACTTAGAATAATCCACCTTAACCCTAGTACAGAAACGTGGGAGGAATTCCTCCACTGTCCAACCAAAGATGACCCTGAGATGCAGAAGGCAATGGATAGTCTCGGTGGCGGGGGGGGCACCTCAACAACAGAGAAAATAACAGCCATTTCTCAGAATGTTCCTCAGTATGAGCTGTGGCACCGAAATGCCATTCAAGAGTAATCTTAATAATTGTTCTGCACTGTTTGTAATGTCAGAAATTGGAGACAGCCTCAGTGTCCATCAAACACATTAAGGTACAGATATCCGATGGAGTACTACATAGCTATTAAAAAGAAAGGAGCAGAGCGCCTGGGTGGCTCATCAGTTAGGGGTCTGTCCTCGGCTCAGGTCATGATCCCGGATCCTGGGATCGGGCCCCACATCTGGCGCCTGCTGTGCTCTCTCTCTCACACAAATAAATAAATAATATCTTTAAAAAAAAGAAAAGAAAAGAAAGAAGAGCAATTTAGGTACTCATACAAAATAATCACCAAGATATATTGGGAAGTGGAAAAAAGCAAGAGGTAGAACAATGCCTATAAGTGGGAGGGAAAAAAAAGAAAAGAAAAGAATGTCTATATTTATTTATTTTTTTAAATTTATTTTTATTGCCAGAGACACACACAGAGAGAAAGCTCAAGTAGGCAGAGCAGCAGGCAGAGAGAGAGGAGGAAGCAGGCTCTCCACTGAGCAGGGAGCCCGATGTGGGGCTCGATCCCAGGACTCCAGGATCATGACCTGAGCCAAAGGCAGTCGCCCAACCAACTGAGCCACCTAGGTGCCCCAAGAGTGTCTATATTTAAATGCTTGTATATACATCATTTTTGGTGGGAGGAATCTCAAGAAGCTGCTGATTCTGGGCATGGGGACTGGGTGGAGGGTAATAAAGGTAAGAGACTGACTTTTCATTATACAGCTTTTTGTACCTTCTGAATTTTGTGCCACGGGAGTCTATTACACGTTCAACCTAATAAAATAGTGCATTATAGACATGCAAGCAAAAATAATCAAAGAGTGGTTACACACAAAGGGCTCTATACAGACCTTCCTTTATGGTCAGGCTTAAGGACAACATATAGATTACCCAGGAAAATGGAAAGCCCAGGCATCCTTCAGCTCAGTTCTCCATGAAAGTCATTTACCCAGCGTGTTCCTGCCAAGACTCTGGTGGGTAGAAGATTTACAATGTTGCTTAAGATACATCGCTTTCCTCTTCAACTGGAAAATTAAAAATCTTTCCCTCTCCACCCAAAAAAAAAAAAATTTTTTTTCCGTTAGAACTAACACAATTAACACAGTTGTAGGATGCAAAATCAACACAAAAATTGGCTATTTCTATAACCTTAAAGAGAAATTAACAACAATTTACAACAGCATCAAAATAAGACAAAAGAATAGAATACTTTAACCAAGGAGGTGAAAAATGTATATGATGAAAACTGCAAGATGGGGCATCTGGGGGGCTCAGTCGGCTAAGTGTCTGTCTTTGGCTCAGGTCATGATCCCAGGGTTCTGGGATGGAGCCCAAAGTCAGGCTCTGTCCTCTCAGCAGAAAGTCTGCTTCTTCTTCTCCCTCTGTCGCTCCCCATGCTTATGTGCTCTCTTTCTAATAAATTTAAAAAAAAACAAGACTTAAAAAAAAAAAAAGATTTTCTTTATTTTTTTGACAGAGAAAGACACAGCGAAAGAGGGAACACAAGCAGGAGAGTGGGAGAGGGAGAGGGAGAAGCAGGCTCCCGCTGAGCAGGGAGCCTGATGCAGGGCTCACAATCCCAGGACCCAGGACCATGACCTGAGCCAAGGTCAGATGCTTAACCAACTAAGCCCCCAGGAGCTCCAGGAAAGCCACTTCTTGTTCGTGGATTAAGATGTCAATACTACCCAAAGTGATCTACCAATTCAATGCAATCCTATTAAAATCCCAATGTTTTCTGTAAAAATTGAAAAAATAAATTTTAAAATTTGAATGGAACCTCAAGGGACCCTGCATTTGCAAAAAAAAAAAAAAAAATCTTGAAAGAGAACAAAACTGGAGAACTCACACTTTCTGATTTTGAAGTACTACAAGATAATGTGGTCCTGGCATAAATACAGAAAAATGGGCCAAAGGACCAGAACAGAGAGCCCCAAAATAAATCTTTGTATATATGTCAAATGATTTTCAACATGGGGGCCAAGATGATTCAATGGGGAAACGACACTCTTTTCAGCATGAGGTTTTGGGAAAACTGGGTGTCCGAATGCAAAAGAATAACATTGGGCCCTGACCAAATGCCATATACGAAAATTCATGCAGAGTGAACATCTTTGATTTGAGGTAGAGAGTCAATAAATATGTGCCAAGAGACTAACTGAGCGCCCACCCTTGTCCCCGTCCTTCCAACTGCTGCTTGGGAAGGTAGAGATGGAGCTATCAGGGCACTACGGGTATAGACAGAAGTTGAATGTCCTATGCCAGCCAGAGTGCCACGGAACGTTCTCCTTCACACACACATCATGCACAAACAAACAGCATGTGTCCCACACCACACACACTGCGCATACAATACCTACATCACAGACACCACATATCCCACCCGTATATCGCACGCATACTCACACCCCTCCACCACCACCAGGAGTGGTCTAATTCAGACCCAGTGATATAGACTGAGAACAGGAGAGCTCCTGTCAGATCCATTTAGAATATAACAATTTGCCGATTCTCTATACATTTCCCCCCAGCTGCCCTGGCTCAATAAATACTGTGAAATGAATGAGTAATCAATATGTGGTTCTAGGGGCTCTAGGAGAGCCTGCGCCTCCCTACTCCCACCTTCCATCTCTGCGGCTCACTGCCCAGCTCTGCAGTTCTTCCCCCGGAGCTTCATTTGTCAACTTAGTACCCTGATGGAGGGGGAAAAAATGATACCCCCTTCCCCCCAGCCTGAGGGAAAGCGAGACTTCTATTAACCCTGTGCACTTTAGTATGAACAAAAGTATGAAGGAAATAGGTGGTCATAGAGAGGGGCATGACTGCTAGTTTGGGCTGGTTACCAATTAGGTAATTGGATGATTGGAGGCAAAGGTATGGGGTTGGGGAAGCAGGGAGAAGGCATGAAGCTCTGCAGGGTGAGCAGAGAGGGAGAGCGCAGAGGGACATCCGGAGGGATGTGTGGGTGGGTGGTACCGAGAGGGAGACGTGAGGGACTGTACCAGCATTTCATGGTTGGCCTCTGGCCAGCCCCATCCTTACTTCTCTTCCCCATGAGATGAGAACAGAAACTGGCCGGCTCCCCAGATCATGGAGGCAGTAGATAAAGTAGGTGAGAACAGATGAGTAAGTGGGGACAAAGAGCCCCAGGCCAGCCCTGAAGGAGCTCCACAGACGGACTGTGCACAGTCCTCAAGATCTGTCTCCCTGAGGACTGTCCTGTGCTCTGGACAGAGCACCTCTCCTCTCCCGTTTTCCCACTGCATCTCCTTGGGTTTCCAGTAGAGAATGTCTTTGGCCTCGACTTTAACCTTGACGCCAGAACCAAGGAAGGCTTTGCTTTGTTCTTTATTTATTTATTTATTTATTTATTTATTTGACAGAGACACAGCGAGAGAGGAAACACAAGCAGGGAGAGTGGGAGAGGGAGAAGCAGGCTTCCTGCTGAGCAGGGAGCCCGATGCAGGGCTTGATCCCAGGACCCGGGACCACAACCAGAGCCAAAGGCAGGTGCCTAATGACTGAGCCACCCAGGCACCCTGCTTTGTTTGGCTTTATCTTTGAGGCATAAGGATGGGAAAGGAGCCCAGCGGCCTATCATTTCAGAGAGCTGAGGATGTGCTCCAAGCACCCCTGGGTCCTTGTGACTTAAGAAAACCTGCACTCAGGGGTGCCTGGATGGCTCAGTGGGTTAAGCCTCCGCCTTCGGCTCAGGTCATGATCCCAGGGTCCTGGGATCGAGCCCCACATCAGGCTCACTGCTCAGCGGGGAGCCTGCTTCCTCCCCTCTCTCTGCCTACTTGTGATCTGTCAAATAAATAAATAAAATCTTAAAAAAAAAAAGAAAACCTGCACTCATTAATTGATCCAAACCTTTTTTTAAGGGTATTTCGATTTTTAGTCAAACTTTTAGTTTAATAATGAGTTTCAGAGGAGGAAGGAGTCAAGGCTGTGCTCTTGGAATACTGATCATCCAACAATGAGGAGTTCCACCAGCAGCACCTCCCCCGAGATGTCCCCGGCCCCACTCCTCCAGAGTCACACCAGGAAGAGACCTTAATTAATGTCTAGTTAGTTCCTCTGTCCCATCCGCACCACCTCAGCTCCTCCCATCACGAAGTGAACACACACTGTGCACACACACACAACACCCTCTGCCTGGCCAGTGTGTGGAGCCAGGATTCCTTTGCAACAACACCCCTTGGTTTTTGGGGGAACCATCTCTGCGGGGCAGTTATGCTAAGCTCCTCACAGGGTCAGGCTGAGCCTGGTCTTCTCCTGAAACCCCATCTTTCCTCAGCATCTTCTTTCCCTAAAGCGCTCTCCCTCAATAAATCCCTGTGAGGATTTACGAGAATCACAGTCTCGGGTTCTGCTTCTCCTGGGGCCGGTGACACTCTCATCTGCTTTTTTTCTTCATAAAATGGTGGGGTTTCAAAGGGTCTCTCCAGGAAGGATTTTGGCCCTGTTTTTCAGCTGTTAGCTCCACTGTAGAAGCAAGCCTTCCGCGTGGAGTTGACCTTCTCCACCGTGATGACCACCTCGCACGTGCACGCGAAGGCTCTGGAGTGGGCATGTGAGTGTGGATGCTATCGATCTGAGCGCCCCGAGTGGCTCCCTCAAGATCCTGTCTGCAGGGCGATGTCAATGGCAAAACCATGTTCCCAGGTGCGTTGCCTTCCCGGCACTACCGCGACGGAGTACCGCAGGGGGTGCTTAGAATAACAGAACTTTACTGCCTAGAAGTGTGGAGGCTTCAAGTCCGAAATCCAGGAGTCACCAGGGGCATGCTCACTCTGCGACCTGTAGGGAAGAATCCTTCCTTGCCACATCTAGCTCGTCGTGTCTTCTGGCAGTGCTGGTGCTCCTTGGCTGGGAGCAGCATCTGTCCACGCTCTGCTCCTCCTGTCACACCTGCCTTCTCCCTCCTGTGTCTTTTCTCATAAGGACACCAATCGTATTTGATTGGGCCCACCCTTGTCCAGTTATCACCTCATCTTAACTAATTACCTCTGCAATGAACCTATTTCCAAATAAACTCGCGTTCTGGAATATTAGGGGTTAGCTCTTCAATGTACCTTTTTGGGGGGAGGTCACAATTCAACCCATAATACCACCTCTAATACCAATACAAACCCAAATACCAATGCCATTTGTTAGCTGTGGGATGCCACCAATGCTCATGTCTCTTGGCTTCAGCTTCTTCAGCTGTAGGAATGAGAATACCAGGGTGATATGGCCAGAGAGAGGAAGGTGTGTAGTCATGTATGTCCATTTGCCACCATGGTGCCTGGTGTATAGAGGCAGACCTTTTTTCCTGTTTTTTTTTTTGTTTTTTTTTGTTTTTTTTTAAGATTATTTATTTATTTGAGAGAGAGAGAAAGAGAAAGAGAGAGAAAACATGAGCCGGGGAGGAGCAGAGGGAGAGGGAGAAGCAGACTCTCCGCTGAGCAGGGAGCACCCATGCGGACCTCAGTCCCAGGACCCAGGGATCATGGCAGACACTTAACTGCTTAACCAACGGAGCCACCCAGGTGTCCCATGGAGGTAAATCTTTAACAAATGTTGATGCTGTCCTCAGCGGGGCTCTCTTGGCTACCCAAAGGCTAATTGTTATAGCCCCTCCCCTCCCCTAGACCTCACAGTGGAGCTTCCACACTGGAAAGCTCAGATCTGCCCCAAGACCTATAGTATATCAGTGAAAGATTACTGGAGCCTTTCAGGAAGTGAGGCCTCAGGGACCATTACTTAAGTGCCACTCCTGTGACTGCTTGATGAACAACAGGAGTGCTAAGAATATATTGGATGGGACAACCTGGGTGAGTAGAACACTCAAGAAAGGCTCAGCACACAGTCCTTTCTAACAATGACCGCACTACGCGCAAATCAATCCTCCTAAGGCAATTTCCTGTTGCCAGGACAAGCTGTCTGCCTTCTTCTCACCCTCCTGCTGCATTCCCCTTTATGCTGGGCTCCAACAAAGGGGTGAGTGTTCAGCATTTCTCTTAATTGATGCTATGACAGGTCCTTTTGCTGACATATCCTGGCATCTGCCTGCCTCATTCAGAGCAGCTCGGCATTAACCTGACATTGTCAGCTGTTTCCAGAATAATCAGTTCTCTTCCTTTTTTTTTTTTTTTTTAAAGATTTTATTTATTTATTTGACAGGGACAGATCACAAGCAGGCAGAGAGGCAGGCAGAGAGAGAGAGAGAGAGAGGGAAGCAGGCTCCCTGCTGAGCAGAGAGCCCGACGCGGGACTCGATCCCAGGACCCTGAGATCATGACCTGAGCCGAAGGCAGCGGCCCAACCCACTGAGCCACCCAGGTGCCCCATCAGTTCTCTTCCTGATCTGAGTCTCAAAGCTTGCATTGATTTTATTCATTCTAGGATGTGTGTAGGTCATTTCAATAGGCTCTCTCCACCCTCCACCCCTACCCCAAGCTCACCAAACAACAAAGGAAACGAAAAGGTCAACCTGAACTTCAGATTCTCTTGCCCTCTTCCCCTGCAGAAGCTTTTCTCAACAAGTCATTAGTGCTTCTCAAATATTTAAGGTGCAAATGAATCACCTGGGATCTTATTAAATGGAAATGAAGAGTCTGTAGATCTGGGGGAGGTGTGAAATTCTGCCCTCCTAAGGATCCCCCATGTGATGCCCAAGGAGATACTCCACAGACCACACTTAGAACAATGACACCTACACGTGTGGTCCCTCTCCACAAAGGTCCACAGATATGCCAGGGACATGACAGGTGATATGACCAAGGTTTGCTCTGGGTGCTAGAAGAGTAGGAGGGACAGAGGCCCTAATTGACTGGGGATTTAATGGAGACTTCCAAGGAAATGTAATCCAGAGTGAAGAGGGGCCACATGATCTGTGCCTCTAGAAAGGTCGCTCTGGGAATAGCTTGATGTGCAGAGAATGAAGAGGAACCAGCCTGAAGGCAGAGATGCCATGAGGAGGCTTTTGCAATAATCAGGACAAACATGATGAGGTCTGAGGCAGGACCGAGGTGGGGGATGCTGGAGAAGAAGGGAAAGGTTATAGGCATGTACCTGGTTGTGGGGGGGTGATGGAGAAAGAGGATGCAAACCCCATCCCCAAACCTCTAGGTCTGACAGCTGTTCAGGAATGAGAAGCAAGCTTCCTAGCTAGCCACCAAGGGGTGGTGACCTTGGGGAGGAGCCAGGAGAGGACTGCTTGTGCAGGGGAAAGATGAGGAAGGGGATGGTTCACCACTGAACAGGGCTCCAACAAGGAGCCTTTGTGAGAGTGACTTTCAGTTGCAGACAGGTGGGAAAAGAAGCAGGGGGCAGCACAGGAAGCCCCTGGTGGGTAGCAGTAACCAGACCTCTTGGCCAGGAGTTGGTGTAGCTGCTAGGACAGCAGCCTCTGACAGGACAGATGGTGTCCAGGACCCCCATCACATGGTACAAAGCAATGGCCTCTGGTGGATGTCCCAGGTGTCTACTCAGATCCATGGTTTAGTTACTGCTTTTATTTCTACCATTACCTTAGTTCTCCTGTCCTTGAGTTTACTGGGGTAGACGTTCATTTCATGACTTTTATCCTTTTTCCTCTTCTAAGAGAAGCATTTAAGGCCATCCGTTTGCCTGGAAGTATGGCTTCTATGGCATCTCCCAAGTTTTAATATGAGGCGTACTCATTATCATTCAATGCAAAATAATTTAAGCATCCATTAAGACTTCTTCTTTGACCCATGAGTTATTGAGTGAGGTGTTTTTAAAATTTCAAATATGCATTTTTAAAATTTATCTTTCATTTCAAACTTATTTAAATCTGGACAGAGAATATGGTCTGTATGATACTGATTCACTGAAATTTGAGACTTACAGCCTTGTATCTAGCTGATTTTTGAGGATGTTCCATGTGTATTTGAAAGAAGGCATATTCTCCAATTTCAGTACAGAGTTCTGCGTTTTCATTCATATGTTCAACAAATTACTGAGTGTTTGCTTTGTACCAAGCACTGCTATAGGTAAAGGGGATAGAGCAATGCAAAATAGATTAATATCCCTGTTCCCAAGAGTTTCATTCTAGGAGGGTAAATAGAGTGAAAGGCAATAAACAACATATGTAAGTAAAATATAATAATAATAATTGTAAAAGCTTATATAGTCTTACCATCCACCAGGCATTGTTCTAAATGCTACACTGATATGGACTCATTACTTCTCATAACAACCACATGAGATAGGGACCATCATTATCCCATTTAGATAATATGGTACAGGGAGATTAAATAATTTGACCAAGGGTATACACCTAATAAATGGCCCGGGTGGGATTTAAATCCAGCCAGTCAGTCATATTCATATTAGAATATGAGAATCAGAATGTAAAATAACCGTACATAAAATTTAAAAAAGAGACAGAATGAAAATGAGAAAGAGACTATTGAAAGTAAGAAGGCAATTTTAAAAAAAGAACTAACTAGAACTTTTCTTTTTAGTAGGCTCCATGACCAACCTGGGGCCTGAACTCACGACCCTAAGATCAAGAGTCAACATGCTCTACTGACTAAGCCAGCCAGGCTCCCCAACTAGAATTTTGAAAATTAAAAACACCTGTGGATAGGTTAAGCAGAAGATGTAGACAACTTTTTAAAAGATGTATTTATTTATTTTTAGAGAGAGCACGAGTGAGAGAGGCAGAGGGAGAATCTCAAGCCAATTCCCTGGTGAGTGAAGAGACCAAAGTTGGGCTAAATCCCTCGAACCTGAGATCATGACCTGAGCTGAATGCTTAAATGACTATGCCACCCGGGTACCCCCAGATAATCTGAAGAGAAAATTAGTGAGTCAGACCTGAGGCTATTACATAGTATACAACACACAGACAACAAGATGGAAATATCAAAGGGAGTAGTAGCCTCCCAAAGTGAAAGTCTAGTATGTGTCTACTTGGAGTCCAAAAAGGAAAGATGGGAAAGAATGGAGGAGAGGAAATATTTGAAGAGATAAAAGCTGAGAATTTATAGAAAAATGCACATAAACACATTTGTGCAAATGTTTCCATGGATACTACCCATAGCTCTCTGTATGTTCATGGAACCTAGCTAGGTTAAGGACCCCTGTGTAACAGGTACTGGTAATTGCCTATTCACATTCTTTCTCCTCTTCTCCTTTTAATGACCCCAAGTTTATTGGGGGTAGCAGGTACTTTGTTCCTTGGGATGGCCATGTGACTCAATTCTGGACAATGAGATAAAAAGTTTAGGGAAAAGAAATAAACTCAGTTGACCTGTGTCTTTTACCTTTTTTTTTTTTTTTAAAGATTTTATTTATTTATTTGACAGAGAGAGATCACAAGTAGAGAGAGAGGCAAGCAGAGAGAGGGAGGGAAGCAGGCTCCCCGCCAAGCAGAGAGCCCGATGCGGGACTCTATCCCAGGACCCTGAGATCACGACCTGAGCCGAAGGCAGCGGCTTAACCCACTGAGCCACCCAGGCGCCCTGTCTTTTACCTTTTACCCTTCACGATCCTTCTTGGAACTTGAAGGCAATGCTCGGAGCCTTGGCAGCTACCTTATGACCGCGTGGAAGGAAGCTCATGCTAAAGATGGTCAAATAGAAGACAGGAAGCCCAAATGCTCTTTGTGGATAGACTACTTCCAGATTTGGTGTATAAGGACAGTAACTCCCTCTTGGTAAAGCCACCACTATTAGGTTTCTACTAAACAAAATCCTCCTTGCCTTCCATTTACCCACAGCACCAGACAGTCTCTAGGCCAGAGAGAGGTAGAATGTTACAGTCCAGTAAATATTTGTGTTCACTTTAGACCTCAGTCTCTTAAGAAACAGTCACTGTTTCTTGTTCCATGACACCATTTCCAGCCCATAGAAAAAGCAAGAATAGTGAGAAAATCTTTTTAAACAGGAGCTTTTTCTCTACCACCATAAACCTTTTTTTAGAATGATATTCTTTTAGTGCTCGCTTCGGCAGCACATATACTAGAATGATATTCTTTTAGAAAAATCTTCTCTTGCCATCCTGGAGTCCTTCTGTTCCTCTAACTACGCCCAAACCACAAAGTGCCAACTGAGATACAACACTGGGATATGGTAAAGGCCTGCGATTCCTTCTTCCTAATCTTTTTGATCTGTTTGTTTTTTTTTTCTTCCTCCTCCTACCCAGCATTTTCATTTTCCTTTTCCCCGTTGCCTTTCCCTCTTCTGTCCCTGAACCCCACCATCTGGATGTTTCTCAGTCCAGGTGAATGTATGGCTGGCCTCTGGCTCTGAAGCTTCTGGTGAGATTGGGGCAAGAAATCATCTTAAAGCCTCTCACTGTTGCATCTTCGATCTTAGCTAGTGGTAGCCACCTGGCTCAAGGAGACAAGTCAGAACTTACTCTGGGCACAGAGTCATGCAAATGCCTTTTTCAAAATGAGTAATTCACCTACCATACTGAGTAAGAGCCTCCAGATGTCATAACATCACAGTGTAAACAATGAGGTCTTCGTTTTCAAATACGGCATTGAAATGATGGTACCAGTCTTTTCCTTTTCCCCTCCCTTCCTTTCTCTCTCTCTTTCTTTTTCTTTCTCGTGTGCAACACGAGCAATCACTTTATTCTCCCTTGCTCCAAGAACTGCCCATGAAGATATTAGGTAAGAGCCACATATAGGTCTCCCTCTTTTGGGAAATCTTACGTTGCATAAATCAAGGCTTCTGGCCATGCCAACGTATACCATGAAAGACTCTTGATTTTGCAAATATGGCAAAGGAATCTGCTTGGGAAGCAGATGTATCTGTCCTCCTCTCCTTTCCCATTTATATGAAGGAAGGAAAGTGAAAAGAAAAGAACACAGTCCAGTGTTAAAATAGCATGTCCCATAGATGAGCAGAGAGTTAGGGGCTTTCAGCTACTAATGGAACATGGAAGGAGCGCTCTGGAGATCCAGCTGTACTAGTAAATTAAACACTTCTGGAAATTGCCAGTGTCTGAATTAGAAACAGTCATAAAAGCTGCTATGTTTATTCTGAACTAAGTGATTTCTAAGCTAAGGCTTACTTTTAAATTCCTTTGACGAAAGGGAAACAATGATTATTTTAAAAACAAATGTTGTCTTTAAGATTTGGAAAGTAGGGGGGCACCTGGGTAGCTCAGTCGGTTAAGCATCCAATTCCTGATCTCAGCTCAGGTCTTGATGTCAGGGTCATGAGTTTAAGCCCTGTGTTGGGCTCCATGCTGTGTGATCTAAAATGTGGAAAGTAAGATTGTCAACGGGGTCCTTAAATCTAGTAATCCTTCCTTCTCCCTGGATCTACCCTCACCACAAAGCAAAGAAGTATAGAAACACCTGCCAAGGGGAGCCTGGGTGGCTCAGTCGGTTAAGTGTCTGCCTTCAGCTTGGGTTGTGATCCCAGGGTCCTGGGATCTAAGCCCCATGTGGGGCTCCCTGCTCAGTGGGGAGTCTGCTTCTCTCTCTCCTTCTACCTGCCCTTCCACCTGCTTGTGCTCTTGTTCTGTCAAATAAATAACTAAATAAATAAAATCTTATTTAAAAAAAAAAAAGAAACATCTGCCAAAACCAAGTCAGTTATTCTGAAAATCAACAAAATTATTTATACCCTTTAGGGAAACCTAGAGAAAGTCAGTTAGAAGCCATGGTACTGAACAGCTTATTGGTTAAATCAGGCTCCTTGTCTTTCTGTTTTGCTAATGGTATGGAATTTTTACTTTCCTAATCATTAACTTTGGCTATCTAGGGAGATCCCACTGGACTTGGTTTGTTCATTCTTTCTTGAGTGACATTTCCCCCAGCTTAATGGCCTAAAAGCATAATGAGGTGACTGAATCACAAGTAATAATAATTTTAAAAATCTAGTCAGGAACACAACTCGACTCATTACCATGAAGAAGTAGCATTCTGATGAGGAAAGGACATCACGCAAGAACACGGAGAATCCATAAGCACCACCATATACGTGTACTGGTTACTACATCCCAGGCACTGTCTTAAGCACTTACCTGTATTCACTCATTTAGTACTACTAAAAACATTTTACAGAGGAGGAAAATGAGGCACAGAGAGGTTGAGTAATTTGCTTAAGGTAACACAGCTAGGAGTGGGCAAGTTGATATGTCACCCAGGCAGCCTAGCTTGAGACTGGACTTGAGCCTGGGCTGGCTCGGCCCTTTCAAGGGAGAGGAATGAGAAAGTCATGGAAAGAAGTTAAAGGTACATAAACAGACATTAATATCTCTAAATGCACATTGATCAGTGTATCAAATATCCAGAGACTAGGTTTAAAACAATGGACATTTCTTCTCCTACGGTTCTGGAGGCCAAAGTCCAAGATCAAGGTGTCAACAGGACCATACTCCTCCTGTGGCCCTAAGGGAAGACACTTCCTTGCCTCTCCCAGCTTGTGGCGTCTCCGGGTGTGTCTTAGCATGTGGCAGCCCAACTTCAATCTCTGCCTCCACCTCTGCAGGGCCAGTGCCTCTCTCCTATGTGTGTCTCTTATAAGGGCACCTGTCACTGGTTTAGGGCCCACCTGGATAATCCAGGGTGATCTGGCCTCAAGATCTTTAACTTAATAACATCTGCCAAGATCCCTTTTCCAAATAAGGTCACTGACAGGTTCCAGAGGTTAAGATGTGAACATAATCGGGGGCACCTGGGTGACTCAGTGGGTTAAAGCCTCTGCCTTCGGCTCAGGTCATGATCCCAGAGTCCTGGGATCGAGCCCCGCATGCTTCCCTTCCTCTCTCTCTGCCTCTCTCTCTGCCTACTTGTGATCTCTCTCTCTCTCTCTGTCAAATAAATAAACAAAATCTTAAAAAAAAAAAAAAAAGTGAACATAATCGCTTTGGCAACCACTGTTGAACCCACCACAGACAATGAGGACTTCATGATGTTGTAAGAAACAGAAAACTCCTCTCCACCTGGCTGCAATAACAAAGCAGATCTCTTGGCTCACTCGGCGGAACGGTCCAGGGGAGATCTGGCTTCAGGTAAGGTGTGCAGGACTGGCTCCATTCTCCGGCAGGCTCTGCCCTTACTGTCTGCAAGGGCTGTCGGTGGCTCGTGGGCTCCTGTTCCAGTTCACACGGGTGAGAGAAGCTTCTACCTCCCGGAAACCCCCGTCCGTGTTCCGTGCCTCCCATCAGCTCCGCCTAAGCCGTGTGCCCATCAGGTCAAGGTTGTGTTAGGAGGTGACCCACAAATGTCCACGCTGGGCCCTTGGTCCCAACTTCCTTTGACTTTCTGAGGTGGGTGTGGCTTCTTTCATCTTCCAGAAGTTGAAATGCAGATTCAGAAAAAAAGTAAGGGCTAACTTGGTCAAAGTCACTCACTGAGCAAAGGGACAGAACGAAGACTGACAGCTCTGCTGGGCGGCAGGGCCTTCCCCTTGCGGGCAGCCAGCCCCGGGGCCCAGTCTCTTTTCTGCGTCCCCGCGAGCCACCGGTGGCCTCCTGGGAGCTGTGCCGTGATGGATAAGAGCGGCTTAGCCGAAACTAAAAAAAAAAAAGAAAGAAAGAAAGAAAGAAAGAAAGAAAGAAAGAAAGAAAGAAAGAAAGAAAGAAAGAAAGAAAACGTCAAGGGGAATTACAACCACCACAGAGCTCTCCGGAGAACAAGCAACCGGAGGGTCTGAGAGAAAAAACGAGAAGCATAGCTCAAAAATTAAATCCTGCCTCAGCTTTTGGTGTGACGGCCACTGACGGTTTCGTTCCCCAAACTGGGGGAGTCTCCGAACTTTGGGCAAACGTGGTTGACAAGTCATACTCCGAGAGCGGAAGTATCTTCTCTTCCGGCCTCCTGGGTCTCGGCGGCAAAAACGAGAGGCAGAAGGAGGTGTGGCGGCGCGGCGAGCGCGGAGGGGAGAGCCTCGTTGTGGGGCTGCGGCTGCCCTCGCGCCTTCGGGAGTCGTCGCCCTGTGGCGGATGGGGCGACCCTGCAGGCGGAAGAGGAAGTACAGGGGCGGGGCCGGGCCGAGAGCGGCGAAGCCCCTCGGGGCTAAATGGGGCTGATGCAGACCGTGGGCCGCGCGCGCGCCGCGGCCTCGGTGAGGGAAGAGTGCCTCGTTGCACCGCGCGCTCGCCGCATCCTGCTCATCGCAAGGGTTTCAAGGATTAGTCGCACAATAAATGTCCTGGTAAATAAGACCCAAAAGCAAAACAAAAAACGATATTCAGTATATTCATTTCTGCCTTCCCCGTTGTATCAGTGAGAAAATGCTGTTCAGGACCCCCTGAGCCTGGCTCCCTCGTCCTTCGTGCTCACGGAGGCAAGCCAGCCATTCTGGTACCCCTGGGCGAGGGGAGTGACAGCAGGATCCAGTCCTGGGGAGGAGGCCGTTTGCCAGCACTGAGGAGTTGTGAGTTTTATGAGACCTATTATTATAGGAAGGGCTTGGAAGGTTTCTCAGTTCCGGGGCGCCTGGGTGGCTCAGTGGGCTAAGCCTCTGCCTTCGGCTCAGGTCATGGTCTCAGAGTCCTGGGCTCGAGCCCCGCCTCAGGCTCTCTGCTCATCTGGGAGCCTGCTTCCCCCTCTCTCTCGAACCAAAACAAGTGTCTGTCTTGCTCTGTTATCCTGGATTGCTGAAGACACAATTACCTAAAAATTTAAAAAGGGAGAGATGGGTGTAGTAGTGGAGGTCCCAGATTGGCAGGTCCCTTTTCCAATGTCAAGTTACCCAGAGGGCTGGTTGAGCTCACAGTCACATGCTTCTGGGTGGCTATAGCTCCCTGCTCCAGGCACTTAGCTTTGTGATGGTCTGTATATCGCTCTGTCTCCCCACCAGAATGGGAAAGGAGAGGGCAGAGCCTACCTTCAGGCCCTTGGGCTTGGTCCACAGTAAGCTCTCAGTATGCGTTTGCTGAATAAATGCATGAATGAACATCCCTGCCCCAAAGCAGAAAGTACTGTTCTAGTCACCACAGATTTGGCATCTCCCCTCCCTTGGCTATAGCACTGCACAGGTTTTTGCGGTCCTTTTCCTACAGTGCAAGAAGAGAAGTTCCTTTCAGGCACATAGTCCTTCCTCAGCTCACCCGTCATTTATTAGATCCTAGCTTGCTTTTTTTTACATTTTGTGTAGTCTGACCAAGACGACACTCCTATAGCCATGATTAATTCCAGCAAAGTTCTGCTTTGATTTAGAAAACACAACTTCCCTGAAGGAATGGGTCTAATCTTATTCCATTAGGTAATGCTTTCACTATTTAAAATCCTCCCTGGGAAACTGGATCGTTCAGATCCCAGGTGCCCCCACCCCAGGAGGAACTGAATGCCCCAAGAGGAGCTGGCAGAAGGGAAAGTGTGTGTGAGGCAAAGGATGGCTTCTCGCCACCTTTCCCCCTGTTATCCCTAACTCAAACCCTGGCCAGCATAGGTGTCATGTTGCCATCTCTGTCCCCCTCAAGAAGAGGGTGCGACAATCTTATTCATACTTCAGCGATGGTGTGTTACAGCCTCTTAAAGACAGGCCTGGTCTGGGGCGCCTGGGTGGCTCAGTGGGTTAAGCCGCTGCCTTCGGCTCAGGTCATGATCTCAGAGTCCTGGGATCGAGCCCCGCATCGGGCTCTCTGCTCGGCAGGGAGCCTGCTTCCTCCTCTCTCTCTGCCTGCCTCTCTCCCTACTTGTGATCTCTCTGTCAAATAAATAAACAAAATCTTTAAAAAAAAAAAAAAAGACAGGCCTGGTCATTTTGCAAAACATAAGAAATTAATAAGTCTAGGCAATTACCATCAGCAGCTGCTAACATCACAAAGAGAGAGGTAATCAAGCTGGATAGAAGAATAGCGCTATCTAATCTTTTTTTTTTTTTTTTTAGATTTTATTTATTTATTTGACAGACAGAGATCACAAGCAGGCAGAGAGGCAGGCAGAGAGACAGGAGGAAGCAGGCTCCCTGCTGAGCAGAGCCCGATGCGGGACTCGATCCCAGGACTCCGAGACCATGACCTGAGCCGAAGGCAGCGGCTTAACCCACTGAGCCACCCAGGCGCCCCAAACGCTATCTAATCTTGACAAAAGAATCAAACCCGAATGTGATCAGGCCTCTATAGCCAAGGAACATATTACAGTAAATAAAGGGGACAGAAGGATACACTCAAGTGCCACCACAGGATGCAATCAGCACAATCTGTACCTTGGGAAATGCTATGGGACTGATGAGCCAGTTTCTTAAATAACAGAGAGAATCAGACACGTCAACCTATCACAGTGTATGGGTCTTACTGATTCTGATTCAAATAGGTTTTGTTTTTTTTTAAATATAGGATTTAACATTGATGGAAATTGAACATTGACTAGATATTTGATAATATTAAAGTATGACAGTTCATTGAGGGAGTGAAAATAGTATTTTGGTTTTTTTTTTTTTTTTAAGATTTTATTTATTCATTTGACAGAGATCACAAGTAGGCAGAGAGTAGGACAGAGAGGGAGGAAGGGCAGCAGGCTCCCCACTGAGCAGAGAGCCCGACTCAGGGCTCTATCCCAGGACCCTGAGATCATGACCCGAGCCGAAGGCAGAGACTTTAACCCATTGAGCCACCCAGGTGCCCCTGTGGTTATTTTTCTAAGAAGAATCCTTATCTTTTAGATAGATATGCTGACATATTGGCAGATGAAATGATGTGAAGATCTGAGATTTGCTTCCAAGTAACCTGGGGCAGGGGGTGCAGGTTGGGGTGGGGGATGCCTAAATCCCGTTAGTTATTCATTAAGTCCTGTACTTTTTTTTTTAAGATTTTATTTATGTATTTGACAGAGAGACAGTGAGAGAGGGAACACAAGCCGCGGGAGTGGGAGAGGGAGAAGCAGGCTTCTTCTTGCTGAGCAGGGAGCCCGAAGCCACCCAGGCGCCCCAGTCCTGTACATTTTATCTTTCTAAATATTCCTCAGATTCATCTTTTCATTTCTCCTTGAGGGCCCTTCTAACTGGGTTGCCTGCTTCTAATCTCAAACTGCTTGATCCCTCCTCCCTTACCAACTAGATCCATCTATCTAAAATGACCCTTCCATTCTCCTCCTTAAAACCTTCCAGTGGGGGTGCCTGGGTGGCTCAGTCGGTTCAGCGTGCACTCTTGGTTTTGGCTCAGGTCACCAGCTCATGTGTCGTGAGACAGAGCCCCCACATCCCCACGGGCTCAGTGGGGAATATGCTTGAGAGTGTCTCTCTCTGCCCCTCCCCCCACTTGTGAGCACGTGCACACCCTCTCTCCCTCTCTTAAAAAAACAAAAACAAAACCTTTGTGAGGCCTGGGTGGCTCAGTTGGTTAAGCATCAGCCTTTGGCTCAGGTCTCAGGCCGTGATCCCAGGGTTCTCCCTCCCTCCTTGCTCAGCAGGGAGCCTGCCTCTCCCTCCACCTGTCACCTGTCACACCTGCTGCTTGTGCACACTAGCTCTCTCTCTCGCTCTCCTCTCTGACAAGTAAATAAATAAAATCTTAAAAAAAAACCAAAAAAACAAAACCGAAAACCTTCAGTGGCTCCCCACTGCCTGCTCTTGTCCTCCACTCAGTCTCATCTGTTGTTCCCTGTCCTCCCCATTACATGGACAGCCCAGAACTGCTTGCAGCTTTTCTCTACGCCATTCCTCCTGCCAGCATCACCTCCTTTCACCTTGCCTGGCTAACACCTTCTCCTGCCTCTCTTCCAGGCTCAGTGTAGGTGTTACCTCCTTCAGGGAACATTCTTTGTATCCTTCCCTCACTCTCACCTTCACCTTCATCTTCACCTTCCACCCCAGGCTGGCTTGGAAGCGCATCCTGTGTGTATCTCCATGTGTATATCTCCATGAACTTAATACATGGTACTATAATTATTCATTATACACTGTGAGCTCCTTGACATGAAGGACAATGTCTTACTCATCTATTTTTCTCTTTGTTCCCAATAACTAGCATAGGGCCCAGTGCACAGTAGGTGCTCAATAAATATCTGGGACAGGATGATACTTACTTAACACAGATGATTCACCTTCTGGTGGGTGACTTCCAGACAGTAACAAGAATAACCGATAAGAGATATTTTCCTCGTGTCCTTCAAAATCCACAGGCTGTCACCAACCATGCCTAAGTGTACAGCCTGCTGGCAGGCAAGTGTTAAACAGCAGAGGGGTCTCTGGGATCAGGAGCCTCAGGACCTTCCCCCGTTTTAGTAATTGGAGTAGGGAGGTGCTTCTCTTAGAATTAGTTGGGGAAACGAACTCACCATCTATGGGAGTTTTAGTATTTCCTCAAGCAGGTATCACCAGGTAACAGATGGAATTTACAATCAATTGCCTTTTATGAACCTGCTCCTTAACCTATATCCCAGGTCCTACAATTCCCCTGCACAATCTATTTATTCTTCATATTAGAACCAGAGTGACTCTTACATGTAAGCCAGATCCTGAAAGGATACTATACCATCACAAAGTCAAGGCACAGTGTGAAGACATTAAATATTTTACCATTTTACTGATGTTCTTTTGATATATAAGAAGTGATTGAAGTTAGAAGACAAGGTACCAGCCTCACCCATTATAATTACTTCCCTACAGGTGACTTTGAATAGGGAACTGGGCCTCTCTGGGCCTTAGTTTTCTCAATAATAAAATGAAGCTATAATTTTTTAAATTTGAACTAATTACTTAATTGATTTAGAAAGTGAGAGAAAGAGGGAGTGTGGGGGAGGGGTAGAGAGAGAGGGAGAGAGAATCTTAAGCAGACTTCACACCTAGCGTGGAACCCAACATGGGGCCCCCTCTCACAACCCTGAGATCATGACCTGAGCTGAAATCAGAAGTCAGATGCTTAATTCACTGAGCTACCCAGGAGCCCCTGTAATTTTTTAAAAGTAACCTCTAGGCCCAATGTGGAGCTTGAAATCAGGGGCCCAAGATCAAGAGTCACATGCTCCACTGACTGAGCCAGCAGGTGCCCCTAACATGAAGCTGTAATTTTCATTGTGATAACATTTTAGCATGCTTCCAAGTCTAAAAATTTAAGATTTGATGGCTTTGATTAAAAATCAAAAAGTCTGGGACGCCTGGGTGGCTCAGTTGGTTGGACGACTGCCTCCGGCTTAGGTCATGATCTCGGAGTCCCGGGATCGAGTCCCACATCGGGCTTCCAGCTCCATGGGGAGTCTGCTTCTCCCTCTGACCTTCTCCTCGCTCATGCTCTCTCTCACTGTCTCTCTCTCGAATAAATAAATAAAATCTTTAAAAAAAAATAAAAAAGTTTAAGAGTACTAATTCTTGTGGTCTTGTGGTATAAATCCTCATGTGGTACCAATCATATTAGTTGAAGTTCTCCAGAAAAGCAGAACTAATAGCAATTGGTTCACGCTGTTATGGGGGTTGGCAAGTTGGAGATCTACAGATAATGTCAGCAGGCTGGAAATTCTGACAGGACATGATGTTGTATCTTGAGTCCTAAGAACTCAGTCTTTGCTCTTAAGGCTTTCAACTGACTGGGTGAGGGTCATCTGCTTCATTCAAAGTCTCATGACTGAAATGTTAAGCACATCCAAAAAATTATCTTCACAGCAACATCTTGACTGGTGTTTGGCTAAACAGCTAGGTACCCTCACCTAGCCATGTTGACATAACGTTAACCATTGCACTGATAGAGCCTTCAGTTAAAATCTTGTCCTTTTTTTTTTTTTTTTAAGATTTTATTTATTTATTTGACAGAGAGAGACACAGCGAGAGAGGGAACGCAAGCAGGGGGGAGTGGGAGAAGGAGAATCAGGCTTCCCATGAAGCAGGGAGCCTGATGAGGGGCTCAATCCCAAGACCCTGGGGATAATGACCTGAGTCAAAGGCAGACGCTTAACGACTGAGCCACCCAGGTGCCCCATCCTTTTATTTCCATCTTCTTTCCATGAAGACTCTTCCTTGTCCTTCAGGATCTCTCAGTCCAGCTGGGAGAAGGATCCCACAGACTTCTGCCATGGAACAGAGGAGTGCACTGGACCACAAGAGCCCAGATGATGGGTCTTGGAAAGGTGTCGTCTTCTCCTCCATTCTCCTCCTTGTGTCCCCATGCTCCCAGGAAATGAGGAAAATGACTCTCTGGTTAATAAATTATTCTCTTCTGAGTTTGGTTTGTGGCTCACATGAGCCAATCCCCAAAAGGGCAAATTAATTTTGTGTTAATCGTATTGCTAAATATATAGTATATAGTCAAAAATATGGAACTGGGCAAGGAAACCAACAATTTTTTTTTAAGATTTCATTTATTTATTTGAGAGAGCACAGAGGGAGAGGGAGAAGCAGACTCCCCACTGAGGAAGAGAGCCCCATGCAGGGCTTGATCCCAGGACCCTGAGATCATGACCTAAGCTGAAGGCAGATGCTTATCTGAGTGAGCCACCCAGGTGCCTTGCAAACCAACAATTTAATGGAAGGTTCTGAGGAAACAGGTTTGGGGGTAGGCAGAGTATCAAGAAAGCTCTCTAGAGAAGGTGACATTTGAAATGAATTTGGAAGGTCAGATGAGGAGTTATCTAAGTGGCAAAGGTTTGGAAAGGCATCTCCTGCAGGGGACCAGCAGGTGTGAAAGAAGCTGTGTGAAGCACATGCCCAGCCACCTGTAAGTTCCCATAGCGCTCTAGCATAGGCCTAACCGACCTCTCCGTTTGCTCCATGTCTGTCTCCCCCACTGACTGATGAAGGCACAGACAGAGGTCATTTATTTCTGTATTCCCAGCACTTAGCTAGGAATACGCCTGGCAAATAGGATACCTAATGAATACTGATCAAAGGACATTGGGTTCAAGTTCAGTTTTGGTCATAGTGTGGGTTCATCTCTAACCCTTGCCAAACTTTTGGCAGTCCTTGCAGTCCACAAAGAGGACTGAGAAAGAAAGAGGGAGGGAGACCTTTTGCCGCAGCTGCTCCCTCTTAACTGAAAAACAAAGTGGATGTTCTACCATTGGTGCAAAAGTAACACCAGTAAGGGTGCCTGGGTGGCTCAGTGGGTTAAGCGTCTGCCTTCGGCTCGGGTCATGGTCTCAGGGTCCTGGGATTGAGCTCCGCATCGGGCTCTCGGCTTAGCAGGGAGCCTGTTTCCTCCCACCCCCGCCCCGCCTGCCTCTCTGCCTACTTGTGATCTCTCTCTCTCTGTGTCAAATAAATAAAGTCTTTTTTAAAAAAAAGTAATACTTATAAGAAATGGAACTTGAAAACAGTTTTTGAAAATGTGGATATTATAAATGTGTTCACACTCAGTAAACTTAAAAAAAAAAAAAAAGAAAGGTGGGGGAAGGGAGTGCCTGGCTGGCTCATTTGGAAGAGCATGTGACCCTTGATCTTGGTGTCATGGCATTGAGCCCCATGTTGGGTATAGAGATTACTAAAAGAAATAAACTTAAAAAAAAAAAAAAAATCTCCATACTGAGCATAGAACCTGATGTGGGGCTTGAACTCATAACCCTGAGATCAAGACCTAAGCTGAGACCAAGAGTCAGATACTCAACCAACTGAGCCACCCAAGCATCCCCCAAAAATAAGCTTAAAAAAATCTTAAAAATGTGTTCACACTATCTGAAAGCCATCCATTAAGTAAGTGTTTTTTGAACAAATGAGTGAGCATATCCTGATGGCCGCAAGGTGTAGGTGCTATTCTCAGTGCCATAGATCATTTTGGCACAAGGGTATTAAAACATGCAGCTCTCTCTGTGCTGTCTTCTTTAGTTTTACATCTAATGCTTTAAAAGGACAAAAGACACTGCTGGGGATCAGGAGAACCAGCTCTCAGTAATCCCACCAATGTCTCAGGGGATTTGGAGCCACAGTGAAGAACAGAGAAACCAACAGTTAGCACTGCCCCTGCCTTCTCCACGCCACGGGCCTGGAAATTTCAGTTACTATAGCTACAAGCCTGTCTCTTAGGGAGCGCAGTACACCAGGCAGTAGACTCCCTAAAAAAGGCCCTGCTGGTCATATGAGCTGTAGATCTCCGCCAAAATAGAGATGTTTTCTCTTGGAACTTATAATTAATGAAGGAACACTCAATAGTGTGCACGTGACAGAACAAGATACAGTAAATATAATGGGTCTGCTTCCCTCAGATGGGATGGAAAGAAACAGCCTAGTCCATTATGAGAGCTGAGAGGAAACAAAACGCTGGACCCTATAATTATTTGTTCATTGTGAAACGTCTTCGGCTGTTGGACGTGGCATGCTTCCGGAAGGCACATGCAGGAAACACATTAGGGGAATCAAAAAAACCCAAACCCCTTTCAGATGGGGAATCGGAGCAAGTTTATGGTATGCCATCTAATAAACAAGAATGACATATCTATACAATGCCTTTTAATTTCTACAAAATTTTTAAAAAGAGTTTATTTATTTATTTGACACAGAGAGAGCACAAGCAGGGGGAGCGGCAGAGGGAGAAGGAGAAGCAGGCTCCCCACTGAGCAGGGAGCCCGATGTCGGGCTCGATCCCAGGACCCTGGGATCATGACCTGAACCAAAGGCAGTAGCTTTTCAACTGAACCACCCAGGCACCCCATACAACACTTTCTTGTGTGATTGAATTTAGTATAATCCTGTAACATCCTTCTGGGAGTGTTAAAAGGCAATGCCCACTCCCTTTCAGAGCCAATGTCTCTTTAAACCTGAGCTTCAGGGAACCTGTGTGGCTCAGTCGTTGGGAGTCTACCTTTGGCTTGGGTCATGATCCCAGGGTCCTGGAATCAAGCCCTGAGTCAGGCTCTCTGCTCAGTGGGGAGACCGCTTCTCCCTCTCCCACTCCCCCTGCTTGTGTTCCTTCTCTTGCTGTCTCTCTGTCAAATAAATAAATAAAGTCTTTAAAAAAACCCAAATAAACCCGAGCTTCAAAGATGCCACATGGTTTGTCCAACGCCACCAAGACCATCAGCGCAGGGACTGAGGAGGCAGCTCGGACTCGTACCCACGTCTCTCGACCCTCCATTCAGCAAGCTTACTCCTACATCCAGGGATGATTTAAAAAATAACTCACTTTCCTATCTGAACCCTTGGAGAAACAATTTAGATGAAATGATTTTCTAGAAGCCAATATCATGGACGTGATCACAGAACTCAGAGAGAGGGCCACATAAGAGGCTTTTACAAACTGGTATCTTGGAGCTCTGTGGCAGATTTATCAAGAGGAATCAGTCTTTTGGCATTTTTGAAGGAAAAAGTTAATCATAGCTAAGTTTGTGAAAGGATTTTCTTCCCTGAATCTATTTCCTTTGCTTCTGAATTAAATTCTAATATTCACACTGAAGCAGCACATTTGTTCCTGACTAAAATAAAGGACCATCTAAAGGCACAGAAACTGTTAAGTCAGAGCAGAGGCATACAAAATAAAAATATTACAGTCCCCTAACTTCCTCATAGGACCTCTGGCCATAGCTAAGAAAAATAGCCAAACCTTTCATAACACTTAACATATACCAGGCACTGTTCTAGGCACTTTACACATATTAACTCATCTAATCCTCCCAAAACCCTAGAATGAAGGAACTGTTACCATCTTGACTTTGTGGATGGGGAAAGCAAGGTGAAGAAGCTTGCCTGAAGTCACACAGCCTGTCTTCAGTGGATCTGAGGCTGGAGCCTGAGCCGTCCTGGGGCCAGTCCAGGTCTCAACCACAAGACCGAGTCTAACGTGTAGTTGAGTCTTCTTTCTGACGGGAGCAGTTTGGACAGAAAACTTCTGGGTTTTCTCCCCACCCAGTCACCGGTTCCTAATTTGTGAGACGTGCATTAACAATGCAGTGGACCATTAAAAATTCTGGTTACTAACCCACGTCCTAACACGGGAACCAGAAATAACCTGATGTGGAGAAGCAACCATAGGATGCAAAACTGCCCATTGCACTCTGACTTAAAACTGTATTCATATGCATCTCAATTTTAGTTTTATACACACACACACGGATATGAAGACAAATAAATGAGAAACAGACTAAATATGAACATTGGCTGTTTTGTGAGGGAGATGGAAACCTGGGTGATTTTTTTTGTCTTTATCCATTGATCTAATCGGCCCAAGTTTTCTTCAGTGAGGAAATCTGTATAATGAAGGTATAAAATTTTAAATCATGTCATAATTGGGAGCAATATAGGTAAATCTCACTAGGGAATAAGGAGTGTCGACTAGAAAGAGTTTCAGGGACACCTGGGTGGCTCAGTCAGTGAAGCATCTGACTTTGGCTGAGGTCATGATCTCAGGGTCCTGGAATTGAGTCCTGCATTGGGCTCCTTGCTCAATGGGGAGCCTGCTTCTCCCTCTGCCTGCTACTCCCCCTGCTCGTGCTCTCTCCCTCTTTCTCTGACAAACAAATAAAGTCAAGAAAGAAAGAAAGAAAGGAAGGAAGAAAGGAAAAAAGGAAGGAAGAAAGAAAGGAGGGAAGGACGGAAGGACGGAAGAAAGAAACAGTTGTAAAATTCAGGTTGCCATGACAGGATTGGTTCTTGAACTTGACTTTAGATGGTGGGCTAGCCTGGGAAGAAAGCATAATAAAGGGATATGGGGGTTGCACACATCCTGCTTGCCATTCGGTGGACCACACAGGCACCACACTGGGGGGTATTGCCAGGTGTCACCACAACCCCACCCGAGCGAGAGAACCCAGTCTTCTTTTCTGCTGCTTGGTTACACATGCTGAGACAGGATGGATTCACAGGCACCAAAAGGGCACATCTCTGACTCTCACAGTTGAATCTAAGTATTCCTTGTCACCTTCCTGCCTCTTTGGCTGCAGCCAGAGGGAAGGGAAGGGGATGAACACGGCCATGCTCTGCAGCTGGTCCTGTTCATTTCTGTTAGTAATACCTCCTGGTTGTACCCAAAAGTCCTCCCATCAAATCTCTGGCAACTGATGCTCTATTTCTTTTTCAGATAAGCTCAACCATTCTTTGGAGAGACAGGCTTAAACTCTGAACATTATCTTCTGTACCACTCAGTATCATCTTATCCAAATGGAGAGCTTCTGTGTTGGAACATGCAATGAAACGTAGGTTGTAGTCTCTGTTCTCCTAGAGATTACAGTTCAGCTGCATGAAGAAATGGCAATACAGGAAGATTTACAGATACTAATTTTAAAGTACATAAAAGTAAAAAACCTTGTGTTGCTGGTTGTCTTCCACAATAACCGCAAGCTTCTTGGGGGCTGGGATTGTTTTGTGTTTCTTCACATACCCTGCAGTGTTCCTAGAGTGCCTTGAATACAGTAAGGCCATTTCATAAATGTTTTGGACTAGAAATTATACATCACTCCTAAATGTATAGCCGGTAGGTGCCTCTATCCTAAGGAAGGCGAGCTGCTTCCTCTCCGAAGATGTCAAAATCGAGATGACCTGACTACTCATGGACTAGGGGAGAAAAGCAGATTTTCGTCACTTTTTGGAAAACAAGGACTCAACATCAAGCGGGTCCTGATTGAAGTTAAAAGAGCAGTGCCTTCCAGAAGGCTCTTCTAACTTAAAATGTCAGGATTTCTTTTCCTCAGAAAGGGATATTTTTAAAAAATGTGCCTTGAAATTCCTCAATAAAAAGGCTAGATGAACATTATTTGGGAAATAAGGAATCAAAAACATTGTATGACTATGCAGAAAATAAATAGATTTAAATTCATAGAAGGGAATTTTTGGGTCATATAGTAACCTGTGGATGGGAGTTATTTTTGAGCGGAAGGCAGGCAAAAGTGCACATTTGTATTGTTTGAAGCCTGTATAACCAGAATGTAGTCATGTATAATTTCTACCAATAAGGGAGGGAGAAAAGGGAAAAGGAGGGTGGGGAGGAGGAGAGGCTACTATTGTCAGTAAGGAAGGTCAGGAAATGTGTTATTTAACCAGGCACATGGTCATGATTCAACAATACAAGTGTTCTGTTGCTAATGATGAAACAGGAAATGTTCTTAGTAAGCAACTGAGTGATCTCCGCTTCAGGGAGGAAAACACATGAGGAGAAAGGGAGTCATAGGGAGTGCGGTTGTAGTGGGAGGGTTAGCTGACGTAAAGAAGCAATGCTTAGAGAGGGAAGGAGGGACTAGATGATAACCAAACCAGCAAGTCCCTTGTACCTGTTGACCAGCCAATTTCAACCTAAGCCTATGAGATTTTGAATCTACTGGCCTCTGATAAGTCTTGGGATTTGCTTTTTCTTTAAGTTTTCCAGGTGAATCTGGTTTAGATGGACTTTCTCTAGGCCAGTGGTTCTCAAATGGATGGTTTGGACCCTCCACGGGCATTCGGTAACACACAGCTACATTTTTGATGGCCACTACTGACATGTAGCATGTAGAACCTGGAGGTACTACTAAACACCCTACGATCCACCGGACAGTCTCCCCAACCTGTCAACAATACCACTGCTGAGAAACCTTGCTCCAGGCTTTAAACGGTGAAATAATACTCAGTCACTTAAATACATATAAAGTGGTTTCTCTGAGCCAGGCAGTATTTTAGGCACATAGATATAGTGGTGAACTAAACAAAGTGTTGCTCCCAAGAAGCTGAAACTAGAGGAAATAGACCATGACCAGATAAATAAATACATAATAATTAAGTAGTGACAGGTGCTATGCAGAACTATAAAGCAAGCTAAGGGAATAAAAAGTAGTTGGTGCTATTTTATTTTGTTTCATTGTTTTAAAAGATGTATTTATTTCAGAGAGAGAGAGTGCACATGCATGTTGGAGGAGGGGCAGAGGGAGAGAGAGATAAGCAGACACCCCACGGAGTGGGGAGCGCAACGTAAAACTTGATCCCAGGACCCTGAGATCACAACCTGAGCCAAAATCAAGAGTTGGAGGCTCAACCGAGCCACCTATGTGCCCCAATGGTGTGATTTTAGATAGAGGGGTCAGGAAAGGCCTCTGAAGATGACACCTGAGCAGCACTGAGTGAAGTGATAATGTAAGAAAGTGACAGAAGAATGGCAAGTGCAAAGACCCCAAGTCAGTAAGTTGCTTGAGTTTGGCGAACATGGTCAACGTGATCAAAGTTTTGCATGTGTGTGTGCCCACATGCGTGCGTGCATAGGTGGGATGGAGTTAGAGAGGTATCCAGGGGTGAGATTATGAAGGGCCTTGGGGGACAGCAAAGGGCCTCACTCTATTCTAAGTTTGCTGGAAGTCACTGTAGGGATGAGAGAAAGAGAAAAATGGGGTCTGACTTACATATAAAAGAATATTTCTGGTTCCAATATCATGAAGAGAGTGTGTGGGGGAAATGCAGAAGCAGGGGGATCATTTAAAAAGATATTGTTGTGGTCTTGGGGCACCTGAGTAGCTCATTTGGTTGGGTGTGAGACTATTGGTTTTGGCTCATGACCTTTCCCATCCTGCAAAATGATTTTTCCTTCAACATCAACCAGCTTTCCTTTGGTTTAGTATTTGCTTGGTATGTCTATTTTCACCTCTTTACTTTCTGCCATTCTGCCTTGTTTTAGTTATGTCTTACTGCCCTCTCTTCCTCTCTAAAGGTCACAGCTGTCTTGACTTCTAACACTGTTTTTGAGATTTATATCAATGTAATCATACAGTAAATGAAATTTTGTGTCTGGTCTCTTATACAATATTGTGTGAGTGATCCATGTTGCTGAATACAGCTCTAATTCATTCATTTTCATTGCTACAAAATATTCGATTGTACTAATTAATATGATAATTATTTATTTGACATTAGGTTGTTTTGATTTTATGGCAATTATGAATAAGGCTGCTATGAACGTTCATGTACTGGAGGAATAAGAGAAATAGGGGGAGTTCAGCTCATGAAAATGGACTAGGAATGGGGATGAGGTGGGGGGAACTAGTACAATCCTCTAAGAATAATTTTATTTATGATGTAGTAATACCTTACACCTGACAGTGACTCATTCAGAACAGAACTGAGCACCTAGGAAATGATAAATATTTTGGTTCTCTAGCAGCCTGGTCCTCAGGAGATTAGAAATTGCCTATTAGAAGAGATTGTTCTCAGAGGCAGGAATATTAAGGTCAAAAAAAGTGCCAATTAACAACTAGGGACAGGACAATCTGTATTTGTAAAAAGCAGACACAGATACTCAAAATGTAAAGCAGTTTGGAAGGACTCTTTTAAGGGCCAAACTATCCAATAATCTCCCAAAGGCAGCCCCACTTTATTAGCTAGCATGGTAATACATCACAATTATATTCAAGTTTTAAAGCAACAGTTGAATTGTGTGTATTTATTATATATGTTATAATACATATGTATATAATGTTTATTATATACACATAATATGTATGTATTGTATGTATCCTGTTATGCTTAAAATAGCCAGGAATATTTACCACCTTAGAAAGATTTCTATGCAAATGGTTAAGACAAGACAACACAATAAATGAAAACATTTTAGTTCAAAGAGAACTAGCATTGTAAATGATGTTAGAAACACTGTGTTAGCATACTATCACATGTTGCTGAGAATGGCTAAAAGTGCTGAGTGCTCAGTCCAAAGTTAATGGACTGATTGCAAAGAAACAATGGAGGGAATCTACAAAAAACCCACAGCTAACATTCTCAGTAGTGAAAGACTGAATGCTTTCTGTCCAGTATCAGGAACAAGACAAGGTTGTTTGCTTTCACCATTTCTATTTGACATTGTACTGGAAGTTCTGGATGAGCAATTAGGCAAGAAAAATATATAAAAGACATTCAGACTGGAAAGGAAGAACTAAAAAGTCCCATATGCTCAGATAACACACTCTTTTATATAGGAATCCAGTAAAAAACTAAATTAGCAAAGGAAACAGTCAACAAAACAAAGAGGCAACCCACGGAATGGAAGAAGAAATTCGCAAATGACACTACAGAAAAAGGGCTGATATCCAAGATCAATAAAGAACTCCTCAAACTCAACACTCAAAAAACAGATAATCATGTCAAAAAATGGGCAGAAGACATGAACAGACACTTCTCCAAAGAAGACATACGAATGGCCAACAGACACATGAAAAAATGTTCATCATTAGCCATCAGGGAGATACAAATCAAAATCACATTGAGATACCACCTTACACCAGTTAGAATGGCCAAAATTAGCAAGACAGTAAACAACAAGTGTTGGAGAGGATGTGGATAAAGGGGAACCCTCTTACACTGTTGGTGGGAATGCAAGTTGGTGCAGCCACTTTGGAAAACAGTGTGGAGATTCCTTAAGAAATTAAAAATAGAGCTACCCTATGACCCTGTAATTGCACTACTGGGTATTTACCCCAAAGATACAGATGTAGTAAAAAGAAGGGCCATCTGTATCCCAATGTTCATAGCAGCAATGGCCAGTCACCAAACTGTGGAAAGAGCCAATATGCCCTTTAACAGATGAATGGCTAAAGAAGATATGGTCCATATATACAATGAAGTATTATGCCTCCATCAAAAAGGATGAATACCCAACTTTTGTATCAACATGAACAGGAATGGAGGAGATTATGCTGAATGAAATAAGTCAAGCAGAGAAAGTCAATTATCATATGGTTTCACTTATATGTGCAGCATAAGGAATAACATGGAGGACATTAGGATATGGAGAGGACAAGTGAGTTGGGGGGAAATTGGAGAGGGATACGAACCATGAGAGATTGTGGACTCTGAGAAACAAACTGAGGGTTTTGGAGGGGAGGGTGGTGGGGGATTGGGTGAGCTTGGTGGTGGGTATTAAGGAGGGCACATATTATATGGAGCACTGGGTGTGGTACGTAAACAATGAATCTTGGAACACTGAAAAAAATAAAATAAAGTTAAAAAACCTGTTAGAATTACTAAGTTCAGCAAGGTTGCAGAGTATGAGATCAATATACAAAAGTTAATTGTGAATAGAAAAAAAAAGTTAATTGTGCCTGCTTCATTTAAAGAATATTCTCTCTCTCTCTTAACATGGACGCTGGTAACTAAAATATCTGTTAAAGTAGGTTAGATGGATATGCTCCCTTCATTATGCCCTTTACAGCAGTTATCTGTACCAAAAATCCCCTTACTGGTTTAATGCTTATTGTCTTCTCCCTCCATTGCAATTCATGTTCCGCAAGAGTAGCGACCTCATCTGTCCTGTTCATAGTGTATGCCTACTGCTTAGCAAAGTGGCTGGCACATGGCAGATGCTCAAAAATTATTCGTTGGCTTGTCAGTTAGCAGAGTATCCTTGGTATAAGCAACACCACTGCTCAAGCACCATTATTAAATCTCACTGTTGGGTACCGGAGACACTGGAATGAAATCTGCACTCCAGGAACAGGAGCCTTAGACGAGCAAATAACACAACGTGATAAGGATGATGCCAGCATTCTTGCTTTAATCACATTGTATTTTGTCTGCTTACAAGCTCTTAAGCTTATGAATTTACTTGTCAGCTCCCTTCTGCCTGGACACAACCCACACTTTATCATGTTCTGACTAAGGTAAGCCTGCATGTGCCATATTGTATCTGGTACATGTACCGTAATTATATCATAAAATGTACCATATTTTATCTGATATGGTGAAATTGCTAAGACACCTAAATCTTAGGGAAGCTATGTCTTACTTTTTGGTCAAAATATATATTATCATAGTGATTGGAACTCTAGGTACTCTAGTTTAGAAAACCCCAAATTCAGTACTAAGTCCCATCTCCCACAGTATCTGAATTCACTGGTCCAATAGTCACAGAGTACTCATAAGGCCTGGGATATAGTAATGGTGATGAGGATTCAGAATTCTTTTTTTTTTTTTTAAAGATTTTATTTATTTATTTGACAGAGAGAGATCACAAGTAGGCAGAGAGGCAGGCAGAGAGAGAGGAAGGGAAGCAGGTTCCCTGCTGAGCAGAGAGCCCGATGCAGGACTCGATCCCAGGACCCTGAGATCATGACCTGAGCCGAAGGCAGCAGCTTAACCCACTGAGCCACCCAGGCGCCCGAGGATTCAGAATTCTTAATCTACTGAGGGAGGTAGGTTAGTAAAGAGAGAAATACAACTTAGCGCAGAAGGTATTGGATAGGGCTCTATGCAGCGTATTATGTTCCAAAAACAACTAAAGAAATAAAAGGTACTTTGTGTGAGGGACAGCCCTATTCCAGCTTGATACTCAAACTATGGGCCTGTTTTTGTTTTTGTTTTTTAACATGGGCATTACTGCATAAACCATACCTCAAGGAAAGATGCGGGTACTCAGAGACCTGAAAGAGTTAAATTCTCAATAAATATATCAATCAAGTAGTAAAAAAAGAATCCCCTTTTTCCCCATTGCTGCGTACTCAACCTACCCTTCCATTTTTGGAAAAAAGAGAAACAGGACTGGAAAGCTTTTGAACTTATTTTCTAAGTAGCTTATTTTACTAAACAATCAAAACCATCAAGTAGCTATAAGATACCCATTTTCAACCTTGAGTCCTTTGGCATATTATACCCCTCAAATCCTCCCTGTTCAGTAACATGCTCTTCTTCCAGGAAAACAGCATGGTGCTGTGGGAAAGGATGGGATTTGGAGTCAGAAGACCTCTTTCTCTTCACATCCTCCTCTGTCACTGGCTGTGTTATCTGTAAGTCATTTAACCCTTCTGAACCTGTCTCCACCATTAGAAAATGGAGAGATCTGCCTAATCCATCCCAGATGTATAAAGTAAGTACCAAGAGAGAAAGTCAATGCCAGATTGTTTTACAAACTACAGAGCAATATATAAGGACGATCATCATATCTGCATGCCAGTGCTTAGCAGGTGTCTGGAATGACTGTACTTATAAGTGTTTGTGAAATAAATTAGTATCACAGATCAATGAGAGCTCTAGTTGGCTGGAGCTTAGAAGCCTCAATAGTTACACTTCAAACAAGATAGAAAGATTTCCTTGTTTACATGAAAGCCTGTTGTTTAGTAAGGGTTTGAATTGATTTTTGAAGTTGTGAGTTATCAAAATGCCTTGTACCTCTTTTCCCTCCTGCGGCCTTTTAATCATTTTCCTGCCTTTTGGCACTTCCACCAGATGGTGGACAGAAATGAGGGAGTCAACTGTGGATCAGTCAATTTTGCAAGTTTTTAGTAGTGTCAATAGAGACCAGGAAAGCGGAGGATGCTACTGGCCAAAAACTGTCCTTTGTTTCTTTGACTTCAGTTTCTACTGATATGGAGAGCTACCGGCTTTAGTATCTGGCCAAGAGAAGATTATAAATTATGGATGACAAATTAAAAGGGTTGGCTTATGGCTGGGGAAAGGAAAAAGTAGAAGAATATAATTTCAGCAAAATACTTCCTACTCTATCCCTTGCTTTAATAGATTAAAAAAAAAAAAAAAGGTGTTTCCAGGTAGAGCTCCAAGTTCAAGCCATGGCTCCTATTCAGATTGCTAAGCGGGTCTAAGAATGCTTCATTTTTTTTTTTTTTTTTTTTGTTTAATTGAGACCAAATTTCACTAAACATCTTTGACAGTGGTGACTTATAAGGAGGATGATATAGGAGGCTGAGTGCAAGGCCCTCTGGTGGCCTGAAGATTTTTCTGTATCTGCAATTGCAAAATGAAGAGAAAACCCAGCTATTTCTATCAAATAGGAGCTTATTTATAAATTAAAAAGTCAACAAAGCAGATGGAACTAGAGTGTATTATACTAAATGAAGTCAGTCAGAGAAAGACATGCCCTATGATTTCACTCAGAAGTGGAATTTAAGAAACAAAATAGATGAACATGGGGGTTAAAAGGGAGGCAAACCATAAAACAGACTCTTACTATAGAGAACACCCTGAGGGCTGATGGAGAGAGATGTGCAGGGGATGGGCTAGACGGGTGATGGGGATAAAGGAGGGCACTTGTGATGAGCCCTGGGTGATGTATGTAAGAGATGAACCACTAAATTCTACTCCTGAAACCAACATTACCCTATATATTAACTAACTAGCACTTAAGTAAAAACTAGAAACATTAAAAGTTAACACAGGTAACTTGTAAAAGTCGTCCTTGATTTCAAAACCTTCATAGTCACAAGGCATTTCTATAGAGACCTCAGCCCAATGTAACCCATGTTTATGGCAATTCACAAAATGATGAATAGGAAATCCCTGCCCTCTGGAATTTGCCATCTAACAAAGGCACAGGGACTAGGATATAGACATAGAAACAAAGGTCAAAGAAACTTTAAAAAGTTCATGGGCCTGGGGTACCTGAAAGGTCAATCAGTTAAGCGTCTGCCTTCGCTCAGATCATGATCCTGGTGTCCTGGGATGGAGCCCCATGTCAGGCTCCCTGCTTGGTGGGGATTCTGCTTCTCCCTTTCCCTCTGCCTCTATCCCTGCTTGTGCTCTCTCTCTCACACAGATAATAAAAGATTAAAAAAAAAAAATACATGGGCAAGACATTGTCATGCAAAAAAAAAAAGTACTCAGAATCTTTGTAGGATTAAATAAGATAATATATACAAACCGTCTATTATGGCATCTGGTCTATAGTAGATCCTCAATAAATGGTAGTTATTATTATTGTACTTTGATATGTGATATTTAAGTGATCTCAGCTACCTCCTGGAAGAAATCTAATTTTCAGCTCTAACTCCCCTAGAACTTTTTTTTTTTAAGATTTTATTTATTTATTTGACAGACAGAGATCACAAGTAGGCAGGGAGGCAAGCAGAGAGAGAAGGGAAGCAGGCTCCCCACTGAGCAGAGAGCCCAACGCAGGGCTCGATCCCAGGACCCTGGGATCATGACCTGAGCCAAAGGCAGAGGCTCAACCCACTGAGCCACCAAGGCGCCCCTAGAACTTTTTTTTTATTTTAAAGATTTTATTTATTTATTTGATAGATCACAAGTAGGTAGGGAGGCAGGCAGAGAGAGAGAGGAGGAAGCAGGCTCCCTGCTGAGCAGAGAGCCTGATGTGGGGCTCGATCCCAGGACCCTGGGATCATGACCTGAGCTGAAGGCAGAGGCTTTAATCCACTGAGCTACCCAGGCGCCCCTCACCTAGAACTTTTGATATACCTCATTTAATTCTGTACTTCATAGAAGAATTAAAAGTAAAAGCATCTAAAGCATACCCTATGGCATATTAGCACTTCTTCCCTGTCATACTCCAAATGGAATTTCTCCTGCAGTTGGCAAAGCAGAGGTGAAGGGAGAAATAAAGTGTTTACATAGTCCAAATTGACAACGAATATAAAGGAATAGATACGTAAAGTTTTAATTTAATAACATAATGTCACAGCAGGCATACCTTTTGACCCAGTAACTAGATCCCTAAACATTTTTCTTAACAAAATAATCAGAAAAGGGCAGAAAGATGCATATATTAAGGATCTTATCACATCATTTATAAAAGCAAAAAACTGGAAACAACCTGGGTGTCTGGGTGGCTCTGTCATTAAGCATCTGCCTTCAGCTCAGGTCATGATCCCAGAGTCCTGGGATCGAGTCCCACATCAGGCTCCCTACTTGGTAGGAAGCCTGCTTCTCCCTCTCCCACTCTCCCTGCTTGTGTTCCCTCTCTCGCTGTGTCTCTCTCTGTCAAATAAATAAATACAATCTTAAAAAGAAAGCATACTGATTAAAAAAAAAATTGGAAACAACCTAAAAGTTCATTAATAGGAGCCTAACTAAATAAGGATACATCCACACAGTACAATTCTATGAAGCAACTAAAATTATGATGCAGATATTTGACATTAGAGATGAAATTTGACAAAATTAGGTAATTTGATTTTATTTAAAAAAAAAAACCCTACCTATAGTATATCTTGATTTCATTTAAAAAAACAAAAAACAAAAAACAAAAACCTATGTAGGGGCATCTGAGTGGCTCAGTTGGCTAAGCAACTGACTCTTGATTTCGGCTCGGGTCATCATCTCCAGCATGTAGGATCAAGCCCCAAGTGGGGCTCTGCTCAGCATGGAGTCTGCTTGTCCTTCTCCCTCTGTTCCTCACCCCGCTCGTGTGGTCTGTCTCAAATAAATAAAATCTTTTAAAAAACTGGTAACTAGGGGCGCCTGGGTGGCTCAGTGGGTTAAAGCCTCTGCCTTCAGCTCAGGTCATGATCCCAGGGTTCTGGGATCAAGCCCCACATTGGGCTCTCTGCTCAGCGGGGGGCCTGCTTCCTCCTCTCTCTCTGCCTGCCTCTCTGCCTACTTGTGATCTCTGTCTGTCAAATAAATAAATAAAATCTTTAAAAAAAAATAAAAATATAAAAATAAAAAACTGGTATCTAAACATATCCCTGTGTACATATAGATACATATACATATATAAACAAGTCTGAAAATAGATGCTAAATACTAAAATATTAGCAGTGATTTCTAGACATTAGGAGTATGGGCATATATGAATATAGCTTTATTCTCTTCATTCTTTTCTATATTTTCTGAAATTTTTAGGTTGACTATGTATTATTTTTATAAGAAAAGATAAAAAATAAAAGAAAAAATTTAAACCAAAATAGAAAATACAGTTATCTCCAAGCAGTACAACCCAGTGAAAGATTGCTGGATAGAGTATCAGGAGGTCTAAATTCCTATTTCTGACTTCCAATCTTTTGCTATGTGACCTAAGTCAGATCTATGTCTGAATTTCCCCACCTACACAATAAAGAATTAATTTAAATAAATCTCACAATAGAGAATAAAATGAGAATGAATGTGTTAGGAAAAAAACCCTGTAAATGTCACACTTAGTTGCAAATTAAAAAACAGAAGACTTCCTCAATTTTTAAATTCCCCTTAAGTCTTCATTGCTTTCATATATATATTAATCTCTACACCCAACATGGGACTAGAACTCATGACCCAAGATCAAGAGTCACATGCTCCACCAACTGAGCCAGCCAGAACCCCTGCTTTTTAAATTTTTAACACACTAACAAATGCACAAGAAAGTATTCAGGATTTTAGCCTCAACTAGGCTCCAAATTGTTTTCCAAGTAAACATTTCCATAATGATCCAGATAAAGTGTAAGTCTATATGGTAACAGAAGTTCACAGTAACCCTAAACTGCTCTTCCTGGCCTATCTTCATAGAGGTGGAACTAAATGGTTCGTGTTATGTCTCATTTTCAAAGTATGTATAAAATTAGATTTTAAACTCATAGAGTATAGGAATGTATCTTTTTTCTTTAGATCCAAGTGTAACTGTAGTCAAAACTATCAAGAACTGGGGGCCATGAACACCTCTTTTCCCTTGCTGTAGGCTCTCAGTGACCTGAGGATACTTTACCCTTCCCCAATTCCAACATGTGTTCAACTCCAAGATCTAGGTTGAGACGTGTCTGGATCTAATTCAATGTACAAGGTACAAAGCATCATCCTGTTTCTACTTTGCAAATGCTACTTATTTCTTCTGTCAAGAAGGTCCTTTACCCACTTCTTGGTATGTTGCTAATTCATAGGTTGCCTTCTGATCATGCAGACGAAGACTGAGTCAGCCCCAGCCTCTCCATGCTCCTAAAGCAACTCCTGAACACTTAAACATTTCTCATCAGAACTCAACAGTGGTAGGATTCTGAGTTGTGTTTTGTTTGTCTCCCATATTGCACAATGAGCTATATGAAGGGAGAGACTGGATAATCCCAGTAATTGGCATAGTGCTTAGATATGATAGGTAATATTTCTTGAATAAATGGATAAAATGTTATTCCTAGAATAGGAATCTGCAATTTAATAAAAGTTTCTCCACAGGGAATCTTGGCTGGCCATCTACTTGGCTGGCCATCTACTCTGCCAATGGGTTCTATAGAAACTAAAGCAAAACAAGGATGAAGTACACACAAAAGAATTTGGTGATACCACAAGGTAGAGAATTTTGATGACTCCAAATAAAGCAAAGAAAGAATAAAGGAAAAGAAATCTGAAAAACTGAAAACCAACAACCAAGAAAACACCAGAGTGCAAGAATTCTAAAAACATGTATACTTTTTATTTTTGTATTTTTTAAGTGAACTACACCCAACGTGGGGTCAAATTCATGACCCCGAGATCAAGACCCCTAAACACATGTAAACTCTAAATTAACAGATCAATTTGATTAGAGGAAGTCAGCAATGACTGAGTGCCTACCATGAATGAGATACTCTGCTACTTGAAAGATCATTTCCTGTCCTGAAAGAACTTCTATCTAGGGGAAGACAGTGATACAGATGGACTACTGCAATTCAAAATCCAATGTAGTAGGTGCAGTGACAAGACACATATAAAAATGATAGGAGTGCAAATGTTTTTCAGGGGTGGGGGAGAGAGTGGAAAGGAGTACCAGAAAGGCTTCCAGGGAGAGCTGATGCCTCATCTGGGTAGGGATTCACCAGGGATAGTAGGGAAAGATTCCTGACACAACACAAAGCATAAACAAAGATACTAAGACAAGAAATAGCATAGATTCAAGGAACCACCCTTGGACACAGAGATCACAGGCTTCCCTTGAAACTTGTGGTGTCGTATTGGGGTGCAGACAGTTCATTACAGAAAGAATTACACATCTTCACGTATATGCCCCTCTATGTTGTAAAAGAGTACCTAGAACCAGCCACATATTGGCTTAGAAGCCTTCCTTTTAAGGACAGCTGAGGAATGTGGTGTGGCAGTGCATACATTTCAGGAGTCAGCTTAGATTTTAAATCTTGGACTGCATTCACTAGGTGTGTGACCCAGGTAAGTTATTCATTAAGCATTAACTAACTTATCTGTGAACAGGAATGAACTTCATCTGTTTAGAGTTACTACAAGGTTTTCAAGATGTATGTAAATCCTTTGTGCCTGGCATTTTATAGGCACTGAATGCATGGAGGTTCCCTTACCCATTCTCACGATTAGTTCCAAACCAGGTTTTCTTTCCCTTTTTACCTTATCACAGGCTGGACCTCATTTGCTGGGCTCTAACAGTTTGAGGCCCAGTCTGTGTGCCTGTCACCCATTTTTGGGCATGTCTTCTCTGAGGGCTGTGCTAGCCCTCCTACTCCCATTTCCATCTTGTAATTTCCTTTTCACTTTTTTTTTTTTTTTTTTAAGATTTTTATTTATTTGTTTGAGAGAGAGAGAAAAAAGAGGAGGGCAGAGGGGGAAGCAGACTCCCAGCTGAGCAGGGAGCCCGATATGGGGCTTGGTCCTGGGACTCCTGGATCATGACCTAAGCTGAAGGCAGACGCTTAACTGACTGAGCCACCCAGACACCCCTCACTTTCTGTCTTTAAACAGTAACTTTCTTTCTTTCCTTCTCTTGCCCAGTCTGTGGAAAACTTATTTTCCTGTCCATTATGTCCCACTGAACATACTTTTCAGTGGCTACCAGTATGCCCCATAAACAACATGAACCCAAGGCCCTTTCACTCCTATGGTGGTAAAAACCCTGCAAGTCACAGTTACATTTAGTGCATATGTAAATATCCTATAATTGAACCTTTGTACGTATTTGGTATCCTGCTGACATTCATCATTGCCACGTAAGTAATTCACCCGCCCAGAGGGAGGGCTCTCCTTAGATGTGTAGTGTTGGGCTCCATGAAGGCACTCTTCTCTTAGCTTTTCCTTACTTTTCTCTTAGCTAAGATGAGACACTTTTCCTCACTTTTCTCTTAGCTAAGATGAGACACTAACTCAGCCAGTGACCTTCTGCTGTTGAACCAGTTTGTATTTTACTGTTTAACTGATCAATATTTGGGGGGCTTAATTTGAATATTGAACAAAACATGAAATTAATGGTTTTGACTTCTCTTTTGAGGAAATAGACCAATAAGTCTCCCAGAAAAGAAATAGTCACAATCAAACAAATGGAAAGAGGAAAGGCTGCCCCAAAGTAAAACCTAGCTGAGTTTCTTGGTTCAAACAGCATTTATCTGATGGATGTTTTGGTGACAGATATTAACTAGGCTTATTGTGGTGGTTGTTTTGCAATATACACATATATAGAATCATTATGTTGTACACCCCAAACCAATACAATGTTATCTATAGCTCAATATAAAAAACAGCATTAAGCACATATATACTTCATGTAATGTGTCAGATGCACATATATATCTCTCCATCTGTCCAAAAGAAAGGATTACCTTGCAAGGCGGTTCTGAGGATTAAAGATATATATATCTTTATATAGATATCTGTACATATATTTTGGCCTTGTGAGGTAATCATTTCCATTGGACAGATGAAGACACAGATTCAGAAAGGTGAGCAAGCTTGTCTGTGGCTAGGATGCTCTTAAGCAATAGAATGAAAATGTGAACTCAGGTCTGGCTCAAAACCCAGGGTGTTTCCACTCACTGGTGTGATCTATTCAAACCACCAGCCCCCTCGACAGTAATAATCATGTTATGATAAAAGTCGTTGCTAACATTTATCTAGATCTTCTCATGTGGCAGGCACTGTGCTAAGCAATTTATGTATATCATCTTTTTAATCCTCACAATTACTGGTAGTTTATCAAGACCTCCATTTCACAGCTGAGGAAACTGAGTTTTACACAAGTTCAGTAATTGCCTTGTTCTCACAGCTGGTAAGGAGTGGGGCCAGAGTTGAACCTGGGTCTGATTCCAGAACCCATTCTTTCCATCCTTACACTTGACTGCAGGAAACTCCACTCTTGTCCTGGTTCCAACCAGGCAAGTCATTTGATAGTTCTGTCTCAACTTCATCGTACCTTAAATGGGGACACTGTTCCTTGTCCTTCACAGAGACATGGGAGTTTTAAGATGAGAAAGTGCTGAAGCTTTAAGAAGAGAAACTGCTACGTAAACCTAGACATGGTCAAAGTTTCACTCAGATTTTCCCTCTCTGGCGATCACAAAGGGATTTAGCTGACATCATTAACTCTTAAACATCCTCTCAAGTGGGTACTGAGTATTATCTTCACTCATCAGAAAGCTGAAGCATAAGATGACGTAATGTGCTGGTCATCCGGTGGTCGAGCTGGGAATAAAACCCCAGATTCTAGCTCCCACTGCTATGTTCTTACCATCAATCCTACTTCTGCATTTCAAACTTAATTGTAAAACAGATGAGGGTAGAAACATCAGTGTCCACTTCAAAACACAGATTAAATACTTACAGAAATTAAATTTTCTACTGCAGTGACACTAATATAACCCCAAAGGCACTTATCCTCATTCTAGAGAAGCTGGATGAAGAATCAAAGCCAAAAATTTCCATTTCTGCAGTATACACTTCAGCTCCTTAGTTTCTCAAATAACTTATTATTAATCAAAGGTTTTCCAAAACTGGGTGAGTCATTACCTAGTTTCAACTAGTGAGTCTGTAAGCTTCCACAGGGAGCATAAAACCTCAGTATTAAATTGTTCGCTCATAAAATCAGAAAAAAGCATCAAACAGATTTTCACATTATAAACATCTCATTTAACTATATAATTTGACTTGGAAATTATTCTAACATACCAACCTGAGCTCAAAACTCAATTTCTAAAGTGAATTGCCTAATTAAAACAACAAAAGCACACACACTGCACTTTTATGATCATTCTTCTCCTGTATAAAAAAGTAAGTTTTGTGCTTTCCACCCAACCCTTGCCACAGACACACACAAACCTTATAGTAAAATAAAAAGTAGTACTGGGGCCAATTCTCTGTCTTCAATAGGGGATGAGTGTTCAGCCTAGCTCCCAGATTAGGAGCTCCTCCTAATTCTTGCTTTCTAGAACAACACAAACATCTTCTAATTATTAGGAACTTGATAATCACATATTCTGAAATTACCGCAGGGACCAGAGAGGAAATAAGAGAAAGAAATTTCCACTCTCAATATTGAACTAAATACTGCAGTCCATAGACACTTCATTGTTCCTTTCTATGACTCCCACCAAATTAGATTTATAAATGAAAAACATGCCATTTTGTTATAGCGAAGAGAATTAAGTTACAGGAACCCAAAGAGCTATTCTCAAATGACCAGAGTTTGCTTCTTGGGTGGCTTGAGAGGCCTAAATTCACCCCTAGCTGCAAAATAAAAGTCCAACCACCTTCACATGTGCTATGAGGCGAAAGTAAAGGTTGATGTGGGGCACTTGGTCTTCTCAGAGGTTGTTTATTTGATCCATTAGTCCAACTTTCCTTTGAGAAAAATCTTTGTCTTGGTTTCCATCACTGAAACCAATCACAGCTTCTGTTGAGTCAGGGGCTCTAAGGTCTCTCAAACTTGAATTTGAGTGTGAATCACCCGGGGATCTTGTTAAACTGCAGACAATGATTCAGAAGAGTCTGGGACCGTGTGCCCAGCAAGCTCCCGGGTGATGTCAGTGCTGCTGCTTGATGCATACACTTTGAGTAGTAGGACAGTAAGAAATGTCTCCAAAGAAAAATAACCTCAATCAGATGTTTATTCTTGAAAGAGAGAGCCTCCACCAGGACTCTGTAAAGGTAGAGAATATTCCAGAGCCTAAACAAGGTACCTGGTCCTTCTCCCTTTTCTATGATTTTTACGAGCTGGCTGTAAACCCAATATGGTACCTGAACAAAGGGCAACTTTTAAAAATGTCTTTTGTGTTGACAGTTTATTACTGGGGCTTGACTTGATGGGGCTTCTATGGATGAACATAAAAACTTCAAGCCTTTTGTAATGCAAGGGGTGATTCAAAATAAATATTTTTAATTATGTCAAATACTAATGAATAAGTGATGTTCACAAATAGTATATAAGAGAATCACTTGGGATTAGTCATTTTCATTTCTCCCACAAAATAAATAGCTCATGTAGTAAAGAAGACGCCTTTCCTTAAGCAGGAGGAAAACTCAACAGAAATAGTCATGCCTGCGGCACAATCACAGTATTTTTAGTGAGGAAAATACCAAGAGTAAAACATACAAAAGTATATGAGGAGAATTATATGATATTAAATGTGTCCCTAGAATCTGGGGAGAGAGTTCAGAGGAAAAGAACAGCTGGTAAATTTCGGAAAGATTTTAACTGAAAAGATTACACATGAGAGCAACAGTCCATTCGCCTTAAGAAAAACAATAAACACCCACAAACTTTCATTTTCAGGTTTTCAGTAATTTTTTTGTCTTTTTGGTTTTTTTTGGTATGACCATTAGACTAACCTCCCCCACAAAATTCAACCAGCCATCATAAAAATTAAGCTGTGGACAGGTCCAGCTGGCTATATCCCATGTTTACCCTTCAATGCTTCTCCAGCCAATGACGGTAAAATTCATGGTCTACACAGCAAGAGTAAAAAGAGAATCACTTCCCTTCACACAGAAGGAACCCCCCATCTGGAGCATCTTTCTGCACTTCGCAGTGTGAGGTGTCTCAGTGCTTGCCGGCACTCTTCAGCCCCATAACTGTGAAGGTAGCAGCCGTCAGTTTCTCATAAACCAGGAACATGAGAGCAGCGGTGAGGACTGTCTGTAGCAGTTTGGCTTCAAGGCCCTTGTAGAGTCCCATGATTCCAAAACGCCTGAAAGAAAAGAGGTTTGAAAAAAAAAATAACAGGTTTTCTTCATAAAAGTCAACTCCTGCATCAAAGAAGCAGGCTCTCATAGCCAACCCTTATCCCCAGGGGAATATGTTCCGATTGGATGCCTGAAACTGCAGTTAGTACTGAACCCACTATTTTTTTCCTATACATACAGAACCATCCAAAGTCTAACTTATAAATTAGGCACAAGAAGAGACTAACAACAATAGCTAATAATGGAATAACAATATACTGTAATAAAAGTTATGGGAGGGGCGCCTGGGTGGCTCAGTGGGTTAAAGCCTCTGCCTTCAGCTCAGGTCGTGATCCCAGGGTCCTGGGATCGCGCTCCGCCATAGGGCTCTCTGTGCAGCATGGAGTCTGCTTCCTCCTCTCTCTGTCTGCTTTGCCTACTTGTGATCTCTGTCTGTCAAATAAATAAATAAAATCTTAAAAAAAAAAAGTTATGGGAATGTGGTCTTCCCTCTCGCTCTAGTTTGGACGAATTGAGATGCAGTGAGGTGAACGAAGCAGATATTGGGACGTGGTTAGGTCCTACTGACCTTGTGACGTTAAGTCAGAAGAAAGATCATGGGCTTTCAGACTGTGGTTGACAGTGGGTCGCTGAAACCATGGGAAGAGACACTGTGGATGAGGGGGGGAATACTATATTTGCATTTTCTAAATTTTATATAAGTGGAATCATATGGTATGAATTTTTTTTTGTCTGACCTCTTTCACTTGGCACAATTATTTTGAAATTCATCCATGCCGTTCTATGTATTAGTACGTCCTTTCTTATGTGCTATGTAGACAGATAGTCACTTGTGTGTCTACTCACCCAGTGACAGGACATTTGTATTATTTCCAGGTTTTGACTCTTAAAAATAAAACTCCTATTAACATCTGTGTACAAGTTTTTGCACAGACATATTTCATTTCTCTTGGGTATATAACTTGAGAGGAAAGGCTAGGTCCTATGATAGCTGAATGTTTAACTTCTGAAGAAAATACCAAACTTTCCAAAATGATTGGACCATTTTATTTTCCCACCAGCAGCACACAAAGTTCTGGTTGCTCCACATTCTTGCCCATACTTGGTATGGTGAGCATTTAGTTTTAACTTTATGCCAGTTCTTTATCTTTGATTTTTTCTTTTATCCCAAGCATATTCTGTTTTATAATAAATTTATTTACTTTCAACATCCAGGGACAGTAATAAAGTTATAGCAGCTTTTGCTTCAAAGAAGCCCCTGACTTACTTCACACCCCTGAGATTCTCTAAATGGAATCTGTAAAAAAGTGTGAATCTCTAAATAAGGCCACTGTCAGGATAAAGTGAGATTACCCATTTGAAGCACAGAGCTACCACAAAGCAAACACTCAAAAATGTTAGCTACTCTTACCATCAACAGCACTGCTGTCATCATTACAATAATCACTGTTACTCTTCCTAACCCCCCTTTCTAGGACTACTACTGTCTATTATCTGTTTATTTCTACCTACGAGAGAGCTCACAGGATATGCCACTGCCAGCAGCACTACTACTGCAGAACAGTCTCTACACTAGGAGGCTTCCTTCTCTAAAGGAGTTCTGTACATTTCTAAGTTACAAAGACCTGAAGTTTTTCCGTAACTTCCCCAAATGCTGCCCTAAAACGAGAAATGTCTGAGCACAGCACACAAGGAGAGGTTTCTAGGCTGCCACCGCCAAGGCAGTAGCGCAAGTTAAGCAGATCCGGCTACTCCCTGGCAGGGATGGCTGCTGAAAGGACAGAATGTGAAGCATCTACAAAGCTCACTTTACGGCACACTGGGCAGCTCAGCTCAGTTGTTAAGCTTCTGCCTTAGGCTCAGGTCATGATCCCAGGGTCCTGGGATCGAGCCCCGCATTGAGCCCCACATCGGGCTCCCTGCTGAACAGGAAGCCTGCTTCTCTCTCTCCCACTCCCCCTGCTTGTGTTCCCTCTCTCGCGGTCTCTGTCAAATAAATAAATAAAATCTTAAAAAAAAAAAAAAAAAGCTCACTTTACTCGTTGGTGAAGAAGATAAAGAACATTCCGAAGACTCCCCAGTGTTCTGTTTTCTGGGTTTAGTCTGTGACGTCCAAACTGGGGAAGAAGAAAAACAGATGAATTTCTACCTGCGGAGGAAATTATGTTGGAGTAATGTCTTATAGTATACAGTAATAAAAACATCTGAGGGGTGCCTGGGTGGCTTAGTTGTTAAGCATCTGCCTTCAGCTCAGGTCATGCTCCCTGGTTCTGGGATGGAGCCTGCATTGGGAATCCCCACTTGTCGCGGAGCCTGATTCTCCCTCTCCCACTCCCCGTGTATGTGTTCTCTCTCTCTCTCTCTCTGTGTCAAATAAATAAATAAAATCTTTAAAAAATAATAATAAAAAATAAAAATATCCAATTATGTAGATTTCATGAATTTTCTCTTTTTTAGTGAAATAAGTGAAAATAAATATTTTTCAGGGCACTTAGGTGGCTCAGTCGATTGGGCATTCGACTTTTGGTTTTGGCTCAGGTCATGGGATCAAGCCCGGTATCAGGCTCTGTGCTCAGCATAGAGTCTGATTCAGATTCTCTCCTTGTCCCTCCCCCTCTCCCATTCCCTCTGCTCTCTCTCTCAAATAAACTGAATGAATGAATGAAGGAATAAATAAATAAATAAATAAGAAATATTTTTTAATGAAGCAAGCATGGGAATTTTCACTTCAGAGAATTATAGGGAAAAAACTACCTCAAAAGAAAACAAAAATGGCCACAATGAAGATTTAGATACTGATGGTATGGCTTACCCTCCAGTCCTTTAGAAAGTTCTGATAAACACTAATCAATTAGAACCACTGCAGCCTAAGCTCGTCAAGTTATATGCTTACATTATAAAAGTATCAAAATACATTTATTTAGATGCTACCGAATTCCCTTATATTAAATACCAATTTAAAAAAGCACATCAGCAGAAACACTTTCAACAGAAGGTAATGAATTTTTTGAACTGAGATATTTTCACCATCACCGCCATTTTATCTATCAATAAATACTTTGAATTTTTTCTCCAAAATAGATCATGAATCTGTCCACGTCTTATCTCTCCTCTCCACTGCTACTACCTCTCACCTGTACTATGGAAATGGCGTCCTTTCCTGATCGCCCCCCTACCCTTATCTCTTAGCCCTAGGACCAATTCACCACACAACAGCTACAAGAATCTTCTTGAATTGTAAATCAGATCACATTGCTCCCTAGTTTAAAGCCCTTCAAAGCCTTCCCACTCAGATGAGAATAAAATCTAAAATCCTCACCTATAGCCTTCCCTGCTACTTTTCCAATCTCATCCTGAGCCACTCTCCAGCCAGAGTGGCCTCTGTTCAGTTCTATCATCACCAACCTCTTAGCATATCATGTTCCCTCTACCTAGAATGCTCTTTGACAACTGGGTCCTTATCTTCCTTTAAGTCTTGATTTTTATATACGCATCCTTAGAGGAGCCCAATCCTTAATCACGCTGTCTAAGAAGATCCACACCATGCCCCTCTCTACCAAATTACAGAACACAGTTCACCTCCATGATAGCTCTTTTCTCAACTTATAATTACCTATTTATTTTGCTTATTTATCTGTCATTCTTTCCTCTGTTACCTCCATGAGGACAGGGATTATGATATTTACTTACCATGTATACCCAGCTCCTCACACAGAGTGGGTGTTTAATAAATATTTTGATGAATAAATAACTGAATGAAAAAAAGAACTCCAGAAATTTCAAAGTACTTCAGGAAAAGTAAATCAATTCCTCCTGAATGAACTAAACAAATCAACTTCTGATTTTGTAGGGTTAACCTAAGCAAGTCAACTTAAATGAGAAAGAAACAAGCTTATACATTCCTAAAGTCATTAAAGAACCTCCTCTCACATTTGGGTTTTCTGAGATACTATGTTACCTAAGAAATTACAAATGTAAACTTTGTTCCAAACCGAATAGGAAACCAACGGATGACCAAACAAATGGAAAAATGGTATAGCCTACCGACTGACTACTTTATTGCTTTATTAACATTGCTTTAAACAGAGAAACCATGTACTTCCGAATGTTGTCTGACTAAATGCAGGAAGACCGCCAGCACTCACCCTCAGAATGGACTGTACTGTCTGCATGGGATAGGTGACCGTAGTAGCAATTGCCTTGGATATTGCACCAATGATGAACACATCCAAAGAAGAAAGCTGGAAAGCCAAAAGAGAGCAAACCACATCAATCCAAATAACAGAGTGTCAGAGATTATTATCTGTTGCTTTCAAAATTAGGGATTACCTTTACTAGTTTCTTTAGAAGCTGCCGTTTTAAACCTTCATAGAACATGAACTGGATGGCAGGATTGAAGACCAACAGCAAGGAAGGAAATGTGCCATTCCATAAAGCCAAGATTCCTTCATCTCGAATGATCTGGTGAAAAGCATCTAAGCAAGAAATCAAGGACTTTTGACAACAATTCCCTAACTGGAGAACACAATGTGAATTTTGTTCAAATGTACCCAAAACACAAATCATAACAGTTCTATTAAAATTTCCTTCATGCAATGACAGTCTAGGGGCATATTCATCAGGTAACTTCTTTTTTTTTTTTTTTTTTTTAATTTTATTTGTTTATTGGACAGAGAGAGATCACAAGTAGGCAGAGAGGCAGGCAGAGAGAGAGAGGAGGAAGCAGGCTCCCCACCAAGGAAAGAGCCCAATATGGGGCTCGATCCCAGGACCCTGGGATCATGACCTGAGCCGAAGGCAGAGGCTTTAACCCTCTGAGCCACCCAGGCGCCCCATCAGGTAACTTCTTGATAATCATCAGACACTGACAGTCACATTACTGAGAGACCAACTTAAATTACAGGCAATTCTTCCTGACAATCTGGCATTAGATGGTCAGGTTTTCCTAAATAATCACCACCACCATGACTGAGAACTCTGTCTTACAGAGAATTGTGAACTTATAGCCCATGTGTTTCACAGCAAAGCCCAGGACAACAATAGATAGTACCTTGGGATCCATTATTTAGGATATGGCTTCTAAGAAAACCACTATTCTCATTACAAAGATGGACACATGGGAAAGGAGAACCAGGTAACGTGGTATTATTAAGCTAAAAGTCATGAGATATTAACGATAACTTTATCCAAAGACAACATTAAAAAGAATAGTGTAGGGGCGCCTGGGTGGCTCAGTCACTAAACATCTGCCTTCAGCTTAGGTCATGATCCCAGTATCCTAGGATCAAGCCCCATATATCGGGCTCTCTGCTCAGCAGGGAGCCTGTTTCTCCCTCTCCAGCTCCCGCATGGTTGTATTCCATCTCTTGCTACCTCTCTCTGTCATAAATAAATAATATCTTAAAAAAAATAAAGCAAAAAGGAACAGTGTAGATTATTCTTTAGAAATCTTGACCCCCTCCTGCCAACACTCTACAAATAGCATACTTCTCTACCTCCTGACGTTGAGTTTGGCCTCTTTGCTAACAAGAGGATGTTAGCAAATGAGAGGCAAACGGGGGGTTTTACAACTGGACGTGTCCTCTTGTGCTTTTGCCATTACCAAGAGAAGAGTATGTGTAGGCTGATCCCAGCCTAGATGAGTCAAATCTTTGTCAATCTGCAGACACATGAGCTAAACAAGTGCTTACTATTAGACGTGGAGATTTGAGGCCGTCTGATATGCAACATAATTGTGGCAATAAATTCCAGACACAGAGAGAAAAGAAACTCCTTAAATAGGAACTCACCCAACAAACACTTACCAATAATACCTTTGTAGTTGGTTGGTACAATGTCTTCATTCCTAAATTTTGCCCCTTGTAGTTTCAGTCTGGTGTTTACCACCCAGAGCGGAGTTGTTAGCAACACATTCACCACTCCTTTAAGAAAGAGAAGACAAAGGGAAAGCAAAATGTAACCTTGTAAGCTGTTCTGTCTTATGTTAAAGCTACGGACTACGGACCAATGTTTCATTTATACTTCTGCCAGTGACCTACTGGGAGACCTGAGGTAAGGTGTTGCTCTGTGACAGGGTATAACACAAGCCACTACTGTTAGAAGCAATTCAAAAGCCTTGCTGATAGTAAAATGGCTGGCAGCAGTACCTTTCCACATTTCTATGAAAGGAAATGATTTGTCAACTTATATAGCATCCAAAGTAGCAATTTTGATCTAGTTCTAAGTATATTTTTAAAAATAACAGTTTTAATAAGGCCTACTGATCACATACTAAGTCCATGACAATATCTAAGAAAACACGGAATTTGCAACTCTCACGTAAGTAGCTTACATGGTTTTAAGCGAGTATGGGTTTGGTACAATGGGTGACAGGTGGGTGAAAGTGGTGACATTTGAAAGAGCTTCACCAGGGACTAGAGGCTCACAGAAGAGTTCCTCATCACTTAGGGGATTAGGATAGGCAGGCAGCAAGCAGTGGTTATGAACCATCACAAAACGTCTGAAGTAGCTTCGCAAGCATCATGATCCTTACAAGCTTAAGGATGGGGATGTTGGCCCCCCAATGTTGCCTCAGAGTGGAACAATACAATGAGCCAGGTGCTTCTGTTCTGAAAACACATGATCCCAAGTTAACACCATCTTGAGATATTAAAATATTCCTCATCAGTCCTGGAATGATTAAAAAAAAATACCAGATAGAGTTGTAACAAAATGCCTGACACATAGTATATACTCTATAAATATTTGTTAAATAAATATTGAAAAAATGAACCAATGAACAAACTCAGCAAACAACCACACATCAAGCTATCCAGCTCTAGCCAGGCTTTGAAGAACCAAGAGGCATAATCCTAAGGAAGAGAAATCTTCTTTTACTAAACGTCATTTAAACACAACAGGAGGAAGAATGTTTTGGTTTACAGAATCTCAAAACACACCATTCAAAAAATACAAGTCCAACCAAAGATAAGCTGGATGAAACAGCCAAGAGATTAAAATCCTATTTTTTCATCTGTGGTATATAGCTGCTAAAGTAAGATACTGTTACCTCTTTTTTTTTTTTAATTTATTTTTATTTTTTATAAACATATATTTTTATCCCCAGGGGTACAGGTCTGTGAATCGCCAGGTTTACACACTTCACAGCACTCACCATAGCACATACCCTCCCCAATGTCCATAACCCCACCCC